>NC_063197.1:28314379-28334379 GCF_017589495.1 Alosa alosa | reverse complement strand
ATGAGCTGAGTTAATGAGTGGAACACCCTGATGTTCTCAAAATTAACTTCCTACACTGATTGCAGGGTCTACTTCTCAGTGACGGCTGTGTCTGTGGGTCTTTCTGTGTGTGTGTGTATGTGTGTGTGGTAGGTTAATTAGCAACAGTCAGTAGATTCATGTCCTCCAGCAAACAAGTCAAATGGATTTGTGTACTGGAACTTTTCAGCAGAAATATAACGTAATGTTCTGCAAATTAATAAGCGTATGAAGACTCTTTAAAAATAACAGACCAAGGCATGTTCATGAGAGTGTTTGTCTAACACATCCGTCAATCTTTGCCTGAACATGCGCTTCCATGCCATAAACAACACAAGCTTGCTTCCCTTACACTAGCTTCTTTGTTAATGTCAGAAAGAGTGTTTCCAGACTAGCTTGCGTATCATGGAAACATAAACAAAAGGCTATGAAAAACTATGCAAGACATTTGATGAGATTTCAGTGGGTTGTTGTATTAGGTGGAGAGAAGTTAGACATCCACCATCAGACACGGTTAACTGATTAAAAATGACTCATGGGTTATTAAAAACCGTCAATGAACTGGCCAGCAACAGAGATGATATGGGAATCTGGCCAAGTCAAACCAACTGAGGAATTTACCTCTGAAATATGCTGTGCAGTTAGTGGGGTTCTTTCATCTTCTTAAAGATCAACACTCAAAGGCTTTTCAAGAACTTTCCAGGCCAAATTTCCTCAAATTCAAGGACTTAACATGGCCATAGTTTGTGACACAGATCAAGATCAATAGGCTACGAGCACAAAAGGCTCTTGGTGAGCATGTTTGTTTCAGGCTGAGCCAGGTGTGTTTGAACCTGCCACTATTGTAATTAGTGTCTACACGGATCCGGTTGTGTGTCACACCTAGTGAATCAGCTACAATAAAGAAGGATTTATGCGTGTTATTATTATTATTATTATTATTGGTACAATATATATCGAGATATTCAGTATTAGAGTGAAGATGTAAAGAGCAGAATACAACAGAAGATACCGTTACAACACAGCTAACGCTCCTCATGAGCTGCCTGACGAGCCTTTCGTGCATGTAGCCTATTCATTGTTACACTATCAGGCATTACAGAAGCTCACTGACAACATTTAAAATGGCTCAACGTCTCTCAATTGTTCCATGTTACAGTGATAACAGGCTATGTGGTCTCTTCCCTTTCCTAACACAAAATAAATTATTTCAAGCACTTCAAGTTTTAGGGATTGTAAGGGGAACCCTGAGCCTGACCCCTGAACCCCATGGGAACCTTGAGTTTGTCACATGGGTCCTACCTCTATGTGCATAGATGTTAAATCTGCTTATGTGTGTCCAGCCAAATGTAGACATCAAAAGATTAAGTGATGCAACTCCCTAAAATGCAGGTCTACCATCAGTGTAGGAGTTTCTCACATCACCAAAGCAGAGGACAGCCTACCAATTTCAAAAATAAACCAAAAGGTCTCTCTTCACTCAAGTCCCTTTTGAAATTCTATTTTTCATGCACAACTTAGGCCTACAGACAACAAGGTGACAAACTCCTATAGGGGGAAACATGGCAAAGCATTTTAAAGATGCACTCCGCAGTTCAGTTTCGGTTTTGCACTCAACTGCTAAATAAAAAATGCACTCCACCCTTCCTTGCTCCAGAAGCCCTGTGTTGGTGGTTAGGCATGTTTGTGTTTGGTTTCTATTTCCAGAGGCAGCACTGTGTGTATAAACACCAGTGGTTATTTCAGCGCAAACACAAACGGGACAGCTAGCAGTGGTTCTCAAACTTTGTCATTGTCACTGTCACTGTCATTCCCCACTTTGGAAGTGGGGAATTTTCAAGCCCCATCTGACCCCATCAACTCGGCAAAATGGTAATGTTGGAAAAAAAATGGTTCCGCGTTGCATTTCCTGTCTTGGTGCGCTGGATCAGATGCTATTTTAATTCATATGTGTCGGTCTGTTTTTGACGCCTATGCTTGTGTGTGACTATTTTGTTTTGAATCTATGACCTTTCAAAACAAAAGAAAGGCATTATTAAAGATTAACACCAACAACAACAAAAAAGTCCTCCTGTTCAACGTGCCCCAACTGCCATGCCTCTGGTGGGCCCCGCCCCACACTCTGAGAACCACTGAGCTGGAGGAACTGGAGAACTAGAGAAGCAATTCTAGTATATATCCTCTTTTGATCCTGTGAGGGGAAATTTGGCCTCTGCATTTATCCCAATCCGTGAATTAGTGAAACACACTCAGCACACAGTGAACACACAGTAAGGTGAAGCACACACTAATCCCGGCGCAGTGAGCTGCCTGCAACAACAGCAGCGCTCGGGGAGCAGTGAAGGGTTAGGTGCCTTGCTCAAGGGCACTTCAGCCGTGCCTACTGGTCGGGGTTCGAACCGGCAACCTTCCGGTTACAAGTCCGAAGCGCTAACCAGTAGGCCACTGAATTCGCTGAATTTGACAAAAGTATGAGTTTCAAATCAGCATCTAATTATGTTCACTGGTAATTAAGCTCATCTGAGGCCAATTCTAGCACTTAACTACAGGTCAGAACCAATGACAAAACTAGCCTTAATACATTTACCAAGCTCAGTAGTTCTACATGTGGTAATAACACAGGTCATATTTATGCTTTTCCGACCCATGTGCTTTGGTAATCATAAGTTCCTGTTATGTTGTGTATGTGTGTTGTTCTTACATTGACGGGTCTGGAGAAAGCCACCACAACTCGCTCTCCTTCGCGACTCATGTATACACAGCTGATCATCTCTTCACGCTCCGCTGAGTGAAACACACATGGGGGTCAGGTCAGGGAAGGTGTTGATACACACAGATCCACAAAAACAAACAACCTTGAGCACACTGGAAAAACACACTCTCTCTGACACACACACACACACACACACACCTCTTCCCAAAAGCCAGCGGTAGTAGAACCAGGCACTCTGATCATTGGGGTCGGTGAAGAAAGCATTCTGTACCAGCTCGTACTCTAAAAGAAATAAATATAGAGAGCTCATGGAGTACATGCAGACCACTACACAGCAAACGTATAACTCACATGTTATGCACATCACGTGCACTGAATCAGACAGGGTATGCAACGGAGTACGTAATGGTACCCATTAGGCTACAATATGTACTACTACATTCATGCGATGGTGTGTGTGTGTGTGTGTGTGTGCGTGTGCGTGTACCTTTGAGCAGCTGCTCCTCACAGACACGGTGGGAGTGGGTGTGGGGGGAGTTGGGTGGTGAGCTGTTGGGGGGATGGGGGCAGTTGGCCGGCGGATCAGGGGACTGTGGGTGCAGCAAGGGCAGGAGGGTGCTGCGATAATGCCAGCTGGAGTAGTTGGAGAAGTTAGACCCGATCAAACGATCGGTGAACTGCAGCTCCTGCTCCACCGGCACGCCTGATGCCTTCACCACCATACGGCGGTAATCCCAGCAGTGGACTGAAAATGAGAGACGGACAGAAAGAAATATTTCAGAATGCAAGAGACACCTTTATTTGTTTTGCTCTCATCACCTGCTCCATATCTGTCTTTTGTCTTAAATAGTCTGTCAGTTTTATTCTTGTTGTTCCAGGACTCCCTTGGAATAGAGATTTGAATCTCAATGGGACTCACCTGGTTGAAGCACAAAGAATAAAAAAAAGCAAAGCAACAACAGCAGCTGTGCTGAAACTGCTACACATTTCCTGTTGTGATATTTCTTCTATTTTCACCTACTCATTTCCTCTCTAGTAATTTCCTCCATCTATACAGTAGTTTCACTCCTTCCCCCCCCCCACCATTTCCTCCAGTGACATTAAACCTGCTTTGTGTGTGCAGCCAAATGCAGACGTGAAAAGATCAAGTGATTCAACAACGCCCTGAGATGCAGGTCATCATCACTGTGGGAGCTTTCCCAGAGGTGGAAAGTAACGAAATACATTTACTCACGTTACTGTATTGAGTAGTTTTTCTGTGTATTTTGTATTTTTTAAGAAGTTTATAAAATCGTTTTTTTAAGACATTTTGAGTGAAGTATTGTACTTCGTTACATAAAAAATCCCATCTGTTACTTGAGTAAAAAAAAAAGTTAAGACTGTTTAATTGAATTGGCTGCCTTCAAGTCTTTCTGGAGCTTTCTCCGAGTGGTCCTTGGCTCTTGGAATTGACTATCCTTCTGACTCCCTGGTCAGAAATATTGCGAGGAGATCCTGCATGGCACTGATGTTTCTTCCACTTGCAGATAATGGCTCCCATGCTGCTTACTGAAGATTCTGAAGTTTTGAAATGCATCTGTGTAACCAGTTTCATTGATATGTTTTGCCACAATAAGGTTGCAAAGGTCTTGGGAGAGCTTTTTGCTTTTATCCATCATGAAATGTTTCTTGTGTGACACCTTGGTAATGAAAAACCTTTTTATAGCCCATCAATATACTAACCAAGCTTATATTAATTTGCACAGATAGAAAGGATAACTACTCTAACTACTTACAGATTCCAGCTCGTTCCTTCCATTTCCTTGCCTTAGTGCTTTTTCTTAGCTTGTTCAATACTTTTCCCTGTGTTATTCCACTTCATTACACATGACTCTACTTATGGAGTTGTTTGGATTTTTTTATGTGTGGATTACCTGAGTTATTACTAATGCCTGGTGAAAATGTTGTACCCCATTATTCCACTTTTCAAGGGCCCTCTCCTCCATTGGGGCCCTATACTTCCCCCACTCCCCCCCAGTTTGACGCCTTTAATCTGCTGAACCTTCTGCTCGTTTCCAGATATAAAAAAACTCTCTGCAACTCAACATTGGCCTGCCTGCCTCAGCTGCCTGTGAGGGGTTTTTAGTTGTGCTGGATTACTGTTCACTGCAAAGCGACGCAAGGATGAGTGCAACTAACTTTGAAAATCAACTTCTGCTCTTAAAGGAGAACTCCGTGATTTTTCACATAGATCTCCATTTCTCAACGCCACCGAAAGTACTGTCGGTATGAACAAAACTGAAACAATCGGTTTTACCTAGCTCGAAGTTGCTGCAGCTACTGGCGCTACACACTGGGAGCATGAACATGGCTGCCTTAGCTGCTGGCTGCAGCAACTTCGAGCTAGGACCAAAGTCCTTTTCAGGCAAGTAGCTCCACTCGGCGGCCATATTGCAACACTTTTTGGGCACTTATCGTGCATCTATTTTGGCAGAAATGTGTGTGCGTAAGGCTTCACGACACCAATCTTGCTCCAGCAGCGAGATCACAACAGATGATTGGCACGATGTCTTCACAGCACACCACATGATTGGCTCAATGTATTCACATGTCAACGTTTTGCCGCGGAAGGGTTGTGATATTTGTAGACAACTGACTAACCCCATGCATTACTATGGAGGATTTTTTGAGTGCTGTATCTCCTCATTAGAAAGTCTCTGGTAAAACTGGTTGTTCTGGTACCCCAAAAAAAAAAAAAAGTAACTAAGTAACTTTTACTTAAATTAACTACTTTTTACTTTTACTTAAGTACATTTTCAGATCGGTATTTTAACTTGTACTTGAGTAGTATTTCATCAAGGTATTGGTACTTTTACTTGAGTACAACATTTTCATAATTTTTCCTCCTCTGAGCTTTCCTCCAGGGACACTCACAGTTACGGTCGTCAAGGGCCAGGCACTCGTCACACAGAGCGAGCTCCCGGACCCAGTTGGGACGAGGCTGCCGGCCACACACCCAGCCGCGGTGGTACCAGCAGCCATACGACTTGGGGTTGACGCGCAGGCACGCCTCCAGGAAGACCAGCTCGGCGTCGTACTGCTTCTGCACCTCATCCTCCTCTCTGAAGGGGGGAAGAGAGGGAGACAGAGAGAGAAGGAGAGAGAGAGAGGGAGGATAGAAGAGAAGGAGAAAGAGGTGTGAGAGGGAGATTAGTATAGATGAAAAAGAGCAGAGGCATTGGAGAAAGTCGAAGAAAATAAGTAAAGGATAATGTATAGAACGCCGGTCATATTGGGAAAATAAGTCCCAACAGGGCGAACCGGACCCCGACGCGCAGTGGAGGGGTCTTGTTCCGCCCTGAAGGGACTTATACATTATACATTATCCTGCTTATTACACGGCTACTTGCCAAAACGAAACAATAAACTCCCCACAATATAACTCTTTAGCCTACATAGCCTATAGCCTATTTGTTACCGTTCATTGTGGCTTTTGCTGAGAAAAAAATAGTTTGCAACAACACACGCTGAACTTGAATCAAACATTCTTTAGAACACAGCTGATCAACCGTCTGCTTTTCACTTTTGAATGAAGTTCCAGTAGTTGCGGAGTGATATGAAAAACCTGAATTAGAAGCACAAACTCTGTTGCCATTGACAGCGGTCATTCAGTCGAAAATAATGACCGCTAGAAATTTGAGAAATCCCATTCAAATCAATGGAGCGTTCTACTTGCATTGTGAAGAGCCGTGTAATAATAAATAATAAATGACAAGTGGAAAAAGATGATAAGACATTTGCTACTTGAAGAGGTAGGATCTGTATTGTCAACCTACAGATGACATGGCATGCATGGGGGTTGTAGTTTTCTTACTTCACTGTCTCCAGATACATCAGAATCTCCCTCCTGTAGTTCCACAGTGTGGCAAAATCTGGGTTAGCTGACAAGAGCTGCTGGGTCAACTGCAGTGCCTCATCATCCATTGCCCCATCTTTTCTCTACACACACACACACACACACACACACACACACACACACACACACACACAAGTACACAAAAGAGCTGTGCTCAACTCAAAGTAGAAGTGCTACCCCTCCCTTTCCATTTCATCTCCCACCGCCCTAGTTCATACAGTAAGTGTCTTGCCTTGTTGAAGCAGGCATCCCGTGTTGCCACGTAAACCTTGAGCTTCTTCTCCCTCTCTTTTCTCTTCTCCTCCTCCTGCTGGGCTGTAGACTTCAGCTTCACTCGTCCGTGCTACACACAGAGGAAAGGAAGAGGTGGTTAGGAGTACAAGGATGTGAGCACAAATTAATGATTCATAAGCCAACAGAGGAAAGGATACACATCTCATAAACTCATAAATGAATGATTCACGTTAGCATGAGCAATTGCAAATTCAGCACTTACCATTGTTGGGAAATGCAGATGATCAAATAAGTAACGTTAATTCAATCTGAAAATCAAAGACATACACACAAATTATGTTTGTTTAAGTGTTTTGCTAATGTCAAAAAAATCAACTGGGTCCTTTCTATCCACCCATGATACCCTACAAATTACTAGCCTATATTGATGTTACGCCCAATCCTTGTGTTATTTTCTGTCTGACTATAACGACAAAGCTACTTCCAGTTTAACAGGTGAGACTGTCTGAGTCAAACTGGAGTCTGAACCACTATCAGACAAACAGCCAGCCCATCATTATCTCTTTCAGCATTCCAAACGTGTTTTGTGTCTGGGGGGGAAAAAAGGCACTGAAAGATGCGCTGTCTTGTCACGATCACTTACATGACTTTGCCAGGCAATGTCGTTTCGATGCGCTGGTCCTCTGCAAAAGGGCAAAGACAAATTGGAACAGTTATTCAGGGTGAAGTAATTTTGCCGTCTGTTGACGTTTCTGCCTCTGACACGGCAACTACTACAATCAAGGGATCGGGCACTTCCGTCCCTTTGCAAATGACGTCAGAGCTCCAGACTCCACCACGCCCTCTACTGTTCATTACATTACATTACATACATGTTCATAAACTTGAGAGCCAGCTAACTAACGTTCCTGAAGTGCACATCAAAATGTTTTATTATTTCTTCAAAGGAAATTATCTCAGATTCCATTAAGAATGGGTAGTAGATGTGGACATTTTCTTAAACGGTGTCTATGCCATGTAGGCTACAGTTTTTTTTTTTGCTAAATGTGAAAATGTAACCGTCCATTGCAAAACTTGATTTGATGAGAAGGAGAAAAACAAAAGTTCCATAGGCTACACGTTTTCAGCTTTAGCCTATCTTTTTTAAAAACATCAGTAATTAGTCAGGGGGCCTATGTGGTTTCTGTGGGTTTGAAATGTTAATTTTTGGAGAGTGGTTGGATTGTCTTTAGAGGTCATTGAACATGGAGAAAAATGATGTCTCCATTTTTTTTTACCTGTTTCATCCCTATTTTTTATTTATTTTATATTTCACTGTAATTAACACCATAAATTTCGCCTAAATCACTGGCTATGTTGAATAAAGTTCACAAAACAGTTATTTTCAACAGTATGATTGTATGTCAGTATGATGAATATTATGTCAAACAATTAGAGATAAGATCAATAACTATTGCTGAAAGATAGCAAAAACATAATAGAATCACAGATGAGACCTCAAACAACATTTAATTCATTTACATATACACAACATATTAGATCTCACCTCCACAATTTCCTCATCAAAATCTACAACTAGTCTACTAGACCCTATTCCTACTCACATTCTTAAGACTGGTCTCCCCTTCCTGGATAATGTTTTGCTCTAGATTATAAATAATTCAATGCTATTAGGGCATGTACCCCAGTCGTTTAAGACATCTGTTATTAAGCCCTCCCTCAAAAAACCTAGCCTTGTATCAATACTGGTCCTCCTGGACCTCAGCGCTGCCTTTGACACCATAGAACATGACTGTGAAAAAGGAGTCCTCTCCTTTTCCCCTACGACAAACTTTTGAAAAACTGCCTTGTGCCACACTTCCATGGACTGCAGCCAAACACTCACCTGCACTCAATTCCAGGTTTATGGCTGTTTATTTCATATGTTCCTGTATTAAGGTGTTGATTTTAACTGTGATTGGGTTAATGGTACAGACCACCACCACCCCTGCATTCCCTATAATTGTTTAGCCCAGACCTAATTGGGTAATTGCCTAGCCTATTTAAAGGCAGGCTTATTTCACATGGGAGAGACACACAATAGACGGGAGGCAACGGAAGACAGAGGGAAGAGCTGGAGAGCCAGGGACTCAGGGAAGTTTAGAGTTAGAAAGTAAATTGAAGTTTATAATGTTAACCTTGCTTGCTGTGAGGCAAGGGTATAAAGTATGGTCCAGAGTTATGCAAGGTCGCCTTGTTTGGATCGGGAGCCTAGAAAGTCTGTGAAATTGTTGCCTAGTTTAATGGCGAGTTCAAATGCTCACTTGAAGATACATACTGAAGATCCCTGGATTTGGATTCCTGCTGTGCTTCCTCCTGGTTTGTGGACTAAATAAATATTATATTTTTGTATGGAACTGCTGTCTCCTGCCTTTCCTCAACACCACCTAACACAGTGGTGCACCACCCTAAACGTGGGGTGGTTGCCTAGGTCCCTCACAATGACATACTACGAGATACTACTTAGGCTTGAAAATTTGATAGGCATCAAAGACTCAGCACTCACTTGGTTTAGATCATACATTCCTAACCGTCAACAATTTGAATTTGTACAGGTCCATAATAAACCATCTACCCAGATTATGGTAAAATATGGAGTGCCTCAAGGCTCAGTACTGGGGCCCCCGTTGTTTAGCAGATAATACACAACTATACCTCTCCATAAAGCCTGATTAATTAACCCCATTAGCCAAACTTGACACATGTATAAGAGATATAAAGACATGGATGATGAATAATTTCCTGCTTTTGAACTCAGATAAAACAGAAGTCATGGTTTTAGGTTCTAAAAAGATGAGGGATATCATATCCACATCACAGGCTATACTGTATAGTGATCTTCCACTGACCTCATCCACAAGTGTTAAAAACCTAGGAGTTATAATTGACCAGGACCTAGCAGCACTAAATAATCACATAAAACAGATCACCAAAACTTCATTTTACCATTTAAGGAACATTTAAGGAAGATAAGGAAGTCCTTATCCTTACCAGATGCCGAGAAATGAATCCATGCTTATGCCACCTCAAGGATAGACTATTGCATTGCTATTGCAATGGTATTACACTGGCTGTAATCATACCTGTCTAAAAAGCTTATACAAAATGCAGCTGCTCAGACACAAAACAAATATGAACATATTTCCCCCATACTAGCATCTTTACACTGGCTACCTGTTAAAAGTCATTGACTTCAAAATATTACTTATATCTCTTGGTTGGTCTCCTGCCTGCATTGAAAGAGGACACCTCATGAAGACGCTCTTTTGTCTGCTTCCGACAGAAAAGCACTTATGCTGGCAGCAGCTGCTGCTGAACAAGTGTACAAAGTCCATCTAGATGGACTTGATGCAGTTGCAGGTGTTGCTGCAGGTTCAGCAGATGGTCTACCACGTCTTTTCTGAAGACACTGAGTCCTGGTTGCTTCACATGATTTCTGGATTTGTAGCAGTTTCTGTGCCAAACTGCTTTGCTCTGTTGTAAAATAATTGCACTGTAACGTTGTAGTCGTTGGCTGATCTGTGATCACCATCTCCATACTCTCTCATGGACAAAAACAAGAAATTTGGCATATGTCTCTAGTGATGGGTCATTCGCCAGTCCACACATACCTGCCACTGGATACATAGCCCAAAATCTGTTTCTTTTAAAATATGTGTGCCATCACCTGACCAACAGAAAGACACCAAGATAACATCCAAGATGGCGGCGCGTACACACGCAGCGACCTCTCTCTGTCCCAACCGTACGGTGTTTTGTTCGTTTAAAAAGTGTTTGTCCGAAAGTTTTACGTGTCCGTCTCGTCTTGCACTAGTATTTTATTGACTGTCTATGCACAATTTCAACCAAATTTTGGTGCTCTTATTTTTTCATTATTATATGTGCCCTCTTATTTACTTAATTACTTACTTTTTTGTTTACTTGAATGTTATGTTTGTCTGTGGACTTAAATTGGTAAAATATGTCTTGTCTTCACCGTGGGATAGTGAGAAACGTAATTTCGATCTCTTTGTATGTCTGGAACATGTGAAGAAATTGACAATAAAGCTGACTTTGACTTTGACTTTGACATACCTCAGAATATAACCTAACTAGACTGTGCCACCATGAATTATGAAAATGTGCTTGCTCAAATGTTGAAGGCTAGAAGGTCACTAACATCACCAACCATGAAGGAACAGAGCACTATCTGCTTCAGGTTATTCGATATTCTAAATTCTATAACTGCCAGCTATCAACAGCCAACTGTCACTGCTAGTGTCTCTCTTTCTCTCTCTTACACACACACACACTCACCTGTCTGTTTGTCTATCTGATCCTTTACCCTTTCTTTTCTTCACTCTTACATAGGCTACGGAAGGCCTTACAGACTTCAGCTGGTACTAGCTATGTAAAAGTCTATTACACTTGATTTAACAGAGATCACTTTGTGCTCTGAATGGGTGTAGACAAGAACTGGCAGAGCAGGCTAGGCCTACACTCAAGCACACTAATAGGCATAAATTGATAGTATTGATATTGAAGTATTATTTTTTTAAGCGGACAATTTCGAGAATTTTAGGCACAATTTCTTGTTAAAGAGATCAATCATCAGCCTAAAAATGTTTTATAATGTTGTATTGTTTATGTGGTCCACTTTTGCACACTACCTTGTAGAATATCTTTGCTTTTTGGCACCAAACCCTATGCTATAATACCAACAATGTGAGGTTTATGGACAAAACACCAAATTTAACCTTTTCTCAATTTGACATGTTTTTTTTACTCTTAAGAACCCCTAGAACAAAGATATAATACTCTCCAAAAATTAACACGCGAATCCCACAAGCCCCCAAATTAGACACATCAAACCTTAAAACGCTAATCAGAAGACATTACTTTGTAGTGCGAGTTTCTTTCTTGTAACAGAAACTCACACCACAATATGTAGATAAAATGTAGGCCTGTACTTTAAATTAGCTGCTTGCTACTTCCTATTCAGGCTAATGTAAGTGCCGTGTGCTTAGATTTATGGGTAGGCCTAGAATGTATCATGGCTATTTATAATACTGACGTGGTCCTTTGAACATACCAGTTTTATAAAACTATTTAATGGAATGCTTTTTTCCATGATCGTTTGTGGGATTTATAGTCTGACATTTTCTCTCTCTTGCTTCACACAGCAGGAGCACTTTCCAAGATTGCCTTATAATTGCCTTCAGATTAACATTAGATTCCAGTTGACATGTGTAGTAACCTTGTGGGTGTTTGAGCCTAAGCATGGAGCTGGTGCATTGTCTTTTGAGTAGCTTATTACCTAGTTCCGCATCATCTACCATTAGTTTAATCTAATTTCATTGGCCATAGGACTGATTTATTCTGTTTTGACATGTAAAGCTGTGCCTCATCATTTTCCCTATAAGCCTACAATGCTCTGAAATATAACATTTTGCGTGATACAGCACAAATGAATAAGATGCACTGCATTTTCATGCATTTACCATATAGGCTGTGAGGTACCATTAGAGCAGTTGAAGCATCTCAAAAAAGTGTATCCAGATGGGCACTGACGGATCCACATGCAGCACGGAATATAGCCTCCAAAGAAGGATGCTGTGCTTTCAATCACCTGTAGAGGTCAGTATAAACCTAAAAGCATCACTCAACACCATCCATCCACCCACTGATCCATCAATCAAAGAGTCAAACCAACCCACATGGAGATGTGAGAATATATCCTTTAAAAATACATACACATTCATCAGCCACACAGCAGGTGGCCTTCACAACAGAATAAACAAACTGACAAAAAACACAGAACAAATCACAAGACACTTCAGACAGGAAGAAAGACAAACACATTTATTTGTTTTCCATTCTGCGTGTGGCGTAAGGCATCTTGGCTCAGCACCGACTGCACTGAGATATAAATGCAGTCGAGCTCTCACCGTTGGACAGAAAATGGCACGCACAGGTATACACAGGCTTGCAGCTGACAGGGCTACTCCAGGCCACTGGGTCTTCGACCATGACCCCAACGTGTGGTGACCCCTGACGTGTGGTCAACACATTTAACCTAAACACTCAGCTGGGAGTGGGTCCACCGACAACAATGATAAAGGTCCACAATGGATTTCTGTCATGATTATGGCCACTATATGATAAGTCTACATAATACTGGATGGGTGTTCAAATGAACATCATTTTGCCCAATGTTTCCAGTGGGATACTTATCTATGCTGAGGATGGAGTCACACACACGTGCACACACATGCACACACACACACACACACACACACACACACAATTCCAGCAGGGCCGTTTCATTCATTTTCACGCAGACAAATTCAAACTCATCCAATTATACACAATCAACATATTATAAATATATACATTCATATCTTCAAAATGATTTATAGAAACAACAGTATACAGACATTTAATAAATATAATATTCCAGAAAAGCAAAAGACAGGGATATATAAAAACATCAAATGAGGGCAAATTTTGGAAATTTGCCCTCATTTGATAAAGGAGAGAAGAGCAGAGGAGGCTGAGGAGAACAGATGTAGGGCAAAGAGAGAGAGAGAGAGAGAGAGAGAGAGAGAGAGAGAGAGAGAGAGCAAGAGAGGGGGGCAGAGAGGTAGAGAAAATGTAATGAGAAGAACACCCACAAAGCATGTGTCACAGGATTCATCAAAATGAGAGCTTCAATCAGGAGAAAAGACAGCAAACAGGCTGTCTGACACATAAAAAGAATGATACTGGAACATCTTTTTTCAGTTATGTCTAGCATCTCTTCACCCTTAACTCACAATTTCCATTCAATTCCATCTCCTTTTTCCCTATGGTCATATGGGCATTTCATATACAGAATGAGGCACCCGTGAAAGCCTGTTAGGTGTGGGGAGAATCTGGCCTTGATCTTTCAAGGGATGTGCAGCAGATCAGACAGCAGATCCATCACCAAGACATCTACCATCTGGAATAATATATGAAAAATAACAGTTTCATGAAGTCTTCTCATTAAGCCAAAAGCATCTCTCACGTATCACTCAAAATCTGTCACATCCAGGACCTGGACAGGCAGCAGAGAGAGAGAGAAAGAGAGAGGGGGGGGGGTAGACCGGAAATGGGGAAGCTGCTAAATTCAGGTCAGCAAATCAGAGTATCCACCTGATCTGCAAGCAGATTTGCTCAAAGGTTTCTTAGAACTCTACATTAACATAGCCTACTAGTTTGGGAAAGCTATCCCTAAAGTTTAGCAGCTCAGTTTCTGTGATGAGCAATTGATTCAGAATCAGATCACCTGAGGAGATTTTTAACTGCACCAATCAGAGACCCTTATGGGGAAAGCTTTTGAAAATCTTGACACCATAACAGCTGTGATTGAAGAGGGTGCCACAACTGATGCTATTTAAATTTAGAATTTTCTGCGGAAAAAATTGTAGGATCTTGTCATAATGTCATATTCCACAGAAAGTAACTTGTGTGTGCTTCAAACCAATCCCATCCCTTTCGGTGCAAAAGTTACAGTAACCCTGTATCTGACAGCGCCTACTGCTAAACCCTGATTGATTGAGCACTTTCACACCACAATGAATGCAGTGACAATATATAACATGGGACTGACTGGCCAGACATTTTTTTATGGGAGAGAATGGTAAATGTTGAAGGTTGAAATATAAGGTAGCCACCCATTAGGTAATCTAGTCATAACACTGGAGTAGAACCACAAAAAGGAGATCGGAGAGGGGGTAATCAGGGGGTTGTTGGGAACTAAAAGGGTGTGTCCATTTGACTGCCTTTGGCTCCAGCGGGGACTGTGCCATAGCTGTTCTCCTGCCATCGTAGCCATCGGACCTGCAGCTCAGACTGGACCTGCACGACAAACACACCCACACGACAAACGCACGCATACACGCACGCACGCACACACACACACACACACACACGCATGCACGCACGCACACACACACACACATACATGCACGCATGCACGCATACACACACACGCATGCACGCACGCACACACACACACACGCATGCACGCACACACACATACACACGCATGCACGCATGCACGCACACACACACACGCATGCACGCATGCACGCACGCACACACACACACACACGCATGCACGCACACACACACGCATGCACACACACACGCACGCACACACACACACACACGCATGCACGCACGCACACACACACACGCGCATGCACGCACGCACACACACACCCATTGATTACTGATTGATTTCACAAAAATCACACTGGCACATAGTATAGAAAGATATACACAAACAAATCACATGCACACATACACACACACCACACTCACCTCCTGGTTGAGAAAGCAGTATAAGATTGCCACAACAAGACCCTGAAATGCACCCAAACAGAAAATCACAGAGTCATGTGTGTATCTTACAAACAGATAATGAGACACAGAGAGAAATCTCTCTCTCTCTCTCTCTCTCTCTCTCTCTCTCCATATGTAGGTGTGTGTGTGTGTGTTGTATGTAATGAGATACCTCATAGTTATCAAATCTGGTAGAAATCAAATTCATAGTGTGTCTTCACCAAAACAAACATTATCTTCCCTTCTCTTCCCTTCTATTCTATTCTATTCTAACAGGCTAGGAAAAGAGGTGGTTGGAAAACATGACATACATTATCTTTACCCACACAGAGAGAGACACACACATGGGCTAATTCAAGGTCTATTTAAAAAAAAAATACTTTAATTATACTTACAGTTAAATTATGCATACTTTTTGCTATTATTGTTAAGTCTGAAAACATGTGTTGCACAGCAAAATACATATATCACATTTTACATATAACATTCCCTACTAACTAATAAAATGTAAGAGTGAATCTAATGTTTCATTATCTGCTGTTAAAATGAAGCTTTTGTCACTTCCCCAATATCACTCTCTGGGCCAGATGTACTAACGCTTTTGCGCCCACTTCAGGCGTATTTGTTTCGCAATGTGCGTGTAAAATCATTGCGAGGTATGTACAAACAGGCCGCAATGATGTAAAAGCGCAAACTGCCTGTTGCAGGAGCTGAAAGTGGCAGATTGCGTTTGTCATTTCATGCATATGCATTCATGGGAGGATCCTGGGGATGGGAGGGGAAGAGTAAAGAGCGCCCAATTATGTATTCCGCGGTATGTACAAAGACTGCTCCTGAAAGCGCACGTCTATTCTGCGCCTAAATACTTCTAATCCAAATTGCAGTTCAATGCGTCAATAAGAGAACCTTTCAAAGACAACAGAATCGCTTTTTAGAGCACCAGTTTTTGTGGTGAAAGTATTTGTACTACCAAAAGCAACCTCAACTTTCGTTGGCCTTTCGAATGTCTTACTGTCACTTCACACGTCATTCACTTAAACTTTCCTACTTGCTAGATTTGACCAATCTTCCATAGCTTACGTGCACAAGTAGTTTGAGTAGAACTACTGATCTTCATTATCTCCCTGCTTGTTTACATCTTATCATGTATGGTATTATTTCATGATCGCTAAACGTTTGATTCTTTTTAATGTTGTCATCAGTTAACTTCATTCAACTGCGCTTGTATGTAGGCGCTGCCATTCAGTTGTGGACGTTCGTAAATTGCGCTTATGGGTGGAGAAAGGCAGAGAAAGACGCAGTTTACACTAAGGATTGAACGATTGATAAATACGACGGAAACTTGGGTCTGACAGCGTTCGCAATCTGCGGTGTGTCCATGACGCTGATAATGCTACGTTCGCAAATGTATGTACATCTGGCCCAGAGAGTGCTAAAGTGTCTCTCTGATCTAGCTTGCAAACAAATCAGCTCTACATTAACCTCTCCTCCTATAAGATTTTGTCCCTATGTTGTTATGCATAACATCAGTTTTCTCCCTGGTATGTCTGCATTAGGTGCCTCAGTTTTTATCATAATATTTTCATACTACCATATGACACTGCTCTATTTGCTGTTTTATTGTGTTTGGCTTGTATCCATTTAACCATTCATAATGTTTTTATATATGCTAATGAATTGTGCATATTTATTATTATTCATGAAGTTTTATTGATTTGATTTTGCTGACATCTGTTGATTTTTAAACACGCTTCACAAACAAATTAAACTTGATTTAACTTGATTTTTACATAATTATACATCACTGCACACACTCAGATGCATTATCATACACACACACACACCCTTCCACACACACAGAAGCAAAAGTATACACTCACTCCCACAAACACTCCGGTAGCCGCTGTGTAAAAGGTCACCCTAGATGCTAAATACACCAAAGCCAGCATGAGGCTAATTATTTCATCCCTTTTTTCTCCCTCCCTCTCTCTGTTTCCCTCGTTCCTCTCACTCCCTCACCCTCCTTTTATCTCTCTCCAAATCATTTTTTGGGGGAATGCAACAGGATAAGCCTCTGGCACCCTCATAATAATATCAGAGTCAGTTTTGGCTGGGAGCACAGCAACCAAAAAAGAGCTGCATAATTCTTTACAACACATCACATCACATCACAACACAACACAACACAACACAGCACAGCACAACACAACACAACACAACACAACACAACACAATACAACACAACAGAACACAACACAACACATCACAACAATAGAGCACAATAGAACACAAGCACAACAGTACATTCCATCTGCATGAAAAAGGAGTTGAGAAACAGAAAGAGCACAACTCAGACTGGCCATATTCCCACACAGAGCTCATCACTATCACCATAAGCACATAGCACTGGGGAAACACTGAAACAAACAAACACAACCAAATTAAGCAATAAGCCCCGAGAGGCCGTAGGTTACACTGATTCTACAACAGCTAAGGGGCGTTGTTAGGCACTAAAACCCCCCTTAGCTGTTCTAGAATCAGTGTAACCTACGGACTCGAGTGGCTTATTGCTTTTCTAACACTGTTGCGGTCAAGGTGTATGTTTATGCTGGATTTTACAACGGCATCGAACGTGATTCAGCCAATCACAATCAAGGACCAGAACTATCAGTTTTAGAACCACCATCAAGACACCACACTACAAGCCAAACCACCAACAAGACACCACTGGAGAGCTGGAGTTGATAGCGCACCAGGCAGAGAATGTGAGAGAACATAAGAGGACATGAGAGAATGTGAGAGAACGTCAGAAAATGAGAGAACAGTGGCGAATGTGAGAGAACATGAGAGAACATGGGAGAATGTGAGAGAACATGAAAGAACATGGGAGAATGTGAGAGAACGCTAGAACATGAGAGAATGTGAGAGAACGTCAGAAAATGAGAGAACAGTGGCGAATGTGAGAGAACATGAGAGAACATGGAAGAATCTGAGAGAACATGAAAGAACATGGGAGAATGTGAGAGAACGCCAGAACATGAGAGAATGTGAGAGAACGTCAGAAAATGAGAGAACAGGGGCGAATGTGAGAGAACATAAGAGGACATGAGAGAATGTGAGAGAACGTCAGAAAATGAGAGAACATGGGAGAATGTGAGAGAACATCAGAAAATGAGAGAACAGGGGCAAATGTGAGAGAACATGGGAGAAAGAGAGAGATCAAGAGAGAACATGGGAGAATGTGAGAGAACGTCAAAATGAGGGAACAGGGAAGACTGTGAGAGATTTACCTGGAAGGAGCCCAGACAGAGCTCGATGCACAGCCTCAGACTCATATTGAAGTAATCAGGCAGGAAGTTGAAGACCATGTAGTGTGTCCCAAAGAGAGGGATGAGCAGCAGAGTGGACTTAGTCAGACGCCTGAAATGGGGGGAGCGAGGCGTGACAGAGAGAGAGAGAGAGAGAGAGAGAGAGAGAGAGAGAGAGAAGAGAGTGAACAAGTCAAGGGAGCAAGAGAAAAGAGAGAATAAGTAAAACGACACAAGACGTGTGTGAGGTTGTGTGACAGGGAGCGTTTGTTTAAAAGGTTTAAAAGATTTAACAGCCTCACAAAACACACTTACTGGACTTGTGAGTGATGTCCACAGCCATATGCATAAGATCTTACTAGGAGAGTAAGCCTACAAGCTGTGGTCTGCAAGCATTTGGGTGTGTGTGTGAGTGAGCATGTGTGTGAGTGAGCATGTGTGCGTGTGCTGCCTGTCCTATGTTCTGTGAGCAGCTGTAGCTGCATATTCATGAGCTCTTTAACTGTCTTTTCAGTGTGAAAACAAAGGGACTACTTGTCATGAGACACACACACACACACACACACACACACACACACACACACACACACACACACACACACACACACACACACACACCCTTGACAGACCGTATTTTCATGCCAGTGGTTATGGCTTATGACGTGACGATAAGGTAAAGAGGTATATCATATGTGAGATTGCTGTTTATAGACTTCAGTTCTGCATTCAACACCATAATACCACAACAACTCATCTGCAAACTTGACAAACTGGGACTCAGTACCTACCTCTGCAACTGGCTACTGGACTTCCTCTGTCAGAGGCCCCAAGTAGTAATGCGGTTGGCAACAATACCTCAAGCAGCATCACACTGAGCACAGGGGCCCCCAAGGCTGCAAGTGCTCAGTCCGCTGCTCTTCACCCTGCTGACGATGACTGCACTGCAACCTACAGCAACAATCACATAGTGAAATTTGCTGGACGACACAACTCTGGTGGGTCTCATCACCAAGGGCTTAATTTGAGACTCAATACAGGTTGGAGGTCGACCATCTGACCACGTGGTGCAGGGACAACAACCTCCTGCTGAACGTCAGCAAGACCAAAGAGATTGTTGTTGACTTCGGAGAGGTCACACCCAACACCTGCCACTGACCATCGACGGTGCTGTGGTGGAGAGAGCGAGCAGCACCAAATTCCTGGGGTGCACATCAGTGAAGACCTCTCCTGGACCACCAACACTGCATCACTGGCTAAGAGAGCTCAGCCGCCTGTACTTCCCTATGAAACTCAGGCGAGCAAGTGCTCCACCAGCCATCATGACCACATTCTACCGAGGCACCATTGAGAGCATCCTCTCCAGCTGTATCGCTGTGTGGGAAGCTGCACTGAATACAACAGGGAAAGCCCTGCAGCATAGTGAACACAGCTGGAAGGATTATTG
>NC_063197.1:28294379-28309379 GCF_017589495.1 Alosa alosa | reverse complement strand
GCACATTCTATTCCTGGAACATAAACCATAGACATATGACATACAAATAAAGTTACTATTGAACTCTTCACCAATAAAACACTATCACTCTGATAACTCAGTGTCTGCAAATGAATACATTGGTAAATGAGTATGCGTTTTTTGTAGACAAATGAAATGTCTACAGTGTCTGGTTAAAGGCAGCTTATTTAAAGAGGACAGCTCACCAGCTACATTTAGCTACCCCACTTTTAAAAATCACCTTTAGATCTCAATATGCAATTAAAAGCCATGGTATCTCAGCGTGTTGAAGTAAGACATAGACATACTTAAAAAACCCTATCACTCTGATAACCCAGCAAATTAATACATTGGCAAATGAGTACACTGTATGTGTTTTGAGATGTCTACAGTGTCTGGTTAAGGTTAAAGAAGGCAGCTTATATAAAGAGGACAGCTTACCAGCGAACATCTACAATTAGCTACCCCACAT
The DNA here is from genome assembly GCF_017589495.1 of Alosa alosa. NCBI lineage: Eukaryota > Metazoa > Chordata > Actinopteri > Clupeiformes > Clupeidae > Alosa > Alosa alosa. The sequence goes on along the minus strand of NC_063197.1, from coordinate 28,308,907 downwards.
TTAAAATCTCCTTTAGATCTCCATATGCAATTAAAAGCCATGAGATGGTATCTCAGCATGTTCAAGTAAAAGTAGGACTGCGAAGAAGCTGGAAAAAGTAAGTAATTGCACTTCTCAGAAGCTGGATGCATTTAAGCTTGATAAGCCAAATATATATCCCACTTCATCTCTACACGCCCAAATATATATCCCACTTCATCTCTACATGCCCAAATATATATCCCACCTAATATCCCACCTGCTTTAGAGCAACTCCAAAGCAGTGGAGAGCTGAAAAAATCTTGTCAATATACACAGGAGACTTCTGCAGCAAAGCCTGGGGCCCAGCACAGTGTATGTGTGTGTGTGTGTGTAATACCCCACTGTGCGTGTGTGTTTAGCGCAAGTGTGGCAGTGTAAGATGGCTCACCCCAGCCCAGCAGACTGAAGGCCCACAGGCAGCAGCGGCTGGGAGGCACGGCCACCAGCAGGAGAGAGTTGATGTAGAGCGCCTCCACCAGGAGCCAGGAGAAATTACACATCACGCAGTAGTGGCAGAACACCACCGCTGCCTTACAGGCTGCCTGCAGGGAGAACATGAGAGAGAAACAGAATAAAAAACAAGAAGAGGGAGTGACCAGACAGAGAGAGAGAGAGAGGGAGAGGCAGAGAGAGGGGGGGATGGCAGAGAGTGTGTGTGTGTGTGTGTGTGTGTGTGTGTGTGTGTGTGTGTGTGTGTGACTGCCCAAGTGAAGTGTTTTGCGGGAAAAGGAAGTAGGAGAGAAAGAGTGAACAGAGGAGAGAGAGAAACAGAAAGAGAGAAAAGGAAAGTAGAAAGGGACTGAAGAGGCAGACCGAAGAGGAGCAAGAGATAGAGAGAAAGAGAGAGGAAGAGAGAGAGGAAGAGAGGGGAAGAGAGAAAGGAAGAGAGGGGAAAAAGAGGGGAAGAGAGAAAGAGAGAGGAAGAGAGGAAGAGAGGGGAGAGAGAGAGAGGAAGAGAGAAGAGAGTGAAAGAGAGAGAGAGGAAGAGAGGAGAAGAGAGAGAAAGAGAGAGGGGAAGAGAGGAGAAGAGAGAAAGAGGGAGAGGGGGAGAGAGGGAAAGAGAGAGACAGAGATTACAATTTCATGCTTGAAGATAAAGACAGAATACATTGAGAGAATTGTTTGTGACTCATGAGGAAATTGTTTGCTTGTCTTGATTGTCCCAGTGGCTGTTGTTCGCACAGAGAGTGAATGAAGCGATTAGAAGACAGGTGTGCAGTCGTTAGCTGACTCACCGTGGAGAGTGTGCAATGGTCCATATCCTCGCTGAACAGCGTGGCATCTTTGACAAACACACCCACGGATTTTAGAATGAAGGTGAGAAACAGCTGAATGTGGATGTAGTTCCGCGCACAGTGGAGTCGCCTGTCAAGCACACACAAACACACAGACACACACACAGACACACACACACACACACTCATGCACACACGCATACAGGATCATTCTGTGGTGTAATATGGTTCCGATCTTAAATCTCCTTGTTACCATCTACTTTCTACGGATTTACTGGCTACCGATTATATCTCGTGAACAAACTCTTGCATAAACTGTTGTTGCTCGAGGCTTTGGATTATCGGACTCTATAACCTTGATCGCCAAACTTTTCTGTCAAACGTTAACGTTAAACGTTAAGCCAGTATCAAGGGCTGCAAATAATACCGGGCCAAGGAAACGATATCTGGAAGAAGAAAGCATCAAATTCCTTCTAACGTCTCTCAAAACTAGTGACTCAATATAAAAGTGAGATCTTCTCAGATTACTTACCCGCTACCTGTGTTCGAGTTATCAAGGAACTGCACGATATCGCTGTTGCTAGCCAACTAGCAAACAAACGTTTAAAAAACAGTTGACACCGGCGAGCCCTCGCCGCGACACGATGCCTCCCCTCAGCTGTGCACCAGGCTGCGACTCATGCGTCCTTCTCAGCGAAAAGATAGTGGAACTCGAAGCCAGAATAGCGACCCTCCATCAGATTGAGAAGGATGAACAGTTCCTCGACACCTTTCTCTCCGTAAGTAACGTTACCTCTCTTACACATACAAATGCCAGATGCCCTGATTTCACTCTGTCCTCCAATACTTTAACCATGCCATGCACTAATGCAACTTCTGTCCCTGTTGCCTCTCCCCGGCCTCTGCTGAGAACCAAGCCTGCTCTGCTGGCCAGCTCCACTCCACACCAGCCTGAGCCATGGCGTAGAAGCAAGCATCACAAGCACGGCAGACGGTCCGGACGGCACTCAGGCCCAGCCCAACCTATACGACTGGAAAATCGCTATGCCATTCTGACCGAGGATGAGGAGCCCCTCCAGCCCCGAGACAACCATCCTGGTCCCTCCTCAAAGTCGGCGCCCCCCCGACCCCCCCCTCCCCGGACCTCATCAACCTCCACCCTGGTCATCGGCAGTTCCATGGTTAGAGACCTCTGCATTCCCCCATCATGCAGCGGTCCTCCAAGGTCTACTGCTTCCCTGGTGCCAAGGTCCTTGACATCCAGCAGAAACTCCCAAGCATCCTGGCCCGCCACACCAAGGTCAACAACATCATCGTACACGTGGGCACGAACGACATCAGAGATAAGCAGTCAGTAGCACTGCAGGAAAACTACAAAACTCTCATCACCACTCTGATGGGCACAGAAAAACGCTTTGTCATCTCTGGGCCCCTCCTACCTACAGAAAAGGTGCTGAGAGATGGTCCAGACTGTTCGATCTCCACACCTGGCTCAAACGCTACTGGGCTTCCTAAGCATCCCCTATGTCAACAACTGGGGCTTGTTCTGGGAGAGGCCCAGTATGCTGAAGCGTGATGGTCTCCACCCAAACCAACATGGAGCCAGGCTACTCTCTGACAACATAGCGTCCACACTGAGACATTGACATTCTGTAGAAAATATTACAGATTCACGCCCCCCAGGTATTGATTCGAATGGCATTATACATGTGGATGGGTCTGAGAATGTTTTCTGCAGGGTAACATACAATACTACTACCATAGATCAAGCTGTGTCATGCAATAGCATGACTTATGCTTATAGTTCTATTCCAACGTTGATTTCTACCCAACGATAGTAAAAAAGAAAAAGACAAATTTAAAACTAGAAACCTAACAAATATTCTTTCCATACCTCAGCATATTCCTCAAAAGCCAGAGGCATTTTCAGCTAACATGGGTTTACTAAATATAGGTGCACTTACTACCAAAACCTTTGCAATCAATGATTTAAAAAAAAAAAAAAAATTGGATTTTCTGTTTCTTGTTGAAACCTGGCTGACTTCAGACAGCGAAGCTGTTCTTGTTGAGACTTGTCCCCCAAATTATAATTTCTTCCACTCAATTAGACAAGGCAAACGAGGTGGTGGAATTGCCTCCATTCTCTCAAACAAATATAGTTGCACACGAGTCAACTTTGGCGAATTCGCTTCCTTTGAGTATATTGCCCTCACTCTGAAGGCTGACCCAGTTGTACTTCTATTAACCTTATACCGCCCTCCTAAACTATGGACTGGCTTTCTCGACCAGTTTTCTGAACTTATGTCGCTCATCATCACTAGCTATGATCGGATAATTGTAAATGGCGACTTCAATATTCATGTCAATAAGACAACTGATGCTAAAGCCAGTAAGTTCCTTAATGTGTTGGACAGTTTAGAGCTAAAGCAGCATGTTACAGGACCCACCCACAACCTTGGCAACACCCTCGATCTAGTCATTTCCAGAGGGATAGAAGTCACAGACTTATCAGTAAATGATATAAATATGTCTGATCATCATTGTGTATCTTTTAATATTGTACTACATACTCCAAAAATTCATCCCGAAATTGCAATCAAATCGCTGACTCTTGGACATTAGAGCAGAACAGCAGTTCATAGCTCTTATAGACTCCATAAATTTAGATATTTTACATCATCCCATTGATCAAATGGTAGAGGCTCTTAATCGTGAATTAGGCGCTCTGCTTGACAGAGTGGCACCCTTAAAGACTAAAAAAAAGGCCCTGTAGCAAACTGACACCTTGGATGAACGAAAATATCCATGATCTAAAAAGATCATGTAGGAAAGCTGAGAGAACATGGAGAAAAACTAAGTTACAGGTTCACCGTGCCATTCTAAAAGAAAAAATTGCAAATTATAATAGAGCTATTCGAATGAGAGGAGGAACCACTTCTCTAAGGTAATTGCTGAAAACAGTAGAAACTCTAGGATGTTGTTCTCTACCATTGATAGGCTATTGCATCAAACACCTTTGACACACTCAGTCAGGCATCCTCTCTAAGATGCGAAGAATTTGCAGACTTCTTCAAAAACAAAGTCATTTCTATAAGGGAGGCTATTGGTAACACAAGTAATATGTTTGATAGTACACCCAAAACAGCCCCCAAAATTAAGGTCCTTTAGCACTATTACTCAATCTGAGCTTGGTAAAATTATAACTCAAACCGGCTCTTCAACATGTGTTTTAGATCCAATCCCTACTACATTCCTCAAAAAAGTATATGAAGGCTTAGCTCCCTTTTTTTTCTCAAGGTAATAAATACCTCATTAGAAACAGGTATATTTCCAACTGCTTTTAAAACCGCTGTTGTGAAACCTTTACTTAAAAGTCAAAACTTGACCATACCAATCTGAGCAACTACAGGCCTATATCAAATCTATCGTTTTTGAGCAAAGTACTTGAAAAAAGTTGTTTGCAATCAGTTAAATACCTTCCTCAACGAAAACAGTATCCTTGAAAAATTCCAATCAGGTTTTAGATCAAATCACAGCACAGAAACGGCTCTAGTAAAGATAGTCAATGATCTCAGACTAGCTACCGACTCAAACAAAGTCTCAATCCTTATTCTTCTGGATTTGAGTGCGGCATTTGACACCATTGATCATAGCATCCTAATTCACCGCCTTGCAAAGTGGGTGGGTCTCTCTGATAATGCTCTAAACTGGTTTCAAACCTACATTACTGGCAGAGATTTTTATATCAGTCTAGGAGATCATGTATCTGAAAAACATGACTTGCCTTTTGGTGTGGCCCAGGGGAGCTGCCTTGGTCCCCTGCTATTTTCTCTATATATGCTCCCATTGGGAAACGTCATAAGTCAGCATAATGTAAACTTCCACAGCTACGCAGATGATACCCAATTGTATCTTTCTGTGGAGCCAACTAACCCAGATGGCCTTTGCTCCCTCACTGCATGCCTAACCTCCATTAATCAGTGGATGAGCAAAAACTTTTGAAACTAAATGATGACAAAACAGAGGTACTTCTGGTTGGACCAAAACTAAAGCGTAGATATTATTCTTAGTAATCTGGGAACTTGGCACACCAGGTCAAACCAAAAGTAACAAGCCTCGGTGTCATCTTAGATGCAGAGTTAAGTTTTAAGCCCCATATCAGTAAAGTTACTCAGACAGCCTATTTCCACTTGAGAAACATTGCCAAAGTGCAGCACTTTTTAACTCAACAAGATGCAGAAAAGCTAATTCACGCCTTTATCACTAGCAGGTTAGACTACTGCAATGCACTTTTCACTGGTCTTAAAAAAAAACATCTAAAGAAATTGGCACTCATACAGAACTCTGCGGCTAGACTTTTAACTAAGACTAAGAAGAGAGAACACATCACCCCTGTGTTGGCTGAACTGCACTGGCTCCCTATTTCCTATAGAATTGATTTTAAGGTTATGTTAATTACTTACAAAGCTCTGAATGGCATAGCACCTTCATATATCTCTGAGCTTTTAATATCTTATCAACCACAAAGGAAACTTAGATCATCCAATTCTAATCTTTTAATCGTACCCAAAGTGCTCCACAAACAAAGTGGAGAAGCTGCGTTTATCCATTATGCCCCCAAACTATGGAACACCCTGCCTCTGTACATCAAGCAGGCGAGTTCAGTAAATATTTTTAAAAAAGATCTGAAAACATACCTGTACAGGAAAGCTTTTAGTTAACTCATCTTATCCTGTAGACTACATTTTCAGATTATTCTACATCTGCTACTATGGGGGCGCAGCCAGCCAGAAGCGGATGGGCTCCCCTATTAAGTCAGGTTCTGCTCAAGGTTTCTTCCTGGAATATGGGAGTTTTCCTTGCCACAGTTGCCATATGGCGTGCTTGTGGGGGGTAAGAGGGTTAAGGCTGCCAGTCTTATGACGTCATTTTCTATATTTTTGATATGTTGCTGAGTATAACATAAACAGCAAAGAAAAGTGATTGATAATGACTGACTGACTATTATTGTGTTACATGTTTCAAATGTAAAGCACTTTGAGCTGCATTCTGTGTATGAAAGGTGCTATACAAATAAAGCTTTATTATTATTATTATTATTATTATCATTCTGTGTAGTATGGTTCCATTCTGTGGTGTAGTATGGTTCCATTCTGTGGTGTAGTATGGTTCCATTCTGTATGGTTCCATTCTGTGGTGTAGTATGGTTCCATTCTGTATGGTTCCATTCTGTGGTGTAGTATGGTTCCATTCTGTATGGTTCCATTCTGTGGTGTAATATGGTTCCATTCTGTGGTGTAATATGGTTCCATTCTGTGGTGTAGTATGGTTCCATTCTGTGGTGTAGTATGGTTCTGTGGTGTAGTATGGTTCCAGGTTCTTTAATCCATATAAATGCACATGCTGTTTCCAAATAAACAGCAGGTGTTTGAATAGATGCTTAAGGCCAGAATTCAAATTGTGAATAAAGTCTATGTTACAAGGAATGGCAGTCAGGTGGATGATAGGAAATTTAGGCTCTCCTCCATATCTATGTAATGAGCCTGACACCGGCTCCCTGTCTTATCTACGGTGAAAGGGGTTCAGACGGCTCAGCCTTATCACGTCTCGAAGCTCTAATGTCACAGGCTACGAGTAGCCAGCTGGCAAGCTCCACTGGAGAGCTGAGAGTGATACACACAGACTGATATACACAGGGGAAGAAGAGGTGGGGTTGGGTGGGGTGAGGTGGGGTGGGGTGAGGTTGGGTGGGGTGGGAGACTAGCACCTTCTGATAAGAGATTGTGGAAACAGAGGGAATGCTATACATTCCATATACTGAGTACATCCACATGCATAAAAGCTGCAGCAGGATCTTGTGGATTTAACAACTCATCTGAAAAATAAGAAGTCTTTGCTTGTCCTTGAGCTGAGTGGCAAAGAACTGCATTGTTGTGCTGCATAGTTATACATATAGGGTAGGTAGTTGTGCATTTCAAATACAAGGTTTTTGAAATGCACAAAAGCAAAGAGGCGTAATCCTCTGTCTGAGTTGGGGCAGACAAATGAAATGCCATATCAGTCGTCTTAATGCCACTCCCCAGACGCCTCGTGCCAATTCTGTACCTCAGTCACATCAATTGGCCGACTATTACTACGTGAGTCAATCAGCAGAAATGCCTCTCTCTGACAGACCCCCCTGCCCCTCAAGAAACACACACACACACACACACACACACACACACACACACACACACATTTTGTCTTTTTTATTTTCTCTCTCTCTCTCACGCACATACTAACACATTTTCTCGGTCTCATTCTCCCTCTCTCTCTCGCACACACAAACACACACTCAGAGAGAGAGAGAGAGAGAGAGAGAGAGAGAGAGAGAGAGAGAGAGAGAGAGAGAGAGAGAGAGAGAGAGAGAGAGAGAGAGAGAGAGAGAGAGAGAGCATTTCCTATTGAGACAAAGGGAACATATTTATCTTTTCATCTCTTCACATTTTGATCTTATTTATCTAAAAATTAAAGTGTATTGAAAGTATGAAAGTTGTGAAAAGAATGAATAGAAAATGAAATAAAAGATAAGAAGATGTGAGTGGAATGAAAACAAAGAGCAAAGGTGCAATCAGAAAATGGAGAGAGAGAGAGACAATAAAAATAGAAAGAGAGAAAGAGAGCAAAACACCTTCAACGGCAGGATCCTGCAGTGAAAGTGCATTAGGCAGACCCAAAGTGTTTGACAGTTTGCAGGTTGGGCTGGAACTGCAGATCTAACAAGAGTGGTCAGAATTCTGATGTCATTTGACCCTTCCGACCCCGCTGCCTTGGTCAAATGGCTCATTAAAAACATAGCCATTTTTTAATCAGTACACCGAAAACAGCATCACATTCTCCAATCTGTACGTCAATCCAATCTGCTAGCCCAGCTCTGAATGTACTCTGGAAATGAGTCACGGATGTCCCTGCGTCCAGGTAGGAGTGCAGGATGTCATAGATAGATAGATAGATAGAATCATAGATAGAATCATAGATAGATAGATAGATACTTTTATTCATCCCCGCAGGGGAAATTCAGATGTCCAGCAGCAGTGTGTGTGTCTACCAACAAGCATTCTCACTGCAATACACTCATAAAAACAGTTAATAAAATAAAAAGAGTCACAAAAGCTACTATCATTAGTAGTAAATAATTAATGGGCTTCAAACAGGTCTGTTATGTAGTCTTATGACGGCCGGAACAAATGACCTCCTGAACCTCTCAGTCATGTCCAGCGTATGTCCAGTCCAGTCCAGTCCAGTGTGTGCATAGGCTGCTGCGGTAACCAGGCTCCTTCAGCACCACGGACAGCAGCCAATTAACATTCTGCACTGCGGGGCCAACAAACCCCCCACTGAAGTAGCATGGATGAAAAGATTACACGGCTTACTTCAAGCTACAGCTGCTCTAGGCATCCATGGTTTATGTGGGGGGAGACATGGGGGGCAAAGGATGACATGCACACACATGCTCTGGTTGTACTGGGTCTCCAGACTGGAAGAGTACCAGGGAAGATGGCAGCTTCTCTGAAACTCGGCCATGTGTTTTTGGACGCATCAGGGCCAATCATTGGGCTGCATTTGTCCTGTTGAAACAAAGAATTACCCAGCACCTCCGACTGACCTTCCTCATAAGACCTGGCCATGAGCCTAAAGCAATAAATATCAATTCCTATTTTTACCAGAGTTGTTGTCTAGCTGTGTATGACATGTATGATACCACAATCCTGTGTGACATTTAGACTTATTAAGAAATAAGCCCAGACGTGCTAGTGGAGTGCCTAAAACCCCCCTTAGCTGTTGTAGAATCAGCGTAACCTACGGACTCGAGTGGCTTAATGCTTTTCTAAAACTGTTACTATAAATACCTGGCAAAGTTTCATAAAGTAAAGGCACAGCAACTAGAAATATAACAAGTTATTCCTAGATAATCATTCTTCCGCCAAGAAATATATTTCCTCTATCTGAATGGTTGCCAAGCAACGTCGAGACGCAGCTACTATCAAGTTATTGTAGCACAGTAATATAGAACGAAATGCAGTCAAGGTGTATGTTTATGCTGGATTTTACAACGGCATCGAACGTGATTCAGCCAATCACAATCAAGGACCGGAACTATCAGTTTTAGAATGATTCTTCTACCACAGATGGCAAAGGTCATGGTCACTTAAAAACTTCTGTACTTAATTGACTATCTACTTCATGCATTTGTTGACATGACAGACTTCACTTTCATATTTTGGATAAGTAAGATGTCACTGACCCCTCAATCAATGTTCTTTGCTCTTGAAGTTTGCTAGCTTATGAAAAGTGGAGTCTGCTAAAAAAAGCATGGCTACTCACCCCCTGTGACAATTCCCAGTGTCATCGCTACTCACAGGCTGTTATTTCAGTAACCATATGTTCTTTTATCTACAATCATAATCTGTTTATTATCATCATCATTATTATTATTATTATTATTATTATTATTATTATTATTTTGTATTTTGATTTATTTATTTTTATTTTCTGTCATTTATATTTTTGTTTTTATTACTGTATTTATTTAATTTCTGTGAGCACCTTGGGTCAATTACATTGCATTTAAGTGCGCTATATAAATAAATGTGACTTGACTTGACTTGACTTAATGTCATCGCTTTTAGCACACACACGCGTTTAGCTCCTATCTGCCGCCAGCTTCATCCTGTTCCCGTCAGTTAGGAGCCTGTCCCTCTTTTAATGAATTTGTCAATTTCAGACGGTGGGTTGCAGGCAGTTTGATGGTCCATGGCAATTGATTGTCCATTCAGGGGGACATTCCGGTGATTCGATTATAGAGGACAAAGCGTCGTCTGTACACCGGTGTGGTATGGTGTTTGTGTGTGTGTGTGTGTGTGTGTGTGTGTGTGTGTGTGTGTGTGTGTGTTTATGTGTGTGTATGTGTGTGCGTGTATGTGTGTGTGTGTGTGCGTGTGTGTGTGTGTGTGTGTGTGTGTGTATGTGTATGTGTATGCGTATGTGTGTGTGTGTGTGTATGTGTGTGTGTGTGTGTGTGTGCGTGCATGCGCGCGTGTGTGCATGTGTATTATTCGCTAAAAGTCAGATTGTCTAATAAATTGAAAAGCATTCAACAGAAGCATGAAAGGAGTCCAGGGCTTTTCTTGTTATTTGTTGTTTCTTGCACACTTGCAAGTATTGAGTACCGTGCCGTGTCCCCGAGACAGACAAGCAAAAGCCCACACCCAAAAACTCAAACTAATTGGCCTTATGCAACACCTGGTTGCTTTGGTATGCACTTACTGTACACCACAGATCACAAAACCACGCATGAAACACGTATACTCACATGCACACTAGCTGTGCTCACGGTAACGTCAGATGACAAACGAACATCTAGTGTGTTAGCAAAAGGCTCAATTAGGTGGTGTGCATGCACTTTGCCCCTAATTAGTTCCTTACAACAGTGGACTGAGGCAGTGATTGATTGAGTGGTGTCATAGAAGCTGTTAAGTGGCTCATTAACGAAGAGTAGTAGGAGGAGTAGGAGGAAGAGGAGGAGGAGTAGGAGGAGGAGGAAGACGAGGAAGAAGAAGAGGATAGATGTGTGTTTACCTGAAGAGTAGCAGGATCACCACTGCAATGGAGAGAGAAACCAGTGATGCACCGTAGCCGATAGAGTAGATCAGTTTCACTGTGGCGAAGTATGACTCCTGAAATAACACATCAAATTACATAACAATCAAATTAGAGGACATTCAAATTGGTATGCCCTGCCTGTCAAATAACAGGCTAGTGTCTTGGGAAATGTTTCTTATGACAACATAGCTTTGTGGTAAACATGGCAGTATTCTCAGATCAATGTAAAAGGTTCAGCAACTAACATCCTGACTCTGAGGGCCCAGAGAGTAAAGCATATAGATTTAGTTCCCAAGATGGACATAACATTGACCCTCCATGACCATCCATTTACATAAACAAAAGCACTGCACATTTCTGTACAAAATAAATGTTGCCTGATCGCCACAGGAAGCTGTGTTGTATATTGAAACACCCAAATTGCATGCAGAAAACAGAAAAAGATAACGACTAGAACATACTCTAACACATTTCACCTCTTCACTCACCTCTATATTATATGAGCGGCTACTGTATATAAGTTATTACCTTAATTACAGTCTATTATTAAACGGCTCTTGCAAGTAGAACGCTCCATTGACTTGAATGGGATTTCCCAAAGTTCTACCGGTCATTATTTTTGTCTAAGGACCTCTAAATCAGTGGTTCTCAACCTTTTTTCAGTGATGTACCCCCTGTGAAATATTTTTTCAGCCAAGTACCCCCTAACCAGCGCACAAGAATTACCGCTATACGTTTCAACCACGACTCCATCGCTTGAGTTTTGACAGTGATTGACAGGTGATGGCAGGTGGCATGTGACAGGTTGGGTCGAACCATCCTGGTATGGGGTTTAGGGTAATGAAATTGAATAGCCTGCTGAAATATAAAATTAATTTTATAAACTTATATTTTCCTGAAATATGTATTAAATCATTGTTTTTAAAGTATTTTTTGCATGGATTCTACTTTTTAAATATATGTATATTTACATTTTTTCATGTTTTAGTACTAGCATTGATTTTATTTTGATTTTTAAAGAATTAAAATATAAAAAGCGTATTATAAAAATTCTTATATTTTGACATGTATCTCACCACAGCAAGCACATAGCTTTACAGCTTTACGTGCATTTCATGTGTGTGTAGGGCAGACTGTCCTGAATCTGGCAATATCATTGCCATGGTGGAGTGATTCTTTGGGGCTGAGCAATTTACAGACATATGTGGTGTGTGCCTTACAGAAATAAATGCCATTTTTTATTTAGTGATTAAAAATGACCTTTCTGCGCTCCATATCTGTGACAGAACTGATCTGTCCTGACTTGACCCGAGTTTAGCCTGTGGTGTGCCTATGGTGTCTGCACCTATGATTCTGTACAACTTTTTACTGCATTGCCATGAACAAAGTAAAGGCAAAAAAGGTGTTTTTTGTCGAAGAAATTGGGATGCAATGTGAACTTTGAATTGGATGCCATGCAGGAATTTGCTAGGATCTCAAAACCGGATTATGAACATTATTTGCCATAGAGAAACACACAGTAGTGTTGGATTATAAACATGCTTTGCCACAAAAGCAGACAAAAACGTGAGGTAAGTCGAGCTATGTCCAAGTAGCGACCGAATCCATAGACCTATGTCCTCTGTAGTGGACATAAGTTCTAGATGCATACCCCTTTACCCCTTTGAGCTATTCTATCAATTCATGTGGTCTTTTAAAGAAGACATTCTGGGCTTTCTAATGATATATCATGTGATTGGCTGGGTTTGCTGGAACCTCCTCTTTCTTGTTCTCAAACATGGTTGACATCAAAACAAGCACATTTTATGGAAGGAGGAGAGATAAGTCAAATAGTGTCTTCTTATTAAGCATTCATTAAGATGGCAATATATGATCTTGTTAATGAAAATGTCAGGAATCATATGATTAATTTTGAAAGAAGTTAAGTTATTTACATTTTGAAATAATAGTGACTTTATGAATGTCCATTATAATGGACACCAGGACCAAAATGTTTTGATTTTTTGGGAAATTTAGGAGATCATTTGTATAGGATGAATGAGGGGGGGGGGGGGTCAGACTTGGAGCTCTCAGGTGATGAGTGAGTGAAACAGAGATGAACCTGTGCCTCAAGAAGATAGCGAGGAAGAGTAAGACTAAAAAATGAATTATCGCAGATGAAAGAAAAACATGAAAATGAAATGAACAATCCAGAAAAAAAAAATACAACTGTCCAAAAAGGCAAATAAAGTAGTCTTGAAGGATAAATAACCTTTTCCCTTATATTTGGTTAAGTTTACCCTTAATTTAATACCACTATAAGCATAATTTGTCCATTTTTGTCTATTTTCATGGCTACCTTTTCATACTAAAACGGTCCTTTTGTCCACCACAGGAGACATGCTATAAAATTTAAAATAAAAATAAATTTAAAAAAAATAAAAATTGTAAGATGTTTTTTTAATCCTAAATAGAAAGGAAATCACAACAAAAAAGAAATTGTTGGACACTTTTTTTTCTTGGTTCCCAGGAGGATATGAAGTTATTATTTTGCTGCCACTTCGTCTGTTTTATAACCCAGAAGGATGTAGGATGTAGGCTGGTATCAAATGTTAGCCCTGTGTCTCCTCTTTCATCTGACATGCGTGGCATATCTATGCGATCACAGGTCCGTGAGTAATTCAAACGAGAGTAATGGGTGTGCAGCGTTGGTTTTTGTACATGACGTTATTATTTTGCAGTCACTTCATCTGTTTTCATAAGCCAGAAAGATCAACATGTTTGGTACCAATGGATAGCCCTGTGTCTCCCCTTTCATCTGATATGCTTTCCATGTCTATGCGTTCACGGGTTCGCGAGTAATTCAAACGAGAGTAATGGGTGCGCAGGTAAACGCAGAGAAGTATAGACTGTAAATATGATGCAATTTGATTTAATTTCATGATTTTATTCTTCATACTTTAACGTACAGACAAGTGCCTGGTCTCATTGGAAATCGCTGCGATGAACAGTTGCGGAGCAATGTAACAGAGAAGAAAGGGTGTGTTTTTTGATGCACTTTGCGTCAATCGGGTTCTAAGGGTTAAAATCTCACGTACCCCCTGGAGTGCCTTCACGTACTCCCAGGGGTATGCGTAGGCTACCCCCATTTGAGAACCACTGCTCTAAATAATGACTGCTGTCAATGGCAACGGATTTTCATTCAAAAGTGAAAGCAGACGGTTGATCAGCTGTGTTCTAAAGAATGTTTGATTCAAGTTCAGCGTGTGTTGCGAATTATTTGTTTCTCAGCAAAAACCACAACGAAACGGTAACAAAGAAATGTAAAGAGACATACTGTACCGTGGAGTTTATTTTTTCGTTTTGGCAAGTAGCCGTATAATAAGCGGGATAACGTATAGAACTCCGGTCATTATTGGGAAAATAAGTCCCTTCAGGGCGAAGCAAGACCGTTTGCCCTGTCGGGACTTATTTTCCCAATAATGACCGGCATTCTATACATTATCCTTTACTGGTTATTATACTGTTGTGGTAGACAGGACCAGTGGGGATAAAACAGAGGTGTAATTTATCTCTTTGCACTCAGTCTTCATAGTAATTATCACTCTGTTTAATTGATTAAATCCTGTGTGCTCTTGTTGTGGAGAAGTG
>NC_063197.1:28261879-28289379 GCF_017589495.1 Alosa alosa | reverse complement strand
AGGTGCCAACCTGCACATCAGGAAAAGTTTGAGGTTCTTGCTCAAGGGCAAGAATCAGGACCCTTCAGTTGACTCTGAACGACTCCTTTACCTCCCGAGACATTGCTGCACTGCTGTTTAGTCCTGCCTTACTGGTTAGTGTACTCATGTTTGACATGAAGAGTTTGTGTTGATGCAGGCTTTCTGTGCAACAATTAGCTAACCTTGCTAATCCTGTGCAACCTTTTTTTTTTTACTGCAGGCAGCCAGTACATCCCAACTCAACTGATCACCTTTTCCAAGCTCTCAGATCATATTACCTCAGCCACGGTAAAGTTTGTTTGTTTGTTTTTTTGTCAGGAGGATTACAGTCAAAACTACCAGCCAGATTTTCTCAAAACTTGGTGGAAGTGTGTAGCATGGGCCAAGGTCAGGAAGAAGCCATTTAATATGGAGTGGACCAGAATCATATGGCGGCTCCAAACACTATAATGTCACTTTCGATAACATTGCAAGATACTGAATTGGCAGCCTTGGCTGTCCTATAGTCCCTTTCAAGTTAATCCAGCTCTATCTCTTTCTGTTAACTTGGCCTTCCCCTAGACACTTGAACCCTGGCCAGTGCCTTTAGACTTGACGTGCCCTGTCACACTTGCTGCCCCTGGGAACTGGTATGCGTTATCACCAGTTGAGCTGTCAGCTGTATGGAAAATTGGATTTTTGGCTTCTCTCTCTCTCTATCTCCTCCAAAACCCTCTCTTTTCTCTCTCTATCTCCTCCAAAACCCTCTCTTCTCTCTCTCTATCTCCTCCAATCCCTCTCTTCTCTCTCTCTCCTCTCTCGCTCTCTCCTCCAAAACCCTCTCTTCTCTCTCTCTATCTCCTCCAAAACCCTCTCTTCTCTCTCTCTCTCCTCCAATCCCTCTCTTCTCTCTCTCTTCTCTCTCTCTCTATCTCCTCCAAACCCTCTCTTCTCTCTCTCCTGCTCTCCACAGACTTCCCCCTCTCAACTGTATCTTCCAGAGCTACTTTTTAATCTCTTTTTCAGAGGCCTGTCCTGAGTAGCTGAACTCCCCCGGAGAGGTCGGCTCTCGTCCTCTTGTGGGGAGGGGGGCTTCTGTTCATGTGAGGTGGTGTTATGGTGGTACCCCCTGGCTCTATGGGTAAAGTGAGTTAAAAATTCATTCTGAAAATAAAGTTAATGGGAAAACCTGTGTGTGTGTGTGTGTGTGTGTGTGTGTGTGTGTGTGTGTGTGTGTGTGTGAGAGAGAGAGAGAGAGAGAGAGAGAGAGAGAGAGAGAGAGAGAGAGTTTGTCTGAGATTTTCTCACAGTGAGAGGCAAAAATAATCTTCCTGTGTGTGTGTGTGTGTGTGTGTGTGTGTGTGTGTGTGTGTGTGTGTGTGTAATAGAGAGACAGACCTGAGGATGAGGTGTTCCCATATCCTTCAATCTGTCTGAGGCAGCGTCTCTCCTCCTGTTCGAGCTGGTAGATGTATTCACACTCAGGGTGGAGCCCTGCCGACATCTGCAGAGGACACGAGAAAGAGAGAGAGAGAGAGGCTGAAACAGAGATGATAACTTGTGGTAGAGATACAGAGATAGAAAAAGAGAGTATGAGAGCGAGAGAAGAGGATGATGAAGAGACGGTAAGGAATTGGGAGCACCAGAGACACAGTGAGAAAGAAAGAGAGAGTGAGACACAGTGAGAAAGAAAGAGAGAGTAATGAGGGAATGAAACAGAGACAGTAAGTGCTTTCAGATATAACCTCCGGAGTATATGAGGAGGTTTGTCAAACGGAGGTCCTACCCTTCGGATGATTCAGATATGATGCTAACCTGCGGACCTAATACTGACCTTATACGGACGTATGTGTGAACGACATACACGCACATTACAGAATCTCTGTGTGGTTGTCGAGTGAGGGGTGGGGGCTTGTAGAGTTCACAAGATGCTCTTGGGTGCTCCTTGTTGGTGCCCCCCACCCAATCCCAATCCTCCCCCACCTTTTTTATGCAGCCCTTGCCACTTAATCTACTAAACCCCTCTTCTACTGCACTTTTTACCCCCATTAATGCACAAATAGGCTGACACCAGACATAATTTCACTGCATTTCTTACTTCCAGTAACTATATGCATGTGACAATAAACTTCCTTGTATCCTTGTATGACGCAGAATATATGCGGCCGCTGCCTGTCACAGCTGCTTTTTATTTACAAAGTGTAGCCTATGCATTATGTAGGCTAAAGAAGAGAAATCTATTGTGCATAGGCTAATACTTGAAGTAGGCTAGTCCACGTAAAGTGCACTTGAAATTGACCTAGCCTACAGTATTTGTATGTGTGCTTCAAATAAACACATTTATCTGTTTTCAACGTTATGTACCAGAATTAGCTATAGAACCCCAAATCTGGTTTGCGTTGGAGAGAGAGAGCATGCACAAACTTTATGGTAGGCTACCAGCCAATTCAGTAGGCTAACTCAAGACAAGATCATACACGTTTTTAAGCAACAAACAAAATACTAACATCAATAACAGTGAAGTTGTTCATTTTTTCATGGTTTATTTTTTCCAAAAGCATCCTCTCCCCTACCCATGTCCTTGATTGCCTAGCCTTTCTGCCCCCCCCCCATCCCCAACACACACTTACATCATCACTGTCATCACTTCACATACATACAGCACACTGCTTGCTACAGTAAGCCTCCTCTACATACTTGCTGCACACTGCCCACCCCCCACATACACAGCACATTGTCTTCAGGATCTTCTCCAACACACATCCTCTACATACTTACAGCACACTGCCCCCACCTACCCACACACACACTACACACACACACACACAGTCACTGCTCCACTCCCCTCCCGCCCACACACACATCTTCACTGTCATCACTCACATACATTACATACAGTACTCTGCTTGCAATAGTAAGTCCCTGCCCCCTACATACACAGCACATTGTCTCATGAGGAAGCTTCTCCAACACACATATTGCACACTGCCCTCTCCCCACATACACAGCACACTATCCCATCTCCCCTGTCATCCCCCAACACACACACCAAGACCCCCTGGCAGTTGGGTTAGCCCCTTGAGCCGTGGATCTGCCCAAGGTTTCTTCCTTGGTAAGGGAGTTTTTCCTTGCCCCTGTTGCTCTTGGGTGCTCCTTGTTGGTGCCCCCCACCCAATCCAAATCCTCCCCCACCTTTTTTATGCAGCCCTTGCCACTTAATCTACTAAACCCCTCTTCTACTGCACTTTTTACCCCCCCCATTAATGCACAAATAGGCTGACACCAGACATAATTTCACTGCATTTCTTACTTCCAGTAACTATATGCATGTGACAATAAACTTCCTTGTACCTTGTACCTTGTACCTTGTACCATGTGTCGCATTTACGTAAGGAGGTTGGAACAAAGTTGGGTTTACTTCGTTTTCATTTTCTCTAGCCATATATGCTCAGCAAATATCAGCGAGCTCAGCAGGTCATGAAGGCTATCAATGAACAGAAAACCGTGTTGGCTAACAATTTATTAAATACTCCTGTTATTGTCGTCAACGACGTCGCTGTAGGCTACTGCCTTTTCAGCGCCTTCTGCTTATGATGATTCAGTCTTCTGAATTCGTTTGTCCTTGCCATGCAGTTGTAGGCTAACGTGTCTCTAACGTTCCCTTCAGGTGTTCTATCAAAATGTTGAATGCCCTCATGGACAGTAGCTCAGTGATGTCTGCATCTTTCCAGGTCGGAGATTTTCTGGACAGCATGCCACTCCATCATAACACTGCATTTAAGTCAGATCTAACCACATGGACGCACGAAAGAAACGTCACCAACACGCCCTCTCACTAGGTGTGAATTTTAACCGCATGTTCTACTCCTCGTTCAGACACAGCACATTTACATAATGTCCGGAGGAAATACTAGGGGGGGAGTAGTATAAACACCGGGTAAATTCGGACTTCCATATGACCGGTTATGTCGTTCAGATATACGGCCCCACCGTTTAACATCGGCAGAACCTCCGGTCTTACACGTATGTCTGAAAGCGCTTAGTGTGAACATCTGTAAGTCGACAGCTTGGGCGCCGGAAGGGGACCGCGTGGGGCAAAGAATGATGTTCCCTTCACAGAGATCCGTGCACCAGATAGTGAGAAACAGAGTCAAACACACACACAACTCACGTGCTTGAGTCACATACTTTAGCCCCTTTATAGACCCTTTCAAGAGAGTTCCATTCTCAGCATCATAGTTGGCCCCACAAGACTTCCTTTTTAACATTCCATATGTTATCTTAATGCAGAGGAAGTAGATAGGGACCCAAATAGAACGCTCAAGCATTGTTTTTGTTTTTATTGTTGAAAGGGTCTATAGAATGCAAACACGGACCTACCGGAAGAGAGAAGCAGACCAAACTCAGTTCCCTTCTCAGAGTCCCTGGCTAGATGCCTAGTGTCCACCTGCCCTGGACAGGTGACTCCTTCACAGAGGTGACCATACAGTCAATGGCACGGCCAATGGCAACACAGGGGGAAGTGTTGCATTTGCAGCCAAGAGCTCATCTGTCTCTTTCAGCTGTGCTGTCAGTGACGGTGGAGTGTGTGTATGGAATTATATTTTCTTACTTTTGAAGATTGGCTTAATTCGTATTTGCTTGTACCCTGGGAATCCAGAGTTCTCGCGGAAGCATTTGCTCAGCGAGAGACCCTGGCAACGAGTAATGATGCACGTAACTTTTGCCCCTTGCATCGCGGGGAACCAATCATATCTGTGAATCTGATATAGGCGAGCTGAACAGATGACAGTCGTAGTGTTATCCAATTGCGTCAAAGTCCGGAATCAGTCAGTTAACATTGATCGTATAGTGTTATCCAATTGCGTGCAGTGAGATTTTCAAATGCATGCTTGGTGACGCCCCTCGAGTTGGGCCATTACATTATTTGTGGCCAGACCCATAATCTTTCAGATTTGGGTCTGGAATCTCTCCAGGCTAATTTGCTTGGCACCTCAGGGGAAATTGCCATTTTGAAAGGCAACTGGAGATATAAATAGCATAATCTTTCGTATAACGATTTGTGCTTTGATTTGAGGAAATAGAGGGTTATGTTTCATAACTGATGATGGTTTGTACCAAAACAATACACATATTCCCACACACACAGGTACTGGAATCCACACACACAAACACACACACACACACACACACACACACACACACACACACACCCACACACACACACACACACACACACACACACACACACACACCCACACACACACACACACACACACACACACACACACACACACACACACACACACACACACATAAGCGAGAGAGAAAGGTAAGGGGAAGTGTGACAAGAACACTGGAACGCGAACAGAAAGAAAGACGAATAGGGCTCTTAACACTCTTTATCAGGTCTACAGAGATGCCTGCCTGTCCGTCTGAATGACCCTGGGTGAAAATGAGGCATAAATCTGTGTGTCCACCTCTGAGCTGCTGTGTTCCTCTCCGAGCCGCTACGCTCATCTGTTAGTCCTTCCTGTCAGTTCTCCCTCCTCCAGCCACTCCCGTGACAGCCAGTCCGTCTGCCTGATAGATGGCCAATCTGTTCTTACTGAATCTCTCTCAGTTTTTGGCACGGAACCTCCTTATTCCCCCCATACACACCACCACCATGTCTATCACATCCCCGGACTACCCTCAGAGAGATCTGTCCGTGAGCCTGAATACCGGGGCCACAGATTCCAGTTTCAAGGAAACAATGACAACAATCTGAAGGACACATGGAGTCGCGATTAAAGCTCTTTTAGAAATGTCAGCAGGAAGGACATGAATAGCAACAACAAAAAAACGCCATGAAAAGGATGGAGGAAGAATATAAATAATGGAGGCAATTATCCCCCTAGTGGAACATACAGGATGTTTTCATACAGGAAGACAGACCGGTAGAATGAGAGTCAGAGAGAGTGAGAAAGGAGAGTGAGAGAGAGACAGAGAGAGGTAGAGAGAGAGAGATAGAGTGGGTGAGAGAGAGAGAGGAGAGAGGCGAGGGGAGGGGTGTTGGATGAAACAAAATATGGGTTAATGCCTGATGGAGATGAAAGCAGAACTAATGGATGGGTGGGTAATCACCGGTGATTACCGCGATTCGGAGGGGAAATACAAAATGTTTTGTTTACTTGCACCCATTTGCCCATCATGTCTCACTGATTCTGATCTTTTCCCTTTTTTCACTGAAGAAGACAAGGTTATTTAATTCAGTTTGTGGGTCGATTAAGTCAGTGGAGCATAGTGGTTGAAGCTCTGAGATAGATTAAAAAGTCTGGAGACTGACCGATTCTCCCCACCCTCACCGATGATGTTGATGACTATGCATAAAGGGATAAAAATAAAAATTAATTAATTATTAATCCCAAGTCCCGCCAAGAAGAAGACAAACAAAACATGGATGGATGTGTGTGTATGTGTGCATGCGTGTGTGTATGTGTGCATGTGTGTGTGTGTGTGTGTGTGTGTGTGTGTGTGTGTGTGTGTGTGTGTGTGTGTCGTATGTATGTGTTTATATGGTATATATATATATATATATATGTGTGTGTGAATGTGTGTGTCTGTTTGTGTGTGTGTGTGTGTGTGTGTGTGTGTGTGTGTGTCTGTGTGTGCATGTGTACGTGTGTGTGTGTATGTGTGCATGAGAGTGTGGGTTACCATGTGAAAGAAAAGACACTGAAGAAGGTGGAAGAGTGTGAGTAGAGGAAGAGAGGAAAAGGAAGGAGATATGAAACAGAAGAGAGAGGGATTAGTGCGGGGCCAACTCCCAGGAGTCAGGAGATCTCGGGAGACCTCCTCTCTGCTTCTCACAGTTGGCTGCAATTCATTAAACATTAGCCAATCAGTATTCACACTGCGCACACCGCATTCAAGAGACATATTCAGGAGGCAACGGACCAACAGATGCAGTGAAGAAGGGAGAGAAAAGGAGATGAAGAGAGGGATGAAAAGGTGGAAAGAGAGAGTATGGAGAGCTCCTGATTTGGTGCTCTAAAGCAGCTCCAGTCACCCCAGCAAAGCAGGAAGTGAGAGAGAGGGAGGGAGGGAGGGAGAGAAAGAAATATGGAGAAAGGAAAAGAGAAAAAGAGCACATGACTCTGTCCCTTCAAAAGCAGTTCCCATCTCCCTTCAGCGATATGCAGTTTCGGCCGAGTTCACCTAAGTTGCTTTTGAGGGGGTGATGCAAGATATGCTGAGGCACTTCAAAATAAATGTATGGGGAAAATAGCTTTATCTGAAAGTGCCAAGACCCTGGGGGTCGGGCTGAGTGGGGGGCCAATGTGCCTGCACAGGGAGATTGACTCCAGTGGCGGGATTTCAAGCTGTTTTTGGGGGTGAGGGCACCGAAACTCACACTCTCAGGCTTATAAAATGGCCACCAGATCTCCTGTAAAAATGGGATTCTACGTTTTAAAAAGCCCAGTGCTGAAGGATTATCTTCAGAAGAGGACAATAGAGTATGCAGCTCTGGCTGTGACCTCTCCACCCAATAAAGGGGACTATGATCTATTCATAAAATAGAAATAAATATAAAAAAAACTCTTTTTGATTAGTCTCGTGTTGGGCTTTTTAAAAGAGAAATGCCTTTGAATTGATAGAACATTTGTTATGAATTGTTAACTTTGATTCTTTCTGACTGATACAACTTTTCTAATCATTTACTTTTCTCTAAACCTCTATGAACTACAGAAGTTTAAAGCTATTGGCAACGTTTCAGTGCATTTGGTCAATTTACAATTTATACAGTATGCGTCAGATTTGTGCTGAACTGAAACTGATAGATTGAACCAGATCTGAGAGAAGTCACTCGACCACTTGACTAATATTACATAACTAATTTCTCCAAAGGTCTGATATGAATAACTTACATACCAGCTGCTAGAAGAGAACTGTGCTCAAAAGTGTTTCACTTAAGGGACATTAGTCAGGAGGAGAGCGCTGAGCAGCTAAATGAACTTCACAGAACAGTGGGTCAAAGACTGCCAGGCAATTAGAGGTGCCTGAGCACAGAAGCACAGGTATCAGCCACTGACATTCACTACTCACTTTGTCTCATTCAACCCAATTATGCTGCTCACTTTTTATACTTCTGCAGCCCCCCCTCTTTATCTTTCCTTCTCTCCCCCTCTCTCTCTCCTTCACTCTTTCTCACTCTCTCCCCTCTCTCTCTCTCTCCTTCCCCCTCTCTCTCTCTCACACTCTCCTTCTCTCTCCCATCTCTCTCTCTCCTTCTCTCTACCCTTTATCTCTCTTCTCTCTCCCCCTCTCTCTCCCTCTCTCTCCCTCTCCCCCCTCCCTCTCTCTCTTTTGCTCTCTCTCTCACTCTTTCTGTCTTCTCTTGATCCTCTTGTTGCAATCTGTCTCTGTCCTCGTTTCTTTCTCTCCTGGTCTCTCTCTCTCCTTCTCTCTACCCATTTATCTCTCTCCTTCTCTCCCCCTCTCTCTCTCCTTCACTCTTTCTCACTCTCTCCCCTCTCTCTCTCTCCTTCCCCCCTCTCTCTCTCACACTCTCCTTCTCTCTCCCATCTCTCTCTCTCCTTCTCTCTACCCCTTTATCTCTCTCCTTCTCTCTCCCCCTCTCTCTCTCCCCCTGTCTCTCTCCCTCTCCCCCCCTCCCCTCTCTCTCTTTTGCTCTCTCTCTCACTCTTTCTGTCTTCTCTTGATACTCTTGTTGCAATCTGTCTCTGTCCTCGTTTCTTTCTCTCCTGGTCTCCCTCGCTTCTCATATTACGAGGTTTTAATTGCGCTCGTTTTGAGCTCTCCGTTCTACCTGCCGGCTGTGACACCTTCCCCCTATTCACCAGAACACCCATCTAATTATACTCAGCCCCCAAACTCAAACACACACACACACACAGAAAGAGAGAGAAAGACTCCACACCTTGCTCTTCCACCATTCCAGTCTTAATTGAGCGCTATTTTTTTCCCCAGGTAATTTCCACGCATAATACAAGCTTGTAGCACATGTTCTAACAGCAGGACCCTAAAACCCTCCGCTTTGTTAGAGGTGAGCTTGTCACGTGTGGGTTTCCATTTGGGGGGTGGGGGAGGGGTTGAGGGGGGGTGGAAACTCAACAGCAGACCTGGTTAACTAATCACCTCAGTACAGTGTACTGGTCTAATATTACATTCATGGTTAACTAACCATCTCAGTACAGTGTACTGGTCTAATATTACATTCATGGTTGTCTGTGTGAAGACACTCTACATTGCTGACTGTATACAAACACACATATGCATACAGTACAATCCCATCATTCACACACATTGCCTGTGATTTATTTGCTCCCTGACACATACACACACACACACACACACACACACACACACACACACACACACACACACACACACACACACACACACTCACAAACTGAAATATGCAGAGCACACACTCACACACTATGTCCACATGCATGAGTGCACGCACACACACACACAGCTGAAGTCACTTAATAATGACTATGAACGCCAAAAAAATCTTAAAGCTGGCAATCCATCACCCGTGCCTTAACCCCTCCACCCCTCCAACCAACCCACTCCTTGCATACATTCATGAAAGCATCCAGAAAACGACCACATAATTCTATGTCTGCTCACAACATCACTTTAGAGAAATTCTCCAGAGATCCCCAAAGTTAATTTGCAGGCCTTTCATTCTCCCTCTATATGCTCTCTCCGGGGCTGACCGTCCCAGAATAATAGATGGATAGATAGGAATGGTGGACAGAAAGAGGGATACAGATGGAATGATGGACATTTAAATGGATGGATGGATGGATGGATGTGGGTTTTTTTGAGGATGATAAGGCAGGGACCCACTGTGCTTGGTGTGCTTTGGCATCTCATTTAAATAAGCCTTGATAAGACAGCGTGAGATAGCCTTGTGCTTTCTCTAGTTCTCATATTCATCTTTTGAAATGGAAAGAAGATTATTCTAATCATTAGACAGATGGCCTCTGTCGAAGGGGAACTCCCTGATGAATGGGGTGACTCTGTGTGTGTGTGTGTGTGTGTGTGTGTGTGTGTGTGTGTGTGTGTGTGTGTGTGTGTGTGTGTGTGTGTGTGTGTGTGTGTGTGTGTGTGTGTGTGATTGCAGGTGGATGGATGTATTATGTACAGTACATGACACTGGTGGATGTATGTGAGATATAACACACTGTGTGGGGTCTGATGTGTTAAGCTTCACTGTTCACAGCTTCACCATCATGACTGCAGATGACTGGGCTGGATGTGCTGTGCACATTATGTCACATTGTGCACATTGCAATCTTGATTCTATTCATTCCTTTGGAGTGGTGGAGGCTGAAACTAGGCCACACACACACACACACACACACACACAAATTCCTCCTTCTAACCTGGCCCTGGTTAACCAATGTGACAAAAATGGAGCTGAAAAAATGTGGTTAGAATTCTGGGGAAGCAGATTGTTCCGGCGTGATTGAGGCTGCAGGCTTCTGCTGGACACAGCCTCAGGGCGAACACAAAAGCTGCTTAACGCCACCAGAAGCCGTGGCTTTTTACAGCACTGAGGAAGGATAGCAGACAGTTTCAACTACTACTCTTCTGATCGCAGAACTAACTAAGTGAATGATTAAGTGCCATAGCAGCTGCCATCAAAACATAAATATGTGCACAGTAGCCTATTTACCAAACAGGAAAGATAGATTACTAAGATACTATAGCTGGTTTAGTTAAGTTTCAATATATTCCCACTGAGGTCTTTTGAATATGTGAAATGTAAGATAATTGCATGAGTATTAGTATTTATGTTCCTCAGACCCCCACCCCTCAATTTTGCCTTGCATAGTGCCCCTGCACTAGCCTGGAAAATCCAGACCCTGGTAATCTAGAAAGATTAAGGGTCTGGCCACGAACAATGTACTGGCCCAACTCGAGGAGTGGCACCAAGGATGCATTTAAAATTTTCACTGCACGCAATTGGATGACACTAGACCAGTGTTTCTCAAACTTTTTTTCTGGGGACCCACTTTTTAAAAATGACAGACTATCGCGACCCAACTCGTGACTGTGGTAGTTAACAAACTAGATCAGTGGTTCTCAAACTTTTTCTTTCATTCACCACTTTGATCAAGGGGGCATTCTCGAGCCCCACCTGTCCCTCATCGCTCTAAGAAAGTGGTAGGTCAAGCTTAAAATTGTCAAATTTATTGAAATAATGACAAGTTCTAAATATATCCTCTTCAACAGAGTTAAAATCAGCTGGTGTTGCAGGTATAATAATAAATAAATACATAACACACATATTTCTGTTTTCCAGCAACATATTAGGAAGCATAGGCCATTTTACAGCATTGTACGATATATTCAATGAAATACCAACATGCTGCATTAAATGGATCCATAACCCAGTCATACTGAGCACTGCTGGTTGGGAAATATTTTGGAAATACTAACTGGAAATACTACTACTGTTTAATACATGGGATCACAAGAGTGCCTCCCAATCAGACGTTTCAGCGATTTCGCTCAGAAATCTCAAAGGCATAATACTGTCGTGATCGAGGCGCCTGTCCCATACTCCAGTTTTTTTTTGGTGAATGCAGTAATCTTATTTGCTAGGTGAGGTAGGTGCTTGTCTTTGCCTTGTAACTGGACATTTAACTCAAATGTAGGCTATCGCTAAGATATATCAAATATGTCGCTAAGATAGGCCAGCTTAAGATCAAGAAATGTTCATTAGTGAGCGTGCTTTCGCAGATTCAAACATCGCTCTTCCTCCAAGAAGAAGCGACTCGGAGCTCAAACACGTAGCGACAGCACTTTACCTCGGGGAAAGCCACCTTGCCTCGCTGTGAAACAGTAGGCCTACAGCCTTTGGTCAGCTACCATCTCTTCGCCAAAGTCGCGAGGAGAATAGACCCAGCTTTTAAGGGCGGGTTTTGATGAAATTCACCACTCTCACAACAACGTTCAAAATCTCACGTGGGTCGGGACTAACTAAGCTGCCTTGACACGGCTTCCCTGTGAATAACACAGTCGTCCATTGCGCATCCGGGTGCTACCTGGGCCCAGGCTACAGATAAAAAAATAAATAAAAAACTCCTGTTTTTCACGTCAGTTCGCGCCCCACCTGGCATGTCTCCGCGACCCAGTAGTGGGTCGCGACCCACAGTTTGAGAAACGCTGCACTAGACCAATGTTTACGACTTCGACGCAATTGGATAACACTACGACCAATGTTGCGCTGTCATCATCAGTTTAGCTCACCTCTGGACAGCCTATATCAGATACGCCGAGTTCCCCGGGATGCAAGGGGTAAAAGTAACGTGCATGATTGCTCATTGCCAGAGTGTCTCGCAGAGACAATTCCATTGTGCTCTTGCAAGAACTCTGGAGGGTACCCCTGCACTCGAACACTACTGCTTGAACAAGGTGCAGCCGCAGCTCTGTCATAGCTTGCCCACATACATTTGCAGACCATCTGAAGACTCTCCCTCCGGTGGGCAGGAAATTGATTTGCTTCTAACAAGTCCTGATGGATGTCTGCAGAGCTGTTCTCTCTCTCCTTTAAGACCGGGCTCTGTTGTGATTCAGCCAGCACCTGTGAGGCAGGCAGACCTTAAAAAAGACGCAGGTGGTGTTGAGCTACCGTGACTTGTCAGTGTAAGACTTTGTATCACCTCAATCCATCACCACTACACAGTCATTGGGGCTTTCTGAAAGCAGATCATTCAGGCAGCAACTGGGGTAATAACTATAAACGAGTAAATTTATTTTTATGAAGACACTGAAGCGTTTGACGGTGGTTGTTCTCTGCAAGCAGAGATGACAGATGAAAAAGGAAAGAAGTCACAGCGGGTTTGAATTCAGAGAGTGTTCAGAGATACAGCATGCACATCCAAAAACGATAAATACTGGGTGCTGGACAGAAAAGCACATGCATGGAAAAGAACGTCATGTCTGATGAAGGGCTATAGGGCCCTCATCATTCTTTTCCTTGAATTCAATGAGTAAAAATGGAGTTAACGTAAACGTAAATATTTGTCCTACTGTCATTTGTATAGAAATAAAACAGATTAGAGATCTCTTTATCTTTTTTTTTAGTTGTCATACACAGGACAATTATAAGAGACCAGACTCTAAGGAGGATTCTAAGGGATACTATTTAATAAGGGGTAGAATTATTGTCTGTCATAGGGCCCAAATTTTCTAGCAGCGCCCTTGGATAACATCATCAACTTTGCTTTGAGATTATGTGAGCCAAGTTGATAAATGGTTTATGATGCCATCAAGGGTCAAGATCATGGACTATTCAGTGAGACTCTAGCCCTCATCTCCAACGAGAAGAGTGCATTCACAGAATACTCTCACATGTACAGACTTTGCTATGGACTTTCTGTGTGACTTCTGGTTGGAACAGATAGATGTCAGCCTAGTTCCATTCCATTCCAATCCAATCCAACATTAACACCCAGGAATCTGGAACTAGATGCAGGCACTTTTACTGGCACAAACTATGTGTTCTATTGCCGGTGTTCTATTGCCATGGAAAGATGTGTCTAACATGGAAATGCATTTATTTTCTTCATTGTTCTTTATGAACACAATGAGCATGACCTGTTTCTGATTCATTGGGCTATTGGAAACTGCAGTTTATACACGGGTGCAGTTAATACTGCATACAGACTTTTTTAATGTCTCATTTCACTTTATTAAACATAACTTAGTTTATATTTAATGCTTGGATTTCTTTATATGTGTGGATTTCCTGAGTTAATATTAATGTCTGATGAAAATGTAATGTGAATAGCCTCATTTAAAACTATGCTTACTGGAAAAAGAAAAAGTTGATGCGTTCAGTACTTATTTATTTCCCCCACTTACTGTATTAAAGCCATAATGACATTTCAATAATGTCAAACTATCAGAAATCATCTCATTATTATTGTCTGCAGTGACTCATGCAGAACTGATGAGAGATGATATGAGATGACATTACAAGAGTCTTAGAGTTGCTGCCTCTGTTGTGTTTGTGTTAATGTTGCTGCTGTTTTTTTTTTTTTCAACTAAGGCATAGATTGTTGAATGTGAGAGTTGAGCAGGTCATGGACATACTCTGCATACTGGTGCTGTTGGGCACCTCCCAACTGTGAGTTGAGCTTCACCTCCTTTTCATTTTCTATGGAATGCAGAACCTTTGTCACGGATGGCCGCACAATTCATTAGGCTGATAATTCAGCAAAACCAATCATCTCAAGAAAACAGTGGAGAACAGCGGGTCGATAGTACCATGGAGGAAAACAGACCCATTTTTCGGCATATAGGGTAAGGTTTGTGTAGAATGCAAACCTCCATCTGCCTGGCATATGGCTGTTTCTCACAAATCATTTCCCACTCCAGTTTGCCATGGAGTCCTCTACATACAATATATTTTCTTCATGTTCTTTTTGAATGTTTTCTTTTTTATACCTCATATATATATATATACACCGGTATGTTTTACCTTTTATACCTATCTTGTAAGATGTTTTTTTCAAAGCAACATTGCAAATTGCGAGTGCAAGCTGCTAGTGCCTTAATGAGACCTGAGGAAAGTTGCTGATTGAGTACCTGTGTGTGTGTGGCGTTGCTACACGGTCTGTGAGGATCAGGCCCAACTTGCTTGTTTAAAACAAGGATAAAAGGGTGTTGGATTTGGAGGCCCGCTATGCTGTGTCAGCTGGGCTTTGGAAACATGTGGCCACTTCTGAGAGGTGCTGCCAGGCCAAACAGCATATTAAATGGTAGCTATGCAAATGACTATATAATGAAGTATAACTGTAATTTGATTGGCTGGTACCTTCTGTTGTTGTCCGTCGGTGCAGCAAAAGTTGAACTTTTTGACGCAAGCGACGGGAGCAACGCGACGCAAAGGACCCTCAATTCAGTTCTGCAATGGATGACGCAAGCCCATGTTAAGTGGACGGGATGCGTCTCCAGCACTGCACCGCACGCAACTGTAACCCTAACCCTAATCCTAACCCTAACCCTAACCCTAACTTGTTATGACAAAAACCGAATGTCACTTATTAACAGAAGCGCTATGTCATAAACTTGTTTATACTGGAAAATACTGGAGGGGAAAATACTGGAGGTATAAACTTGTTTATGACACGTTCATGACAGTGTCATGTCACTCTTATGTCGATACTGTCAAGTAAAGTGTAACCAAATAAATACTGGATTCTGGACATAAGTGTTGGCTATATTGTAACCTCCTTGTTAACATTGTTTCATGTTTCATTTCAAAATATCCTTTCGTGCAGTAGTTCAGTAATTAGGTAAGTATAAACCCGTTTTCAAAAAAGTTGGGACACTGGGTAAAATAATGAAAACAGAATGCTATGATTTGCAAATCATAGATAGATAGAAAGATAGATAGATAGATAGATTGATAGATAGATACTTTATTGATCCCCAAGGGGAAATTCAAGAAATCATGTAAAGCCCAATGGACAATAGTGCAAAGATAATTAGTTGAAACAGAAATGCTATCTTTTTCTGGAAAATATGTTCATTTTGAATTTGATGCCAGCAACACGTCGCTAGAGACCCAATGTGACATTCCTGCTGACTTGACAAAGCTAATTGTGTCATTCCTGAACAGCAGTGATTTAGCTAATCAATTTAGATATAGCACAAATACAGTGACTTCATCAGGGGCATATGAAGGAGCAGATATGGACTGAAGATTTACAGAGCAAGACTAGAGCAACTGCAGTTTAACAGCACAAGAGACAAACTACAGACTCTCTTGCTGGATGTGCGGCAGGGCAGAGCCAATGGTAAAGGAAAAAGAAATGAAATCCTCAGTGAGACAGAAAGATCTTTCACCCTCCATCAAGTGCAGTTTTACTTCACCACCTAATTTCTCCCTAAGGCGGATCAGGAACATCTTCAGCAAGTGCTGAGACTGTAACGGCGATCAGGAGTAACGCCGATCAGGAGTCACCGGTGTGGTCATGCAAAAAGCACGAAACAAACATTATTAGAACTTTCAGTGGCTCATCTCACTTTTAAGGGCTTCATATACCTTCTCCTCAGAAAGAAGCTTTTAAACTCAACGACTGATGCAAAGCGTATCTTAAACTGGAATGAAACGATCAGCTCCTATTGGTATAATGAGGCATTTGTGTTTCAATGTGGATTAAGCCTGCGTTCCAGCCTTGCATCTGTTCAGCCCACGCAGTCCTCCCTAAATTGCTTGGTGTGCTTCTTTGAGGTGCCAAGTAGAAGATTATAAAGCATTCAAACCCAGTGATTGAATAATGGTGGATTACCTCCACTGTAGTAGTGACAGGGGGATTATTCTGGATGCCTGTCTGATCAGTGAATTGTTGTTCTGTCATTTTTGAGCATGCAATGATGTAAAAACTCATACAATATCGTGGGCACTTCATGTGACATCAACATTATCTGTGGGATGTTACATCTATATAGGATTGTTACAGGACTATATAAGCCAAAAACCTTTTCTCAGATCAATAACCTGTATTTTTTTTCCATTTCCATGGGAAATGAGTATGTGATTTCTGGTGAGGCTTCCATGGATAGGTGTGCTAAAGCAATGTTTAAAAAATACTATACAGTGCCACTCGTTGCACAGAACCTGGAGATCAGCGAATCAGAGTAGAGCAGAGTGCCATTTTAAAAGAGTCCATTATTTTACCTCATCAGAGCTCTAAACTACATTTCACTTTGAGACAAGGCTAGGGAGCAAGTGTAAACATAAGCAAGAAGACAGGAAGAAAAGAGAGAGAGAGAGAGATGGGATGAAGTTCTGTCTGGTGAGGCGAGCCCAACACCTGTCTTTAGGCGGAAGCAGGCGGCGACGTGCTATGGTCTCTGGGGTGATCACTGACACAGATCCATCCCAGAGCACCATAAACATCCATTACCTGTGGCCCAGAAAATCGCAGGCCAACGAGAACGCTGCACAGATGGGCTCTTACGTAGCACACGTCGGCCCCCCCACCCCACCCCACCCGTCTTTCAATAAAAGCTATTTTTTTGGTGCAGTTACCAAGGCGATGAACAGCAGAAACACATACACATGAGTGCAAACACCCGCACAAACACATAAACAGGTAAATGTACACACACACACACACAAGATACACATACACTCCCATGTAGGCAACACATCTCAATGCACAAACAGGCTTTTTCACACAGGTGTTTGGTGGTAAAAAAAAAACTAAATACAGCTGCACAATCTGCAGAGAGAGAGAAGAGGAAGAATGAAGATGGAGTGAAGGAGAAGCAGAAAGGAAGAGGTGAGGGGAGGGGGCACATAGTGGAGGCTGGGGATTGTGGAAGCGGTACATCTGAGAGGGACATCTTTCAGAAACATCCCATTACACCCCAAAAGCATCACACGAGCAGAAATATGGTCAAAACAATTTCCAAATACCACATTTAGGGCTTGAGAAGAAAGAAACAGATGAAAAGAGAGAAAAAGAAAGGAAAGAGAGAAAGAGTGAGAGAGGTAGGGATGGAGAGATGGAAGGAGGGATGGAGTAGGCAATGAGAGGGCAAATGATAAGACACATCTGATGCACTGAGAGTAGTTTGATAACAGGAAGCTTTCAGGAGTATTATCGCGCAAGAGTTACGCAATAGCAGGACAGGGCAACTTTAATGTTCGCTGAAGTGGAAAACTCAAGGGAATAAGAGAACACACAGAGAAACACAGAGAAGAAGAGAGATAAAGGCACGGTGAGAAACAGACAGACATTATCATTTACTGAAGAATAATGAACTCTTACAAGATATGCCCGTCCAACCCTACTCCTCCAGATATCAGCTCCTCAGCTAAGCACAGAGACATGACAAATTATCTCTCCTTCCACCAGCTTACAAATGACCATAAACTCCAGCAGAAGCTAGCTGAGTGGCAATGATGATATGGACCATTGGACAATAGGCTCACCAAGAGCATGCATAGTATAGACATAATCTCATAAAACTTAAGTGCAAAAGCATATAAGAAGGCTGTTCAACTATAATGACTCAGAGTTGCAGAGTTTAACAAGGGGTTGTTCCTATTTCTGAAAGTCAAAAGGATGCAGCATTTCTAGTACCAAAACAGATAATTAGCATATTTTCTATGGCATATGTGCATGTCTGGTTTTGGCTGTCTTACTGGAGCATTTAACAAGCCTAATACATTACAGTCACTCAAAGGTCTACCCTGTCAACATTGCTTCAAGAGTTCTCTCTCTCTTTCACTCCCCCACCCACCCTGTTGTTTTATTAACCACAAAACAAATGTCATGGATTTATTTGTTCTTGTTTGTCCGTGAGTTTATTTTTTGCTGTGGGAAGAGTGTGTGTATGCATTTTATATTCTCACGTTAGAATAGTGATCCCCAAGGAACATCTACATCATCAAGCTTTGAGGTTCTGCTGCTATACTCCTGCGCACCATCCTGGAGTTATATTTGATCATATAGCCTGCCTGCAGCTCATTAGTTATTTCAGACTACATATTTCACAGTGCTCTCAATCTTTACATAGCGGGTTGATTAATGTAACTTCTCTTCCGCAAACTTCATTAGGTCCAACATTTATTGCAAATTAGTATAAATAAACACAATAAATCAGCAAGAAATACATTTAATCTTAATGATACATTTAATAAATGATTCATTAGCGAATAAATATCTTAAAATGTGACTGACAGAAATTGATAAATTGTGAGATCACCAACTCATGCACACTCACTCCATTATTTATCTATTATAATTTTATTAGAATTTAGATTTTAAATTGTATAAATTGTTATAAAAATATCTATGTTATTCACAAACACTACTGTGCTGGGATCTAAGAAAATAAAAGCAGCAATCTGTGCCACAGACCTCCTCCCTCCACTGAAGAGGCTGAAGTGGAGGGGTATCTATCTAATACTCAGAGGTGATCCAAGAGCTCATTTCGCCTCAATCTTTTAGCCCCAACAGACTCATTAAAGCATGGATTTAACATGAGAACATGAGCCTGTGCGGTTCTCTCAAAAGCAGGCACAAGTGTCATGAATGACCTCTCAGCTCTCCAGATCCCTGGAAGATGGCAGGAGCACCAAGAGCTCATCATACACACCTCATCTAGATATAGATAGACAGATAGATAGATAGATAGATACTTTATTGATCCCCAAGGGGAAATTCAAGAAACTGACCAATGGAGTGGACTGAGCTGGGCTTCAGCGGACCACCGGAGGTCAAGACTTCACTGGGCTCCATGGAAACCAAGCTACCATGGTACTAAAGGTACTAAATACCTTTAGTACGGTATTTTGCAAGACATTAACCTATGAGTACGCTTCAGCTTTATGATGCAATATCAAATGCAGTATGTTATTGGTAGGATAAACTGTCCACAGAGGCATTATTTTGACTGACGCAAGCATAGTCTGCCACTATATATCGAGTAACCTACAAAAACGACTGTGTCCATACATACGCTGTTCCTGATGTATTATAAACACAATCGTTTGTGATGATTGATATTGCATTTATGCTCGCAGTAGTATTATCATGGAGTTGTGTGGACTAATGACAGCATTTATAACACTTATAATTCTATAAGATGAAGCAAGGAGACAGCATTTTGCAGACTTGTAAATTTCCAGTTGTATTCCAATATTTTAGTAAAGCATACCTTATAGGCTACATGTTACATACATTTTACACACTGTGTGTATTTTACGTATTGCACACAATGCAAGTTTGATTCATGGTTATTATACTTTTCGAGCCTTTTTTCAGGTTGCACAACTTGTGATACAGCATGTATACTCAGGCAGCAATACCGCAAAACATCACAGCGTATTAATTAGCTTTGAATGAATCACTCAAAACACTGTCCTGTCCCTATCATGTACTTAAATTGTGAGCATGATTATGAAGACATGCACACACACTAATGCTATCAATGATTCTACACTCTGGGGAAGGAGGTCATTTTTCAGCATTGAGATTGCCTATTACATATCAGGCTACCTCTGGCCACCCCAGCCTCTGTAGCAAATGGCTATACATCATGTATTGTCATGGTTTAACATGAATAATTTCCACATTCATTGACTTATAGGGAGTGTAAATGAGCTTTCCTTGTGAGAAGTGCTGCATGTGGCTGATACAGCCAATGCATAGACTGACAATCCTTAATGGTCTTTATAATGACTGCCTCGGGTATGTCATTGGAATTTATCCAGCCGATCAAGTACACAGAGCACAAACTCAGGGTCAGAGCACAGTTATACCCTACAACCACAACACACTCCGGCAATGGTCCCTCACAGCCCCCTTTATGCGCGTTTTTATGTCCCTTCAAATCCCACCAGATCTTGCAGAAGTCTATGATGTCTCTAGTGTAGTAACACAGTTTTGTACATTATTTAATCTCCCTTTTGCTCACTTTGTTGAATCATCTACCAGCAACTCGACACAGCACAAGTCATTGTTTTGATAGTCCAGTTGGGGCAACCCTCAGTTCAGATAGAGATATTTGTCATGGCCATGGAAACCATTTCAACCTTGAGCAAAAGGAAGGGATTGACCATAACTGGACATAAAGATGAAGAGGAGTCTATCATACTGGATGCCAAGCAGGAGCCAGGGCAATACATACACTGCTATCAACACTGACATGTACTACTTTCAAGTGAAACACGTGTCCACATTTTAATGCATATCAAAGGAAATGATAGCCTGGCGAAGTTAATTACCAAACTAAAGAGATCACATAAGTAATCCTAAAATGTCATCTTTGTACAAAACATGTTCAGAGTTTATCACGTTAAAGTACTTTATGCTCAGCAAATCCATGTCTCCATGTGCGACTGGATAGAAGAGAGACTTTTTTGAATTACCTGAAAAGAAACATTAGCACACAAGTGCTGACCGCGAAAAAAGTCTGTGAAGTGAAGGCTCCTACGCTATATGGGCACGTGCAACTATATTTCTTTAATCGGCAGCAGGCTATGGTGATAAAGCTTACCATCTAACATTTAATGTTTTGTAGTCGTCGTCGTCGTGATGTGTCATTCATTTAATGCTGTAAAACTAGATAGACTTGTCACTCTTATCCAATATTGTTTTTTGTATTATTCATTTATAAAATACTATATATATATCAAATTTAGGTTGGGGTAAAATAAAATACTTTGTTGTTGTTTGTGACAATGTGGTCATCTATTAGAGTTTCAAATAAATTTAGCGAGCCTCGTTGACCAAAAAATATATGGTTTATGACATGAAGGCGACGAAAAAAATCTGTGCACTGTAGCTTATCTAGATCAACTAATTTCCGGGAGAACCGCCGCATCTTTCCGCATGGTGATATAACTACTTATTATGTTCAACCGACTTTATTTTTGCAATAAATTATATAATACAGCGGGAGAGAAAAAACACAACCATTTTACATGATAACGTTACTTACCGCTGTTGTCAGGAAGAGAGCGCACAGAATCTTCACACAGAGGACACTCATCTTCACCTCGCGTGGACGCACTGGAGTGACCACTCTCGTGAGATTCCGGTCTCCTCTGGCTAGACCAAACAGGTCTTTAATAACTGTCTTGAATGTGGGAAACCAATTTAAGACCGTGACGTACCCATGGGAGGGTGAGAGGAGCCTATCGCATTAATACCACGAGAGATTAATTCCGCAAAATATATTGAAGTTCGTGTGCGTCTTCGTATGTGTCTAGCGTGAGGGAAATGCACGGTCACCCCGCATTCCCCATCTCTCCCTCGCACTTTGAGTGGCTGCCTGAGCAGTGCAGATTTCCTTTATTCTAGAATTACAGTGGAAAGATGATGAGGGAGTTCATTCGAATTAGGCCGGCTTGTCTTTGATGTGAGAAACATCATTGTCCATTACAATTCGTTGAAAGTAGACCACGCAATTTGCATGCAAGTTACTTTGATCTGCTAGTGTCTCAGCGCTGTCCGCTCAAAAGAGGGTAGATGAAGCAACTGATGCTGGGGACGTGCACCTCAAATCGTAATCCTCTGTAAAGGTGATTTGTGGCAAAGTAATATTACAGATTGAAACTCTTGGAATCAGCAAGTTTATATGCCCACTTTCCAAACACACACACACACACACGCGCGCGCGCACACACACACACACACACACATACACACTCTCACACACAATCATGCACAAACATCAGCAGGTATACTCAGAGAGCATGGTCCGACAGACATTTTCTTCCACAGAAATGTGATAAATGTCCCAGTCTTGTCTCCAAGCAATATCACATCACTATCCAAAGCTGTCAGAGGTGCCCTGTAAGACTGATAGAACATGGAGATAGGGCACATTCTATTCCCAACCACCATGTTTGACATCTCTCATAAATCCCATCTCTTTGGCTTGCTCACAGCACACAGAGCTATACAGTAGCAATTTCACAGCACAGTATTCCAAAGAAGGGTAAAGCCAGCACAAAACCCCTGACCTCACTCTGAGTCTGAACTGACCTTTACAAATATGCATTGGGTTTGTCAGGTTCAATAAAATCAATCAGCCCTTAATTACAGATGTCTATCCAAACAGTTACCTAAACGCATTAGCTCTGTCAAAACATGGGGACGAAGGGCCAAAATAAATAAAGTGCTACATAAGACACATGACTCAGTTAATCATAGCTGTAGCAAAGGAAAGAGCCCAGTTATTCATGGTAAACCTCTCCTGTGAAATGCTGACAGGACAATCTTTGTATATTGCTGCAGTTTGGTGGGCCATAGAGCCTAAGTGAGCTGGGTTGATTGATTGATAGTGCCACTGCCTGATGTTCTTTCTCCTGGCACAGGGACAAGTGGGGGGGATGATGACAGACGCCTGTCACTGCGTATAGCCCCTTAATTGCAAGGCAAGGAATATAGAGTTTGATCAAAAACTGGCCATTTAATCATCAAAAAGGCCAAGCACAAAATCCTTACAAACTCCAACATCACAGTTGGCATTCTTCTGCCAATACCACTGACGATGTTGTGCTGTGATGCATGGTCCCATCCAAAATCATGAAACAACTCACCCTACATGTAAGCTGACCTCAGGCAGATGGGTTTCCCTGGCAGAGCTGGGTTTTGCCCAAGGTTTCTTCATATTGTGCTATACTATAGGGAGTTTCTCTTTGACACCATTGACAAGTGCTTGCTCTATGGGATTGTTCACCCTGTTCACACAAGATTAATGGCAAGCTGTGTACTTGAACACACAAGAATCTCTCAAACCATTTTACATGAAAGGCCCCCTCAGTCAGTGTCCAACTCTAGTTGAGTGTCTGTCCATTGTGGCAATGGCAATTTCATTTTCAGCAAACACGTAAGTATGATATACACTGCATGTATGGTATGCTATTGTAAGTAATGTGCTTATTGTAGCAATCTGCACATTAGTGTCCGGCTGTAATCTGGATTTTGAGATGATTTTTGTCCTACAGTGGTACATGGTTTGTCATGCCATTTATATTTTTAAGACCTTTTTCATATGGGTTAGCATACACGCGCAAGCACACAAACACTTAAGTACTCAAATACTAGGTGGAGGTGAAACATTTTTTTTTTCCAAGTTTCAAATTTGCATTTTTTGGTAATGTGCTCCCTAATCAGTCTAGTGTACAACTGCATGTAATATATAAAAATAAAAAATAAACAATCTAATGATGAAGCTTACGGCTTCCTCTGCTCTAGAGAATCTTTTTCTTACTCATTACTGTCTTCAGCCTGGTCCAAGCAAAAGACATCTAGACTCTCCTCTGAGGGCTTCTTCCTGGGAGTGGTGTAATCCTCCATAGCAGATATGGATCCGTCAGGCAGCCCTCACTTGTTCCCTCACTTCAGCCTGGAGAGCCATCCCACAGGAATCAGTCATAATGTGCTGCTTGGGTCCCACTGAGGTTTTAGTCATTCATAGTAGACATTCAATACCAATTGTTTACTGAAATATTACTAAAACAAGTGAGTTAGCAAATATAACCTTTAAACATCTTTACAATTCACTGGTAGATCAGAATCAGCTATATTTGAAGAGTTTGGTTCTAAAATACTATATCCACCATTTTAATGAATTTTCATAAATCATTGGGGGCCAAGCAGCGAAGCTGCGAGGCAACCATTGTGTTTCTCTTTGTTCTTCTTCTTATTATTCCACCATGGAAGTCTATGGCAGCCCATAGAACCGTCTGGTCAAAAGTTGTGAAATTTGGCACACTGATTGGGGACAAGTTTCATGCCGGCACCTCGAGTGCTCTAGCGGCACCAACAGGCCAAAGTTGGACGTGCATTCACACACGTAACTTTTGACCCGTATGCCCGATTGTCAAAAATGAGGTATTGTTGGAATCCTTAGACCAAGCCGAGTTTAACGCATCCTATGACGTCAATTTCCGCCATTTTGGATTTCATCAAAAACACTTAAAATGTATCAGGGGTCACATATTTTCCAAATTTGACACAGATCATCTTCAGACCAAGCCTCATTCAGCTCGTGTCTCGTGCTTCATTCAGCTTGTGCTTTTTGTCTTCGGAACTATTACCGCTCTCCCGTAACAGCCAATCGAAATTTGCGGCGAAGCCGCCAAACAGGAAGTGAGCTCATTTCTCAGCAACCCTTGTAGTTATCAAAACCAAACTTGGTAGGTGGACCTATGACCCCATCAGGAGGACACTCAAGAAAGTTGGTGACCTTTGACCTCTAGAGGGCACTGTAATTCAGAAACATGCTTTTTGGCCTGTAGCTGCTGTTGTGCTTAGAATTAAAATGCACTAGTGGTGTCTGGTAATACTGTTGGAGGTCCTTAGGCCGACCCAAGCCAACTTGTGATGTCATCGTAATTGATTCGGCCGCCATATTGGATTTAATCAAAAACACGTACAAGTTTTCGCAGGTCACAAATTTCAGCGGATCCTCACCAAAATTGGCAGAGACCATCTTCAGACCATGCCTTATCAGTGCATTGCTTTCTGGAACAATTGACAGAAGTATTCACCCGTAACAGCCAATCGAAATTGGTGGCAAAGCCGCCAAACAGGAAGTGAGCTCATATCTCAGCAACCCTGCCATGTATCATAACCAAACCAGAGCCCGTCTACGGAGAGCCTTGGCACTTCCTATTAAGCCTCATTGTATCGACATTGGTTGCAGTTCCATTAGAATTCCACTGGGGGTGATCCTTGGTGCAGTGCAGGTTGAATGGGGGTCTATGGAGCTAGAAGGCTAAATGTATCTCTTTCACCTGCTTGTCGTGTGGAAGAATCGTAGATTTTATTGTAGTTTATGCAGGTTCAATATAGATTTAAGATCTAAAAGTTGAATGAGCAGTACTTATGTCCTTTTCATTTCTTACAGGTTGGGTCGTTGTTGCCCATATCACGCTAGCATTGTGCTAATGAATGGCGTCATTGACATATTTGAAAGGCTTTTTAGAAGACTTACGTGACTCAAAAAAAATATAACAATCAACAGTGTGTATTTTTTTGCCTCTCCTAGCGAATGCAACATTCAAATTACTACTCAAAAAATTATATCCAGAGAAAAGTGGATATTGAGGGGTAAAGCTCCATAGACCTCCATGCATTCTGCACTCGCCCTCAAGTGGAATCTGAGGAGGAACTGCAACCAGTCCAGAAACCGGAAGTAACCAGACAGTGCCAATTCTCTTCCTATTAGACATTCTCTGACCAAACTTACTACATAGATTCATGACCCCATTAGGAGGAAGCTCAAAAAATGTGGTGACCTTTGACCTGTAGGGAGTGCTGCAATTAGCAATATTGCCTTTTGATCTGTAGTCGCTTGTGTTTTATCAATCTTTTATTTTTTGATGTGAAACTGATGACAACATGTTCCATCCAGTTAATTCTAATGCGTGCGTGCAACGATTGGGCGGGCGGGACAGGCAGGGGTGATTAGATTTTAATGTTTTTAAAAACGGAGATATATAGCGTTTTGGAACCAAACTCTTCATTTCTATAGTCAAGCAGATCATCATATGAACCATAGCTTTCGACTTGCTCCCCACCTCATCTGGCTCCCGATCAGCTCCAGGTCACCCTCCTCGCTGCCACAGCGGTTGGAGTAGCCACCCTTCATCAACATTCAGCTTAGTCTCTCCACAACTGAGCTTTTAGTATTCTTTAG
Organism: Alosa alosa; assembly: GCF_017589495.1. Lineage (NCBI taxonomy): Eukaryota > Metazoa > Chordata > Actinopteri > Clupeiformes > Clupeidae > Alosa > Alosa alosa. The sequence continues at coordinate 28,263,171 of NC_063197.1, read as the reverse complement.
TATTCCCAGCTAATGCAGCAGTTCCCCAACAGATCAGCACCCAGCTTGGCTAATCTGCTCTGGCCCCAGCTAAACCAGCACGTAACTTGGGCCTCTCTATTGGCCTCTGGTGGCACTTAACACAGAGAGAGTTGAGGAGAACTTCAACTTCAAGCATGAGAATTTGTGTCAGAACCATGTTCATTTTTGTCAGTGTACAGTACAGTTGTTTGCAGAATTTGACACTGACTTGAAACACCAACTCTTTATGATAAATAACTATCTCATAGTTGAATTAGTAGTTGAAATGACTATATTGTAACTCCATACATACTCTGACTGTACTGTACACTGAACATCATGATGAAACAGTTTTGATTTAGCTGTGCACTTTTTCGTGTGATGTCCAATATACAGTATGTGCCCCTGTCTTTGTAGACCCACATGTGCAGACTGACCATTGTGTATGTTATTGAAGTGTGAAGAACCAGACCGGAGACATTAACTTGTCTTTACAGAATTTATTGACCTGACTCAAAACAAAATACATGCACCATTTGACCAGTAACCATTCAATAGTGATGCTGACAGCACAGCTGAACCGGTTTCTCGTTCTAGATCATTGAAGATTCAGGGCTTCATTCTTTTTCTTGTTGAAGTATGGTCCAGAGTCATTAATTACCTCTAGAAGAAGAAAAGGACCTGAGGTTCACATATAATCCTGTGTCTGGAGGCTTTGGTTCCCTCAGAGGGTCTGAGACTCATTAGATGAATGAACAGACTGGTGCATATTCCAGGCACATGGTTATTTCTCATCTAGAGGTTAAGGACTACCGAACACACCTTCACAAGATTCTTCAATCAATGAAAAGCCAAGTTGATACCAACTTTGTTTATAAGAAGCGTTGTGAGCGCTTCTTATAAAATCATTCATCACCTTTTAAAAGAGGAAATTTGTTTGTTGTCAAAAGTGCAAAACTGTGCTGAAAATATATAGTGTTCTTATTTCCTCATTCTTTTTTTTTTATCAATTACAAAAAAGATTTAAGAGATACAAAATGTTTATTATGTAAATATAGAACTGTATCTCAGTATAAGCAGTACCCACTTAACTGATCGTGGCTCTCAGAGCATGTGTTAGTAATACAAAGATTATGACATTCCCCCTGAATATTAAAATAGCAGTGACTGATTGCATATAGCCCTTGACTTGATTTCATATTACTATATGAGTGACACAAACATAATACAGATGTGGCACAATTAGATTCGGTTCACAAATGGTATAATATGTCGGTGTGCATAGCTCTACC
>NC_063197.1:28229379-28256879 GCF_017589495.1 Alosa alosa | reverse complement strand
GATTTTTCTTCCCTCATATTTTCCTGTCCTTCCTTCTCTCCTTTCCTATCTAGTTTCCTTCCTCCCTTCATCTATACAAGACAGAGATTTTCCAAAGAAGAAAAATGGATATCTGTTGGAGGCTTGTGAATGTGTGCACAATCTCAAATGAATACATTTACAGTCATCAGAATGACACTGCATGCTCAGACTACATTCTCGCTCTGTCATTTACACACAGAACTGGACACAGAAACGCTCTCGCGCGAAACACAGGTCTGTTCCTGTCTGTCTTTAGCCAGGCAGATTAGCTTGTACAGCAACGTGATGTGATAATACTTGTGCGCGTGCCTGTGTATTCATTAGAATTGATTGAAGACACAGAGTTTTTATGAGCTTGTCTGTATAGTGCTGTATGTTGTTCATCAGGTGTGAGTCTACCTATCAGCATGCTTGCAGATATTACATTTTTATAAGCCTCTGTCCAGGAATGTTAATGCACTAATGCATAATGTGTATGTGTATTGTTTACCTGTGAAATTGTTGTGGGTGTAATGCATGTTGCGTGTTGGTGTGTGTGTGTGTGTGTGTGTGTGTGTGTGTGTGTGTGTGTGTGTGTGTGTGTGCGAGTGTGTGTGTGCGAGTGTATGTGCAAGTGCGTGTGCGTGCGTGCGTGTGTGCGAGTGTGTGTGCGTGTGTGCGAGTGTGAGTGTGTGTGTGTGTGTGCGCGAGTGCGTGCGTGCGTGCGTGTGTGTGCTCACAGGTCAGCTGGAGCACTGCCCTCACTCTCCCCATCCAGAGAGCCAGCTGTCGTGTGTGAGAGTGAATCGCCGTCATAAATGCCGTTCACTTCCTCCTCGGTGATGATGTCGTATACCGCATCATCCTGTTTGGCAGCCGGATCCGTCACTAGGCAACAACACAGAAACAAAGTGAAAAAGGCCAAAATAAAGTAACTTATCATTTCCCCCCATAACAGTTACCATGACTCATGCAATACCGGTGCTAATCCAGGGCTTAATAGAACTGCTAAAACACCTTGTGAAAAACTACAGTGCTACATCAATTTGTGGAAACATCACAGAAAAATAGGGCTATTCTACCAATCCTTTAGTTAATATCTTCATAATGCATATGTTTTAATCCTATGTGATGTCACTGCAGTCCTGTTGTTTGCTTGTTTGTTTGTTTGTTTGTGATTTGCTGACAGTCATGAGTGTAAAAGTGTAAAAGCTTAAAGGTCTCCTTACATAAACAGGGGCTAGAATAAACAGGATTGGTGGATACCCATTGGAAATCAACTATGTTATCTCAGTGTTAGGCCACACATCAAGTCCTGGCTTGCCAACGTATCAGCACATCCAATTTTTTAAATAACTGCCGAGAAAAGCCTAAAAACATCCAGTAGAGGGAGTGTGTCCATGCTTCATGCAATGGCGTATACAGTACGTATTTACAATAAAGATAGATATAGAGATAGATGTAGATAAATAGATTGATATAGACATAGATATACAGTACTGTAGCTATAGAAGTTATATAAGGATTTTTTGACAGTGGGACTGAAGAGGTAGGTGGTGATACAAGTCCCGACCCTTTTTATTTTTATTTATTTATTTTTTCCAGATAAAGGCCGTGTCTGACATCAATACACACTTCTATGAGGTCTCAGTCAATGGAAATGTGGTTTTAGGTTGCCATTTTGTTTGTTTTTTCCCACTGAATGGTCCCTAAAGCAATTTTAAACTATTTCAGCTATCACTATGAAAATGTATACTTTGATTCAAGACAAACTATTTAATTCATGACTCTTTACATTTTTTCATTATTTTACACCCACCAAGTGCCCAACATTGTAGACCATCTTTCATTTAGAATACAGCTGGACAGGTCGGAGATGTTTTGGCACCCCTTGTGTGTGTGTGTGTGTGTGTGTGTGTGTGTGTGTGTGTGTACGCGTTATAGACACATACTTTCAGAGTTAAACAACTGACAATCAGAGTCAGTGCTCGTTCTCTGGCAACCTTCTTCTTTTTTGATAATTTCTTTTCAAAAGAAAAAGATGCCACATGTAGCAACTGAATGAGTAATTGTGGTCTTCGAAGGGCAGACTGCGACTGTGGACGTGTGTCCATGTGCCTCTGTGTGTGTGTATAAGTGTTTTGAATTTGATCGCGAGGTTAACAGACTACATCTTGAATTTACTTTTCCGTGAAAGGTTAAATGAAGTCACAATAAAATAGATGTGTGTGTGTGTGTGTCTCCTCACCTGTCACCCTGGGTGTGGGTTTGTAGGGGGGGCGTGGCTGGTCGTGCGGGAGCGAGGGGTGTGTGTCGAGCTCGGCCGGCGTGAACCTCTCCACCACGGCGCTGTTCTGGGTGTAGCACTCGCGGCAGCAGCGCTCCTTCTTACTGCTGTGCTTGGTCATCACAAAGTTATTACAGCAGTAGTAGCAGAAGATGCGGCCGCACAACCTACAACACACACACGCATGTAGGTACGTACGCACACACACAGACAGACATGACAGACACGCACGCACGCACGCACGCACACACAGACACACACACAGCAGTATTACTTTACCATAGAGTGGTACCATAAAACTGGAAAAAGACACTTTAACCATCTGAAGATGTAGAAAACAAAAAGTCAGTTGGTGGAAGATCTCTTCTGCCTCAATCCTAACTCCCAGAGCTAAACAAGAGCTAGAGTGGGGGTTGTGGGTGCATGAGCAGTGCATATGTATGACAAATGGGTGCACGTGTATGGTAATGTGTGGGGGTTAAATACATTTATACTAGTGTGTATGCATGTGTGTGTGCGTATGTATGTTTGTGCGTGTGTGTGTGTGTGTGTGTGTGTGTGTGTGTGTGTGTGTGTGTGTGTGCGCACCTGCAGTGGTGGCGGCGCAGGTACCAGGTAAACTGGCCCTTGCAGTCCAGGCAGTTAGTGGCCTCCTTGTCCACCAGCCACCACTGCTCCTCGGCCCGGATCTTCTGCTCAAACTCCAGAGCGTCCGACTTCTGCCACAGCGCGTCCTTATCCCTACACACCCCACAGGGCAAGGAAGACAGAGAGAGAGAGAGATTCATTTCATTCATTTCATTCGTAATTAAAATTCACTGCCTTTGTTTAGCTGACCTTTATTTGGCATTTGTTCCAGTTTGGGCTGTTAGTCGAAGCATATCAGTCCACTGTGGGGGGTTGAGAAGTGAACGGCCCAAAAAGCTTCCACACTCCTGACCTGTGTGTGTGTGTGTGTGTGTGTGTGTGTGTGGTGTGTGTGTGTGTTACAGACACCTAATGTGTCGATATTATATTGTTATCGGCCGACATAAGCTATTTGTAAAGCTATTTTGGTATTGGCGTTTATAACGTCTGATAATTATTTTTAAAGTAAGTAAAGGAAAATAGGCCAAATACTGATCCTTCATCTATATTTCCAGTTTTGTCTTTCTATTGCCGCACTGCTGTTAATGGTGTGTGGGGGAAGTTGTTGTCACAACTTGTCCTCCATTTCAGAGTCTTGTGGTCATCCTATTTTTGCTCTTACACTACTACAAACGTAACCTCTATGTCCCCTTTTAAACACAAATTATAACCATCGACTACTCTTTTCAATATATTTCTGCACAGTACCGTTCGAATGAATCAGACAAAAAATAGGCATCCCTGCACGGTTCAAACGTTATGGTGGAGGCAGTGTGGCTGCTGTCACCTGTTAACATGGGCGGTGAAATGAATGTCAACACCCAATGGAGTCGTTCCGCAGACGCAATGTAGTGGTGTTTATCACAAATCTGAAGCTATTATTCATAATAATTATTTCATAATGCAGCCTTTCATTAGGATACCAGATAGTTAGGCCTATTTAAAAACAATCTCCCACCTTGATCAGAACTTTTCAATATGCTAAATTTCAGAGTACATTTTTACATTGTGTTGAATGAATATCGGACTATTTATCGAAATCGGTAACAGTCTTTAAAATCTCATACTGATCGGGCTCTAGTGTGTGTGTGTGTGTGTGTGTGTGTGTGTGTGTGTGTGTGTGAATGGTGTGCGCTTGTGTGATAAAAACATCCTACTGCTCTTCAGAGAGTTTGTTTTACATACACACCATCTGTCTAAACATGGGAGGAATTTACGGAGGATGTCTCAGAATCTATTTGTCTTCCTCAGGAGCCTGAGTGCCCACTTTGTCAGCCTATCCGTCATCCTTTTCCAGCAGGCTTGGGCTGCTCATGTGACAGTCTGCAAATCTGTCATTTCGTTTCTTTTGGATGACTATCCATCTGCAGGTCTTCCCTTGTCATGAGGATAACAGTCCGTCTGTCTGTCTTTCTCTCTTTCTATTGTCTTCTAAGCCTAAGAGCTAGTTATTAAGCATGTACAGTATACTACCTGATCTGATTTTATGGTCAGCGTACTGGACTTCTAGAGCAGGTAGGGGGATTTGTGTACTTGAAGTTATTCTATTTTGGAGTCCTTTAGGCCGTATACTGTTTCCAGTGGTCTATTTGTTCGTTTATTTTGTTAGCTGCCAAAGGCTAATATATAAGTTGCAGTAGTGTATATAAAACTGCTTGTATTGCTGTGTTGTTAGTTTTGTGTAAATGTATGAATGTGCTGTCTGTGATTTGTGAGAGCTTAGATATGTGGCTTCGGTAAGTTTTCACACCCACGGAGAGGTGACAGGACTATTTTGCGACGGCTCAAAGATTGCCCTCAGGGTGCGATTTGTTTCTTCCTATTATCATGCCCACTCCTCAGAGATACCACTTTCCTTCTCATCCGCCCTCTTGATGGAGGCATGTTGTTGTGTTGTGTCTGAGAAATGTCAGGGTAACTTCAAATAAAAGATAAAGAGTTGAGATGCAAAACCCTCTAAATCCGTCTGACCACTTTTCTTTTAAATGAGCATTTTTTAATCTGGCTCCTATAGGTTTTTGCTTACAAATTGATATTTCAGACGAGAGACCGACACCAATGTCGATATTTGAGGATTATATTAAGCTTCAGTTGGTATTGTTTTTAGTATAAAGAGACTTACCGCTAGCGCTTTCTCATTTTTCACTTTGACTTCATTTAATAAGAGTTTGACTTATTTTAAGATGTTTTTTTTAATCAAGAAATACCTTTGGCTGCCGGTGCATTAAGCAAATTTGTCATGATAAGATGTCTTAAAATAAGTCAAACTCTTTTTTAAAATGATCCTACAAGAAAGGGCTAGGGTTTGTAATGCTAGTGTACAAGCATTGTTTGCTGTGGAGCACTTGTATCATTCCTACTTATAGCATTTTTTGCTGTGGAGCACTTGTATCATTCCTACTTATAGCATTGTTTGCTGTGGAGCACTTGTCTAAAAGGGGGACAAATGTCCAAAAAGGAGGTCAGGCTCTGCAGGTGAGTCCTTATACTGACCCAAGTACCACTGTTTTTTTACAGGCTGCGTTTGTGTTGTGTGCAACCCCCTCACTGTCAGGTTGTGATCCTGTCAGGATCTGATTAGTTCTTGTTTTCTGTGCTGTATTCATGGGTTCCACAGGTCCCTTTCCACAGGTGTATAAAATCAAGCACCTTAATTATCAATGCAGACTGCATGGTGCTTGATTAATACACCGGTGGAAAGGGACCTGATAAAGCCCATGAATAGCCACTAATGAGAATACTGGAGAGCTTTGTGAGTGTGGGGCCTCAAGCACGGAGCACTTGAAGAACAAAACACTTACACATGTGTGCATACAAATAAATGTACAATCAATCAATAAGAACCCATTCACGTTCAGTTGGTGATTACGTACGCATATACACTACCCACACCGCACATATCAAATGTGATGCCGTGGCCAGTTATATATACGCATTCGGACACACTGGTGCGTATTACACTTACACACCACACACACACACGCACCCACCACACACACACTGGGACCCCACAGACAAAACCTGTGCCCGCACACACGTTCGGACCCTACAGGGCACACATCTACCTGCACCACACACACACACACACACACACACACACACATACTTGATGAGCTCTATGAGGCGCTCCTCCAGGTGGTTCTTGGTGAGGGAGAGCTCCTGGATCTGGGCGTCCATGCTGAGGCGCTGGCTCTGGGCCTCGGCCTGAAACTGCTCCAGCTGCTGCTTCAGCTCCTCACGCACCCCCTGCACCGCCGCCAGAGCCTGCTCCGTACTGGGGGGGGGGGCACAGGGAGAGAGATAGCAACAGAGGGGGGGGAGAAAGAAGGAAAGAGAGAGAGAGAGAGGGGGGAGAGTGACAGAGAGGGGGGGAGAAGGAAAGAGAGTGAGAGCGACAGAGAAGGAGAGAAAGAGGAGTGAGAAACAAGAACGGGAGCGGGGGAGAAATAAAATAGACAGATAATAAAAGAGAAAGCAGTGGCAACATGTGAACTTGCATGCTGACCACGGAATGTCTATTGCCAATGCCATGCTCTGTGTTTGTGTGAGTGAGCGAGTACATGCATGGCGTGCACCCCTCTGGAGGGTAGTGGTAGTGTTATACCTGTCCAGTTTCTCTCGAAGCTTCAGAATATCCGCCTCAGTTTCACGCATCTCCCTCTCGGCCTTGGTGATGTGAGCATTCTTCTCATCAATCAGCCGAGAATACTCCTCATTAGCTCCCTTCACAAACAAACACACACACACACACACACACACACACAGAGAGAGGCATCAACTTCATTAGGAAAGGATTAATTATCTACAAGCCCAGTGCTATCATCTGCATTGTGTAGTCTCCTCATCCCATCGTGACCCAGTAAAGTCAACCCATTTGTGCTACTGCAACTGAGCTGGTCCACTTCTTCAGGACTGCATCAATTAGAAGACTTGTTTGTACTTTTACAGTCTTTGCAAGAGAGAGAGAGAGAGAGTGTGTGTGAGTTTGTGTATCAGTGTGTGTGTGTGTGAGAGTGTATCAGTGTGTGTGTGTGTGTGTGAGAGAGTGTTCTGCGCTCCACCACCAGAGGACTAATCATGTATTCCTTCCATCCGCTCCATCCAGAGTGAACGAGACAGTGGTTTCCCTTTTCCACTCCACTCCACTCAAGGCAATATTAATGAACCTTTATTACTCCTGCCTGGGCTGCCAATTAATCTCCCTCGCTCCAGCAAACTTGAAACTCAGTTTGGCTGACTGTCCATTCCTCTGTCCTCTCTCTCTCTATACCTCTCTTTATTTCTCTCCTACTCTTTCCTTCCACACTCAGTCATTCTCTTTGTTCTACCTTACCATTTCACCCTCTTCTCTTTCTTTCCTAGACCCTCTTTGCATTCGTTATTACATCACATTCACATTCTCTCTTGCACATACCTCATTTCCTCCTGCCTCATACCCGCCACCCTTCCTGTCCCTTGTCTCTTTAAACTCTCCTCCCAGCCTCCTCCCCTGCTTCCCCTCTTTGGCCTGCTGACCCTGCTGCCGGTGCAGATGAAGGCAGAACCCCAAGAGCCGAGACCCTTCCCGGCCTACCTCATTGCAGTAAATTGCTGGTGGCCGCCCTGAGATTACCCGTGTGGGATGAAGACTTTGGTTTAGTCTTGGCACAAGCGGGGCAAGAGACAACAGGGAGAGAGAGGAGTGAGAGACAGACAGGAGGGAGAGACAGACAGGAGAGAGGGACAGCAGTGAGAGACAGACAGGAGGGAGAGACAGCAGTGAGAGACAGACAAGAGGGAGATACAGCAGTGAGAGACAGACAGGAGAGAGAGACAGCAGTGAGAGACAGGAGTGAGAGACAGGCAGGAGAGAGAGAGCAGTGAGAGACAGACAGGAGGGAGAGACAGACAGGAGAGAGAGACAGACAGGAGAGAGACAGCAGTGAGAGACAGACAGGAGGAGAGACAGCAGTGAGAGACAGGAGTGAGAGACAGGCAGGAGAGAGAGACAGCAGTGAGAGACAGGAGTGAGAGACAGACAGGAGTGAGAAACAGACAGGAGGGAGAGACAGCAGTGAGAGACAGGAGTGAGAGACAGACAGGAGAGGGACAGCAGTGAGAGACAGGAGTGAGAGACAGACAGGAGAGAGAGACAGCAGTGAGAGAGACAGGCAGGAGAGAGAGACAGCAGTGAGAGACAGGAGTGAGAGACAGACAGGAGGGAGAGAGACAGCAGGAGAGAGACAGCAGTGAGAGACAGACAGGAGGGAGAGAAAGCAGTGAGAGACAGACAAGAGGGAGAGACAGCAGTGAGAGACAGACAGGAGTGAGAGACAGACAGGAGAGAGAGACAGCAGTGAGAGACAGGAGTGAGAGAGACAGCAGTGAGAGACAGGAGTGAGAGAGACAGACAGGAGAGACAGCAGTGAGAGACAGGAGAGAGAGACAGGAGGAGAGAGACAGCAGGAGAGAGAGACAGGAGTGAGAGACAGACAGGAGGGAGAGACAGACAGGAGAGAGACAGCAGTGAGAGACAGACAGGAGGGAGAGACAGCAGTGAGAGACAGGAGTGAGAGACAGACAGGAGAGAGAGGCACAGCAGTGAGAGACAGCAATGAGAGACAGACAGGAGAGAGAGACAGCAGTGAGAGACAGACAACAGGGAGAGAGAGGAGTGAGAGACAGACAGGAGGGAGACAGCAGTGAGAGACATGAGTGAGAGACAGACAGGAGAGAGAGGCACAGTAGTGAAAGACAGACAGGAGGGAGAGAAAGCAGTGAGAGACATGAGTGAGAGACAGACAGGAGAGAGAGACAGACAGTGAGAGACAGACAGGAGGGAGAGACAGCAGTGAGAGACAGACAGGAGAGAAAGACAGCAGTGAGAGACAGACAGGAGGGAGAGACAGCAGTGAGAGACAGGAGTGAGAGACAGACAGGAGAGACCGCAGTGAGAGACAGACAGGAGAGAGAGACAGCAGTGAGAGACAGACAGGAAGGAGAGACAGCAGTGAGAGACAGACAGCAGTGAGAGACAGACGGGAGGGAGAGACAGCAGTGAGAGACAGACAGGAGAGAGGGACAGGCAGGAGGGAGAGACAGCAGTGAGAGACAGACAGGAGGGAGAGACAGACAGGAAGGAGAGATAGCAGTGAGAGACAGACGGGAGGGAGAGACAGCAGTGAGAGACAGACAGGAGAGAGGGACAGCATAGTAAAACATAAAACATAGGAAGGAGCCCACTTAGCCAACTTGTCCTGAGACTCAGTGACCTCACACCATCCCACATCACTGAGGCCCAGGACAATGTTACAGTAGCAACAAATTAACCCAACCAAATTACAAACAATGAAAAGGAAAATGACATCACCTATTGGAAAGAAGTCACTAAAACACAACCTAAAATTACAATGTTATTTGGGCCCAAAAACGGGAATAAATACACAACAGCTACTTACCTGAGTACAATTAAAAGACCCAAAACTCAGGAAAACCATGACAATGTAGTTAGACTCAGTGAGCACAGTCTCTCCATAGAAAAAAAGGCAGACACAGGCAGAACCTGGCTGCCCAGAGAGGAGAGGCTGTGCTCATACTGCAGCTTGGGGGCTGTGGAGACAGAACTGCACTTCTTGACAGAATGCCCTGAAATATGAGGAATTCGAACATTGTCATTTAGTAAACTAAATTTAATCCTCCCAGAGTTTCAACTTTGACAAATGAGGGTAAATTGCCTTACATCCTCAGAGAGAGAACGAGGATGTGGCCATTGTGGATGCAAAATTTGTAGCAGCCTACCATAACCTGAGGGACAGCCAGTGAGGCCACAGCCATACACAATAATAGGATTGTTATTATTATTAGAATTGTCTCTTAACTTTTATGTCTTACTTAATTTACAGTTCTGTTAAACATTATTTTATTTATATTTTTGTGTACATGTACGGTAATTGAGATTTGGCAATAATGTTATTGAAACATTCATGCCAATAAAGCTTTCTTGAATTGAATTGACAGCAGTGAGAGACAGAAGTGAGAGACAGATGGGAGGGAGAGACAGACAGGAGTGAGAGACAGACAGGAGAGAGAGACAGGACAACAGGGAGAGCCAGAGATGGAACTGCTGTGTGCTTATGCACCATGTGTGTGGCGTGGCATACCAACACCCGAGCGCATCCGACTGTCTTAAATTGATTTACTTCCAGAGGCAACCAAACAACCCCCCATTGCACCTCCAGACCACCTCCAAGAGTTAATTGGATTAAAGCTTTTAAACAGCATGCAGAGCGCTCCATGATCACTGGTTCTGACAGCCAACTCCAGACTAGGGCTGAAACGATTCATCGAGTTACTCGAATAACTCGATTACAAAAATTACTCGAGAACAAAAACCCTGCCTCGAAGCCTGGATAAATTCCTATGGTGACGCACTATTATACGGCGCAGGGATTTTATTGTTCCACCACGGACCGTTGTTCAGGAAGCACACCACTAGCGCTGCGTGAATCGTGATACATTCTGAATCATAGATTATGTCTATGTTATAAATTAGCACTGGAGATGTCGAGTCAAGATGTCCATAAATTGCAGAGAATGTCTAAAGATTTTTCAAGTAAAAAAGTTTTGGGATCATTACATACTCAAAAAAAAAGGAAAAAGAACAAGCATCTGAACCTAAAAAACATGCACTCCATGCTGTATCACCAAAATCAATCAATAAAGTAGGCTATCTATATATCTATCCTATCTATCATCTATCTATCGTAGCCTATAGCCTACATTGATGTTGGCTGATTTTAATCACATACTGTATTTGTAGCGATAAAGTGATATAATGTTTAGCTTTTATGTTTTTTTAAGTAGTAAACTTATTCACGTTCAATTGCAAGACAGTATGCCTAAAAAAGAACCCCTTTTATACACACATGCATGCACCCTCATCTTCCCTCACGCACCGCACGCGTGCACACACACACACAGGTTGCTGGGTTACCATAGCAAATAGGCTTACCCCAGAAATTATTTTTTAGTAGCCTAATGGTAGGCTATTTTGTAGTAGCCTAATGGTAACATTATTTGTTAGTAGCCTAATGGTAAATGCTGCAGGTGTAGAAATCTACATAAAACAGATATTTACTTTGATGTCAAGTCTAGATTACAGCATGAAACTTGTTGTGCATATTAATACATTAAATTGCTTTCCTCTTCTCCTCCCAGCACTTCACAACATAGTATGGGCAGCTTTGTTCGCCCAGCTAAGTCATGCACAAGAGGCTGCAATTTTACAGAGAGCATTTTGAACATTATTTAATTGTTGGCACTGGCACTTATAAACACTAAATGGGTAAATTGCAATAAATGGGCTTAGTTTTGGAGCCAAATGTTGGAGTTAGAATAAATACCTCTGTGCCAATTGCTTGATCATTTTACAGCCATGTCATTTTCGTTATGCATTATTTGTTTTGGTTGTTTAAAAATGCAAAAAAAAATGTATCCGATTAATCGATCGATAAAGTGCTAGATTAATCAATTACAAAAAGAATCGATAGCTGAAGCCCTACTCCAGACTGGCCCAGTGGCTTCATACAATCATTATAAGTGCTTTAGAGACAGGCAGCGCCTTATAGGACACATTCTTTCTCTCTCTCCCTCTCTTTCTCTCTCTCAAAATGCTTTATTGGCAGGACAAGGTCACTCGTATTGCCAAAGCAGTATATAATACAATGAATCTGGACATACACATAATACTCTCTCTCTCTCTGTTAGGACACTCTCTCTCTCTCTCTCTGCTAGGACACTCTCTCTCTCTGTGTTAGGACACTCACCTCCAGCTCTGAGACTTTTTCTGCCAGGCCGGATGTTCTCTTCTCCTCCGTCTTCATTTGAGTCTTCACCCCCTCCAGCTCCTCTTTCAGACTCTGGAAGGTCACACACACAGACACACACACACACAGACACACACACACACACACACATACACACACACACACAAACACAGACACAGACACAGACACACACACACACAAAGCGGGCTGTTACATCCCAGCGAGCACTTGTCTGACACCACAACACCAATCAATAGGCCTGGAGGACAGCTGGAATGAAACCCACATTTACCCCCATGATCAGAGGGATTCTGCTCTTTCCTACTTTCATTTGGTCTCAAAGGAAATGGGGAGTGAATGTTAAATTATCTTAATTTATATTCGTTAGCACTTTCCCTCTCTTGCGAGATAAACTCTTTTCCTAGGCAGCTGTGGGGGGACGCCATGTAAAGACCTGGCGATGAGCCAAGTGTGAGGTTCAGTGTTTAGCTAAAGCCACAACATGCAGTCAGGAAGACCCGTATCCAACCTGGGGAACCTGAAGGCAAATCAGCACCCACTTTAAAATGACCTTCAGGCTAAATTTACTGAGACTCAGAGAACTCTCAAGTCATGTTTGAATCATGACTGTCCACTCCCCTCATGGTGGATACATGTTCATGCATTTGGTCAGGGGTAATGAACTCAAATTAAGAGCTCATATGATTGCTCAGGGCTAAACTCTCACCAGAGAGCTTCTGTGTGTTTGTCTAGGACTGTAATCCCTTTGAACATAGTGCTGTGTTGAGCAGTGCTGGGCTATGTTGTGCAGTGCAGTGCTGGGCTATGCTATGGCTATGCTAAGTTGTGCAGTGCTGGGCTAAGCTATGCTGTGCTGTGCTGTGCAGTGCTGGGCTGGGCTATGCTATGCTGTGCAGTGCCTATGCTATGCTATGCTGCGCAGTGTTGGGCTATGTTATGCTACTGTATGTTGTGCAGTGCTGGGCTATGCTATGCTGTGCAGTGCTGGGCTAGGCTATGCTATGCTATGCTATGCTATGCTATGCTATGCTATGCTATGCTATGCTATGCTGTGCTGTACTGTGCTGTGCTGTGCTGTGCAGTGCTGGGCTATGCTATGTTGTGCAGTGCTGGGCTATGCTATGCTGAACAGTGTTGGGCTATGCTATGCTATGTTGTGCAGTGCTGGGCTATGCTATGCTATGCTGTGCTGTGCAGTGCTGGGCTATGCTATGCTATGCTGTGCAGTGCTGGGCTATGCTATGCTGTTCTGTGTCATGTGATTGTGAAAACATCTCATAGAATCCCTTCCCCGAAATGTTACCACTTCACTGTTGCTGATCGCCCTTCCTGACTTCTATACAGTTTGGATAAAGGTACTTCACGTTATCATTTTCATCCCATCCCGTGTCATCCCAGACCTGACTTTTACATTTCTTGTACCATCACATCAATGCATGAACGAATCAATGAATGAATCAATAAATCAATTAATCAATAAGGCGTGCTGTGTTGGTCTCAAGACAAAGTGAAGATCCGCACACTGTAGAGCTCCCATTGAAGTATTTTTTATTTTGGTAACGTTTCAAGCCCTAACGGCCCTTCCTCAGACTTCCGTAAGGGCTTGAAACGTTACCAAAATAAAAAATGGGAGCTCTACAGTGTGCGGATGTTCACTTTGTCTTGTAACCGTATCTTCGATCCTGCACCTGGATTATTCTTGGATGTGAGTGATAAAACCGTGCTGTGTTGGTCTACCTGGATCTGGCTCTGCTGGCTCATGATCTCGGAGCTCATCTGGAACTTGAGCGCCTGCATCTCCTCACGACCAGTGTCCTGCTGCGTCCTAGCCTGAGCCTCGGCCTTCTCCAGCTTCTCCTGCACCTCCAGCAGTGTTTCCGGAAGCTTCTCGGCCTGCTGCAGTTCCTGTCGCAGGCTGTCGTTCTCCTGCCGGAGGGCAGCCAGGCTGGCGTTGAGGCGCTCGGCCTCCTTGCGCGCCCCCTGCTCGGTCTCTTCCTTACGCTGGCACGCCTCCTCGCGCTCGGCGGTCAACCGGCACAGGGTGATGCCCAGCTCGGCCGTCTCGGTGTTGGCGCGGTGCAGGCTCTCGCGCGCCTCCTCCCGCTCCATCGCCAGGCGCTCCAGCTGGGCCTTGGCTCAGCGCCTCCCCGCTGGGCCTCCTCCCCCCCCCGGGTCTAGCGCCTCCTCCCCTCCCGGCTCCTGGGCTCGGCCCGTGGGCTGGTTCAGGCGCTCCGCCTCCTCCGTGAGCTTCCCGGCGCGGGCCGCCAGCTCCTGCTTCGCCTCCTCGGCCGCTTGCAGCCGGGTCTGGAACCCCTGGCCGCGTGGGGCCCTCAGCTCCCCCCCTGCAGGCAGGCCCAGCTCTCCCAGTTGTTGGCTCCCAGCTGCTGCTCCAGAAGCCCCGCGTGGGCCTGCGCCTCCCGACGCTCCCGCTGCGCCTCCTCCAGCCCCCGGCGCTGCGCCTCCTCGCTACCCGCCTGCAGCGCCGCGTTCTCCCCCTCCAGGCGACGCACGCGACCCTGAGAGAGGCCAGCCACCGAGAGGTGGACAAAGAGATGAAAGAGGGACAGGGAGATAAAGAGAAAAAGAGAGAGAGAACACAGAGAGAAGGAGGGAAATAGAGGTAAATAGAGAGAATAGAAGACAAAGGTAAAAAGTAAAAGCCATAAGACAGGAGAGGAAGACAAAAGGAAAGACTTGCGGAGAGGTAAGGCAAGAAGAGGAACAGAGTGAGAGAGACAGAAAGGTACAGACATGGAGACACAGGAAATCAAGAAAGGAGGACAACGTCAAAGTAGAGCGACAGAATAGACAGGAAGTAGGGAGAGAGCACCATGGGAAGTGATAAGAGTGAGTAAAGAGACATCACAGGAAGTGATAAGAGTGAGTAAAGAGACATCACAGCTGAAGAATAGGCTACTGAAATAAAATAACCTTCAAGCGTGCGGCTCTGCATCTGTCTTACATGTACATGCAATTAACCACAACCAAGACAAATACAGCATTAGACGAGCTGATTGACCTGCATAAGCTGCCCTGAAAATACACCAGCGTAAATCAGAATGTAATTCTGACGTGCACTCCAAATTGGTCTATATGAACCTGATTGGAGTGTTAAACATACTGTGTCTACCGTCCCTCCATGAGTTCATCTTAGGAGAATTTCCTTGGCAGGGAGGAATTTCTCATCCTCCTTACACTGGGTGTGCACATTACTATGCAGTCATACGGATATCTATATATCTGGAGTGCAGTACATGGGCACATGTTTGTCCTGCCAGTTAATATCTAATGCGTGTGTTTGCAGCTGAATGTCCTGCCAGTTAGTATCTGATGCGTTTGTTTGCTGCTGAATGTCCTGCCAGTTAGTATCTGATGCGTGTGTTTGCAGCTGAATGTCCTGCCAGTTAGTATCTGATGCGTTTGTTTGCTGCTGAATGTCCTGCCAGTTAGTATCTGATGCGTGTGTTTGCTGCTGAATGTCCTGCCAGTTAGTATCTGATGCGTGTGTTTGCTGCTGAATGTCCTGCCAGTTAGTATCTGATGCATGACATGATTAGTAAATGGTGGGGTGGTTGAGTGGGGAGAGGGGATGCCCTCACTGACCTCTGATGCCTCTGCCTGCGCAGTCACTCTCTGCAGACGCTCCTCCAGTGTTTTGGCCTCCTCACGCAGACGGCTCTCTCTCTCCTCGGCAGCGGCGGCAGCGTCGGCCATCCTGGCGCGCAGGGTGGCCGCCTCTGCCTCCAGGGTGGCGCGCGTCTCGGCCAGGTCCCTCTGGCTCTCCTCCGAGCGCCGCACGGTCTCCAGCAGCCCCTCGTTGAGCCCCATCAGGCTGGTGCACTGGGCGCGGTAGTCCTCAGCGCGGCGCACCTGCTCCTTGGCGCTGGCCTCCAGCTCGGCCGTGCTCGCCCGCAGCGTGTCCCGCGCGGCCTCGGCCGCCGCCAGACGCTCCCGCAGCTCGCCCGCCTCGTGCCGGAGCCCCTCGCTCGCCTCCTGCGCGCCGCAGCGGCCAGCCTCCAGACGCTCCGTCAGCGCGGCCACCTCCTCCTTCAGCCGTTCGCTCTCCTCCTGCGCCTCCTTGCCCTTTCCCTCTGCCCTGGTCAGTGCCTCCCGGCTGGCGTCCAGCTCTTGGCCGAGCTGCTCGGCCCTTCTCTGGCTCTCGGCGGCCTCCTCCAGGGCTTTAGAGCGTGCCTGCTGCTCCTCCTTGAGCTCGTCCAGCAGCTGGTGGATCTTCTGGGCGGAGTCCAGGTGCCCGGCCGCCCGCTCGCCCTTGTCCTGCAGCGTCGCGTCCAGCTGCTCCACCAGCTCGCGCCCGCGCCGCTCGGCCGCCTCTAGCTGCTCCTGCCGGGCGACCAGCGCCGCACTGAGGGACTCTGCCTGGCCGGCGACCGCCCGCTCCCGCTCTGCTTGCCGCGTCTGGGCGTCCAGCGAGGCGTCCAGCTGCCGCTGGAGCTCCATGACCACGGCGCGCAGCTCCGAGGCCTCGCTGCCCAATTCGCCCACGCGGCCCAGGAGCTCCTTCTCACGCAGCTCCGACTGGTCCAGCTCCAGGCGAAGCTCGTCCACCGCGCCCAGCATGGACGACGAGTCGTCCGCCAGGCCGGAAGTGTCGCAGGGGAGGCCGAGACCCAAGCCGCTGCGATCCAGGTCGGGGCTGCCCAGGAACTCATGGGCCTGAGGGCAGAAGGAAGGATAGGAAGAGAGAGAGAGAGGTAGACAGAGAGTTAGAAAATGGGACAAGAGTATTAAGAAAAACAGAAACATGAAAAAAAAGAGAGAGAAAAAAAACAGAAGGAGACAGAATGGGACCAAACAAAAACTGAGATGGATGGGATTATTAGCAGATACTCTGAAAAACAGTAGAGGGCAGATGGTTCTGAATAACAACAACGCAACAGAAAACCTACAGGCTTAGTAATGTGACTATAAGAACAAGACAGGGAAAAGGGTGTGTTATCATATCCCCTGCAACACATGTGTCTATTCTGTGTCAGTCAAATACTGCCATCTATAGGGGGGTTATAATTCTTCAGTACTGACTGAAAACTAATAAAGATATTTTACAGTTTTTAACAATCACTAACATATTTTTGTCCAATCTGTAGCCATCTGTTTTCAAAACTCTAAATACAATTAGCATAACATCCGTCTGTTGTGGACCAATTCATGTTGATTACACAATATAATATAAATATATATATATATATATATATATATATATATATATATATATATATATATATATATATATATATATATAGATAGATAGTCATTGTCATCACGTTTCTTGAATGATTAAATTTCCCAATACCAAGATTATGAATCTTTTTTATCTTATTTTCAAATGCTTACACACAGTATGCCAGAATAGAAAACCTTCCATACTGTGCATATCATAAAACCTCTTGTTCTACTATAATAGCAGCTCAAGAGCTCTATTGGTACTGTTAATATGAACAGATCATTGAAGGAGTGTGAAATGTCTGATGTAAAAAAGAGATCAACCATAGCTGACAACCTGATGCTGGAGATCATACTGTAAATACATGGAAATAAACAATACTATCAAAAGGGACTTTTTGATTGTTTTTTGTTCAATGTGGTCGGCAACCGCACAGGAACATAAACAGAGAGAAAAATCTGGGAATGTCTGGACAAGGGACAGAAATAGCTGCAAGAGGGAGAGGAGGAGGACCAAGGAGAGGAGTAGTTGGAAATGGTCAGATATGAGCTGGACCAGAAACATGGAAGGAAGTCTAGGAGGAGAAGGGTAAGAATGTGTGGTGGTGTTGAAATGTACACATTGTATGTTGGTTCCTGTAGTATTGAAACATTAAAATGAATGCAATGAATTTTTGGAATGCTATCAAATGTTAGTATTTTGAGAGCTGGTGTGCAGTGATTGTCTGTATGTTTCTTATGGTGCTGGTGTTTTGAAAGAAGAGGTTCACCATGTTTTAGTAGTGTACACTGTTCAGTATATAGAGAAAGTCTTTTTGTGATTTGAAATATAGACTTATCTGCTACTTCTTTGTTTTGTGTGTGTGTGTGTGTGTGTTAAAAGTGTATTACCTGTGAATAGGAGCTTGCCAGGCTGTTGATGCTGGAACTGCGACTGGGTGGTTTCCACATGTGACTAGGGGAGTTGGTCATACCCAGAGTCCTCCTACAGGGTAAACAAACACAGACAGATGCGCACACGCACACACACACACACACACACAACACACACACACACACACACACACACACACACACACACACAGAATCAATTGTCTTTGGAAAATGGAGAATGTGTGTAATGACTGGCAAATGAGAACTTTGTTGTTTATTCTGTTGCTGTGTTACTGTTTACTGTGTTACTTTCCGGCTACCTGGCAAAAGTGGGCCAGGCTGAGTCAAGGTCATGACCCCGAGACGCCACATCGAATTGCACATCGTTCAGCTCGTACAAATGATTGATGATGTCAACACTCAGGTGGGGCTTCAGGAAGGGACTGCGGGAGTAGTACCAGTCACTGTAAACACACAAAAAAACACACACACACAAAGACACGCACACACACACACACACACACACACACACACACAAAGACACGCACTCCCCCCACACACACACAGACAGACACAAAGACACACACACAGACAGACACAAAGTCACACACAGACACCCAGACACAAAGACATGCACACACACAGACACAAAAACAGAATTTGATTTTAGTTATAATCAGTTATAATAATAATAATAATAATAATAATAAGTTGGATTCTGGATCCTGGATAAGTTGGATTCTGGATTTTTTAACAAACAGGACACAGAGAGTAAGGGTGAACGGAGTTCTGTCTGGTCAGCTTTGCTCTTCTACAGGCTCACCACAGGGGTGTGTACTTTCACCCCTCCTGTTCATCCTAAGCACGAACATGTGTGAAGCTTTCTGTAAAAAAGGACAACAGCGCCTGTACTGCCTGAGAAAACTGCACCACTTTCATCACTTTCATTTCATCATGCTTTTATCGAATCAATTATATCTCTTTCCTTAGTGTCATGGGTCTGCTTCATTTAAACTCAGGAATAGTTTAAATCAAATTGTAAGATGGTCAAGTAAGCTGATTGGTGAGTCCCAGCTGCACCCCACATCCCTGTATGCTAAACAACTACAGCGGATAGCTATGGCCATCTTAGAAGATAGCCTACACCTTATCACCCTTTGGGAGATAAGTCCAGTATCTCCCTTCTGGATGGAGGCTAATAGTCCCTAGATGTAGGACTACAAGATTTGAAAACAGTTTTCTACAAAGACAAAGACAAACAGGTGGTCTACAAAGTGTGAAGGATGTTCTGCCTCCTATTTGATTTCTATATATGGTTTTGTGAGAAATGGCCTTTAAAGAAGTGAAAGCTGAAGGGGGGGGGGACTTTCAGTACCATTTCAGAGAAATAGGTACAAGTTCACGAGAAGTTCTGTATCCTCAAATAGCTGGACATTGCAACCTCTGTGTTTGTAAATGAATGAGCCACTTTCAGCAGCAGAAATAAATCACTTTCACCATGTGCCCAGTTTCTGACTGGTGTTAGTCTGTGGTTTTGCCATTGACACAACCTTTTGGCAGGTGTCTCGCCAGTGACTATACTGCAGTATTGCCTCCACCAAGGAGATGATCATTTTATGTCTGTAAGCAGTACAGCCAAAGTTAAATGTTTCATGAAACCTGGTGAAAGGGTGTAGCCTGGACCAAGGAGGAGACCATTACATTTGTGAGCGGATCTGAATCCCAAACGGATCCACATATGTAGTTTCTCTTTCGTTCACATTGGGAGACATTTGCAAGAAACTTGGCCTTGGCAGAGGTCTGCGGTCTCCATCTGCATCTCCCAGTTTTTTTAATTGCAGTTTTGTGCCATCGAACTGTGCGTCTGTAGATGACGCATTAACCAGGGGTGTAAAAAGAGGATGTGGAGCAGAGGTGTGGAGAATAAGGACAGTGAGAGTGACTGCGGTCCAGTGCGCTGACCCAGGACACTGGGCTGCTTGGACGCTGCGTGCACACACTCACCTAGTGGCCCTCTGGTTCATGAGGCACTGCTGTAGTGTGTCAGCTAAGCGCTGGTGCACCAGAGAGTAGCGCAGGAAAGCTCGACCCTTCCCCAGAGATGTTTTCAACTGTGTGTAGACACAGTCAAGAGTCACACACACACACACACACACACACACACACACACACACACAAACAAACCATTAGAACCGGTTACACTAAAGTGGTATGTCTCTAAGTAGTGTGGTATAAGTGGTTTATGAAGGCTATAGCTAGGCCCACGTACTGTCTAGTATTGTCTGTACAAACAGCCCTATTTCTGTTTCCTGTGTCAGACCAGTCCAAATACACGAAGGGGCTTTCACGTGTTCTCAACCACAAACCATAAATAGGTTATCAACTGACCCTTTAATAGAAGACTAGATACACATAGAAATAGATATATACAGAAATAGAGATGTACAGAAAAGAGCCATACAGCAAGTGTAGTGAACGACTGAAAACACACACTAGTACACATTGCCTAGTGCTTACTGTACCTCTGGGATGGACTTGACAAAGCGAATCCCATCGTTGGCTCCTTTCACCTTGGCTAAGCAGTCACTAAAGTAGTCCCAGTAGTCTTTCCTATTGCCCAGCAGGGTAGTCTTCTCCTTCTGGTCAAACTGGACACACACACACACACACACACACACACACTTACTATTGCATAAAAACTACAACAAATAAAATTCCATGCAGAATTCATAAACACTCTTATAGCAATGTAACAAATACTAATTTCTTTGAAGCAGTGCGTCTTTAATTTTTTTCAACAACTGATAACAACAAAATCCAAAGTATTTCCAAACTACTTTTTTGTCATTACTCTTTGTACTCTTGTGAAACCTTGCCCAAATGTGAAAAAAGGCTCGTGAGTCTTCTGAGCTGGCACAAGCCTTTTTCACATGTGGGGAAGGCAAAATGACATCGGTTAAGCCCACATGGTAAAACTCACAAGTCTAAAGGTGTCGACTTGTCAATTTGAAAACTGCCGTTGCCAACAGAAATGTGGCGCAGTCCAGAGAGAAAATCATTGCAAATATACATTGTTAACCTTGAGAGAAGTGACAACTGGACGTTTTATTAACCACTACACCGTTTTGAGGTCTGTGTAACCATCCAAAGTGGAGTTACAGGTCTCCTTCCATTCATGAGGAAGCCTGCCTTTTAGCCCTTTCCATTAGACTCGTAAATCCGTCGCCCGAGTTGGAAAGTGTAAATTACCCAGCTTTCTTGAGGCATTTCACGCCGGCACGTCCCCTTTACCTCAGAGTACTTGGGGGTACCCCGAGATGGACGTACGACCTCACGACAAACATGGCTGCGCCCATACCCAGATAGCAAGAGGCTGGCGGACCACTGTCAGTCCATTGGGGGCATAGCTGGCGGTCCGCTGGCGGGTTGCAGACAAATTGCCCAATATTTTGCCACTATTGTTTTAAAATCTTTTTCATTTGTTCAGTTATACTCCATATATCATTTTATTAACTTTTCTTAATATTTATGACAAAAAGAAATTTGCTGACGACACAACTCTGGTGGGTCTCATCACCAAGGGCGACGAGACTCAATACAGGTTGGAGGTCGACCATCTGACCACGTGGTGCAGGGACAACAACCTCATGCTGAACGTCAGCAAGACCAAAGAGATTGTTGTTGACTTCCGGAGAGGTCACACCCAACACCTGCCACTGACCATCGACGGTGCTGTGGTGGAGAGAGCGAGCAGCACCAAATTCCTGGGGGTGCACATCAGTGAAGACCTCTCCTGGACCACCAACACTGCATCACTGGCGAAGAGCTCAGCGCCGCCTGTACTTCCTGCGGAAACTCAGGCGAAAGCAAGTGCTCCACCAGCCATCATGACCACATTCTACCGAGGCACCATTGAGAGCATCCTCTCCAGCTGTTTCGCTGTGTGGGGCGGAAGCTGCACTGAATACAACAGGAAAGCCCTGCAGCGCATTTATTTAAAGAGATGGTGGTCCAACGGCGAACCACAAGTGGTACGCAACCAGTGGCATACCACCAGCGGTCCGCTATCTGCCAATCTGATTTTGCAATCTGGGTAGTTGAGATGAGATGACATGTATTTTCTTTGCATTTGTACTGTGTTGGTCATTTTAAAGTCAATGCAATGCTCTTACACACTAGATTACATTGCTGCTTCAATCTGGTCACCAATTCATGCAATGCACGGTCTTGCTGTGCGTGCAATACAATGTAACGAATAACAATGACTAGCCTCCTGCTAATGCCCCTCGTGGCTCGAGAGAAACGCGACAGCACTTGTTGAAATTGAAATAGGCGAAATTGTGTTACTAAAAAAAGGTTTTATTATTAATTCACATTGACCATACCCAGTAAGGGAGAATGAGAGACGTGTTCTCGTGTTCTAGACCAATGTCCAACACCAACGAGACAGCTGCTGCCCTGGTGGCATCCATGTTCTTCCCAAAAAGACTACAAACCCCAGCGTTCCTCTAGCAACTCATTCCTACATGTTGTACGGGTGGTTGTACGATGATTTACGAGTCTAATGGAAAGGGCCATTTGTATGCCAGGAATATCTGGCTGGAGACACTACCAAGTTGGCTCAGGGTGGCAAGTAGTCGTGCCTAAGAGGACTTTTGTGTCACTCACCTGGAGCAGGTATTCTAGCTTGTAGGAGAACTTGTGTAGGTTTGAGCTGTCATCCGTGATGGGTTCTCCAGACTCTTTGTACTCTTTAGCAAGCTCAGCCACAGCATCTGTGACAACAGAGAACACACATATATCACACAGAAACACCAGAACACACCCAGCACCAGCCCCCATACTCCACTGACACCCCCGCCCCCCCCCCACCTCTCTCTCTCTCCCTCCCTCTCTCGCTCTCTCTTCCTTCCATCTACTTTTATCAGTTTCCTTCACACCTCTTCTAAATAACTATCATGTCCCAAACCATCCCAAAAACTTCTTGGAAATTGTAACTCTCTACACAGATTTGGACTGCCCTTCCATTTCTGTCCTGTCCTGTCTTGTCCTGTCCCTCCATCCTGGCACACAGCACTGTGGACGTGGCGTGCCTCGGAGCCAGCGCAGGAACTGCGCCGAGACGGGCGACGGGTGTCCCCTCAGCAAACTCTCCCTCTGCCGCCGCCGCCGCGCGTCCGCTCTCTGCTTCCACAGCAGCGGAGTCTCGGCGGGGTGAAGGGACACGCTGGACATGTCGGCCCCGACCAGCGGTGCAGCACGACGGGGCTGCGGCAAGTACACTGTGATGCCCACGAGATACAGAGATACAGAGATCCAGGGGAGCCAGAGGATCGCTTCACATTAAAATCGGTTGCACAAGGGATGGACCATTAGGTGTGGCCCGCAGTTGTCTCTGAGCTGCATGCTGTCACTCTTCCTCAGAGACTTGTTTTCGCTCCAAACAATGGATTGTGGCCCTTTCTCTTTCTCTCAAACACATTCACACACAGATTCACCCATGCGTGTTCAGACTGCCACACATATGCATACCTTTTGCATACGCACAGTAGGTAAAGAGTAGGTTCTCTCTTGTTCTCTCTCTCTCTCTCATTGACAGACACACCACACAGAGGCAGGCACACACCACGCACGCACACGCACACACACACACACACACTGTACCGTGCAGATCTCGGATAATCCTCTGGAGCTGGCTCTCCCCCACAGCCGGACTGGTTGCCATGGCCACACACACCCTGGCAAAAGGGGTCGGGGGGTCACGAAGAGTCTGCTGAGTCAGACAGTCAAAGATATTCAGAGCCAACAGAGACAAAAGACACACACACACACACTAGGTGAGCAGACTCATGCACCCTCACACACAGTGTGTTAACTGACTCACACACAAACATACTGATTTTCAAATGACAAAAGCAACACCAACACATCTTGTGATTAATATTGTAATTCAATGAAAATGGCAAGGGCAGAGCCATACACAATCAACATGTTGCTCCATGAGCACTAAAGGTAGTGGAGTAATTTGATTGATTGTTGAGCTCACG
Source organism: Alosa alosa (assembly GCF_017589495.1). NCBI lineage: Eukaryota > Metazoa > Chordata > Actinopteri > Clupeiformes > Clupeidae > Alosa > Alosa alosa. The sequence continues at coordinate 28,233,039 of NC_063197.1, read as the reverse complement.
AATCGGCATCCTTTCACAATCCTTCCATTGCAGAATGTGCATACAATTTTAAAGCACCTCAACAAGAAGTGCAAACCTTACATTTTCCAAATGTAGGCTACATCGTGTTCAATTAGCACCTAGAGGATTTTCTGTCTGTCTAAGTATGCCACATTCTGTGATATCTAATCTATATTATCTCTTTCTAATATGCTGGGCCTATTTCATTTCATGAGTGCTAAATGTGAAATGCACAACGTTACGTCCATGCACTGCAAATGTTGCTTGTACACCATCATGATGGGTGTGTGTGTGAGCACATAGCGATCGACCACATAGGAAGTGGTGAGACAGACTCCCAGAATTGAATTTAATGCTGTTAGACAAAATTATGTCGCCGCAACTTCTATGATGGCAGTGGCCTACATTAGACAGACTGGCATGTAACGTTACCAGTCTGGGGCAGCTAGTCAAGCCAGTACAGCACAGTTTGTTAGGTAACAGTTGAATAACTTCATTTCCGTTTCAGATGTTAACGATACACGAAGACGTCAGAAGCTGCGATATACTATGACCACTTCTCAAATTCATACTTAAAGTAGGTTTGATTATAGTTCCAGCCAGCCTACATTTAGACAAGGCTGGCTAGCTCCAGGTTTTTAAAGGTATTAGATGTTAGGTGTATATCTGAAACTGACATTTCAATATAACATTAGGGGTTTCATGTACACAGCAATCGACGAATAATCTGCTCTGTATCAACACGAAAAATGAATTTAATCATACTTATTGCCAGATGTCCCACAGCAGTCAACATAGTTTACACTGAGTAACAAACTTGCTAGTTACGCGCAACTAAGTGATTGGCAGTTGTCTGAGCTAATCAGAGGAGGACATCCGTATACGTCACTTAAAATTGTGCTTACCTGTGGTGATTAAAGACTTCCAACAGAAAATCCAACACTTGCATTTATTTATTGATAATATATTATGTAACAAGACAAACGATTTCAATACTGGGCTCTATTAGAACAACATACTTGCTGATCCCACCCTTGCCTTTTACTCCATTCTCATTGGATAAGGAAGGATTATTACAATTGATAGTTTGGTTGTAAAGCGCAAAAGTAAGTAAACACGGGCATCCCTGTTTGTGGGATCATATGATCAATTTCAAAAAATTTGAAGTAGTTACAGGGGGAAAAAACATTAAGAACATTCCTTCGTAGGACGTAGCCTATTGCCATTTTTTATTCTATGGTTCACACACACATACACACACACACACACACACAGGTTTAATAGTCTGATTTATTCACAGGTCTAGTAGAGATCTAGTAGCTGAATAGTAGTAGTGTGCTGGTTATTGGTACGGTTACAGTGTGTCTATAGCCTTCTTCAAAATTGGTAAGATAAGTAATTTGAATCAGGCAACAATGGATACCTAAATCCACCGTTTGGATTTCATCACTGTTTGTTTCAGCCAATGGGTGGAAAGAATGATTACTCTCTGGGCTTGTGTAGGACCTATGGTAGGACCCTGTACAACACACTCATTTGTTTGAGTCTGTGTGGATTTGAGGTGAGAATTGTATTTATTTAACACAATTCCCTTATATTTCCCTGTGCTGTGCGTAATAAGAGAAGTGTTGTAATGGTATAATGTAATGTGTGTATTATTTTCAGATCTGATATTCTTCAAAGTCTAATATATTCATGCGACGTGTGAGAGTGAGCTATCTTGTAGCTATGCCTAATGTTGTAGCTAATATCAGTTCGTAATGCAAATCTCTGTGATGGTAACATGCCTAAATAGAAAAAGTCAGTAAATTGAGACGGGAAAACATTATGAACAATCTATTTGTATCACATATCAAGGTGTTTAGTCTGTTATTATATATAGCCGTCTTGTAACCTGGAACTCCGCTAACGTTAGCTAGACAAATAAGTTAAGCGGTTTGCTAGACCTGTTGGCGAGGTTATTGATGGACAAGTTGGTTGAATTCACTCATACCACTGGCCTAGAATAATTAAGATGCCTATGGGTAATACCCATTGCTTTGTCCAGGACACATAAAGATGACCACCGCCGCAAGGCCAACTTTCGAACCCGCTCGAGGGGGGCGAGGCAAAGGAGAAGGCGACCTTAGTGCATTATCAAAACAATATTCTAGCCGAGATCTACCGGGGCACACAAAAATCAAGTACAGGTAAGTACAGCGATTGCACCATTACCTCAAAAGCGGTTGAATTTTATTTCTTATTCACTTGCTCGTAAAATGCATCGTTGTTATGCATTTTACTCGTTATTTCGTTATTATTTTGTCCCTTTGAAACCACACAGTTTGCAAGAAATACAATTAAAGGGTTTCATTTCACGATGTAAAGATGGTTCAAATAAATTTACTCATGAGATGGCTCATAAATGAGTAGGGGTGTCCAAAGTTTTGACTAGTACTGTGTATATTAGGGTGTTCCTTCAAGGAAATGGATCATTATTCATTTCTGGTCATTGTTTCATCAGGCAACCCACCCAGGATGCCCCTGAGGAGGTGCGTGCCCGTGACTTCCGTCGTGAGCTGGAGGAACGTGAGAGAGTCGCTGTGAGGGACAAGACCAGGGAGAGGGGACCCAGGGGTAAGGGCACTGCATTGATTTTCTTTTTTTCACCAGTGAGCTTCAAAGAAGCTTGTGTGTTTGGATGGTGAAAGTAAGATGCTATCCTTGGCCTTGTTATAGAGCACACCACATCGTCGTCGTCCTCCTCTTCTTCCTCTAAAAGACCCCGTCTCGATCAGATCCCAGCTGCAAACTTGGACGCCGATGATCCACTCACAGATGTATGATGTTTTAAGTTCTTATTGAAACGTTACTGTGTTGTATGATTTTGTTTTTAACTCTTAAGTGATGTTGTACCTTACCCTGCTGCTTCCTTTATGCCTTCATCATTTTAGGACGACGAAAACTCTGACTCCGACTCTGACAGCGACGATGACACTGCCGCCCTGTTGGCTGAACTGGACAAAATTAAGAAGGAGAGGGCAGAAGAGCAGGAGCGAAAGGTACATTTCATATTCAATCTACCCAGCCAATGGGTAAATATTCTGTTGACTATTATTTAAAGGGACACCAGGCAAGCCTGATGCTTTTTCTCTACGAAACTCCCCCTCGCTCGCATCCCGTTCACTTTACATGGGCTTACGTCATCCGTTGCAGAACTGAATTGTGGGTCCATTGCGTCTCGTCGCTCGCGTCTAAGTTCAACTTTTGCTGCACCAACGGACAACAACAGACGGCACCAGCCAATCAAATTACAGTTATACTTCAAGTCATTTGCATAGCTACCGTCGGGAACACCCACTGGCATGTGTTGACGGAACGCAACTCTGTGTGGGAGCCGTTACGCACACACACACACACACACACACACAGGACCATTTTCTTTTGTATTTACCCAATGGTGGAACGTGATGCCAACCTCTTCCACAGCAGGGGAGTCCCAACTCTGTGTGTGCCTCCAACTCTATCATAACTAACAAACCTAACATGCCAAACTCACACTTACCATGCGCTTCCTTTTCTATCCACCGCTATCTCTTTTGATGACTTCTTCTCTCTCTTGATTACTTCCTCTGGTTTTCATTTAAACTTCTGCACCATCACCCTCTGGTTATTGTGAAT
>NC_063197.1:27964379-28224379 GCF_017589495.1 Alosa alosa | reverse complement strand
ACATTTCACATACACATACACACATATCTACCTAACACACACACACACATACACATTCACCTAAATACACATACATCACCTAACATATTCACCTAAACACACACACACACACACATATTCACCTAAACATACACACACACACATATCTACCTAAATACACACACACACACACACACACATATATCTACCTAAACACACACACACACACACACACATTATTATCTATCTAAACACATACATATTATTACATTTACCTAAACATTATTACTATTATCTACCTAAACACACACACATTACTAATATTGGTTATCTACCTAAATATATACACATACACACATATTCGCTCTAAATATTATTACACATATTATTACCTAAATATTACATATTAATATCTTTACTAAAATATATATTAATATTATTATCTACCTAAAATACATTACATACATATTATTATCTTTACCTAAACATATTACGTATTAATACATTTTACCCAAACACACACACACACACACATTCACCCAAACACACACACAACACATTCACCCAAACACACACACACACACACACATTCACCCAAACACACACACACATTCATCCACCAAAAACACACACACACACATTCACCCAAACACACACACACATTCACCCAAACACATTCACCCAAACACACGCTTATAACATTCACCCAAACACACACACACGCTTATAACATTCACCCACACACACACACATTCACCCAAACATACACACAATCACCCAAACCCACGCTTATAACATTCACCCAAACACACACACACACACACTTATAACATTCACCCAAACACACACACACACACGCTTATAACATTCACACAAACACACACACACACGCTTCTAACATTCACCCAAACACACACACACGCTTCTAACATTCACCCAAACACACACACACGCTTCTAACATTCACCCAAACACACACACACACGCTTCTAACATTCACCCACACACACACACACACACGCTTATAACATTCACCCAAACACACACACACACACACGCTTATAACATTCACCCAAACACACACACACTTATAATATTCACCCAAGAACACACGCAAAAGCAGTGCATCTTGTTTACATTGATGTCAATGTAAGGAAATGTGCTGCCAGGAAATGAGCTCACTGTGGTGTTCTCTGTGGTGGAAGGAGTAAAGGAAGAAGTGCCTCACAGTTTCTTTGATTTTCAGGTGGGATGATGACGTTGTTTTCAAGAACTGTGCGAAAGGAGTCGATGAGGCCCGCAAAGAGAAACGTTTCGTCAATGACACCCTTCGGTCTGAATTTCACAAAAAGTTCATGGAGAAGTATGTTAAGTAGCATTTGAATAGAGAATGTGTGTATTGCCCTTTCTTGTCTGTTTTTGTTCAATTCACTCAATAAAGTTATTTGTATCTTCCACGTATTATTGAAGGGTTCATGTCAACTTACACATCACATTCACACCACCTCAGACAAATGTCAGAATCAAAAATGGTTATGTTGTTTGAGGGAAGGAGGGATGTTTATTTTAATACAGATGTATTAAATTGATTGGGCTACGTTTCTTGAAAATGTATGGTTTGGTTCTCTGTGGCTAGCCTACCCCTATGGCCATTTGTATTAAACGCCACTTATAATTAAGCTACATTCCCTGCGTGGAACTACTTTTTAAGACAGGCTTTCTGTTCTCAGTGGGAGAGGCGAGGTGCAAGTTCGTCTGACTCTGATCAGTAAACTCGCGTTTGTGGCCGAGTGCAGAGCACATAGTGCAATGTGGTTGAAGGTTTTCTATGCTCTAAGTAGCCTAAGCTAAATCAGCAATTCGCACTCAAACGTAATATTGCTTTGATGTCACACAACCGTCTCACCCTGGCAGAAAGGATAGGCTTATGCAAATGCAAGACAATTTCGTGGCAGAATGTATAGGCTACCCAGGTGAACGTGGATGAGAACCAATTACCAATGATTTGGAAGATGGGTATAGTTCCGTTTGGGAGGGGTGTGCAGCCAACCAGACCGACACGCAAGCAAAAGAGACCAAATTAGGCTTCTAAAGAAAACATATCTCCTGGGAGTAACATCATCGTGAAATCTAAGGTGGGAAAATGTTTATCCTTTTACTCATTCTTGCATTGTACTAGAACTAGATTATGAGCGCAATTTAGTAAAGTGTGCGCTTGTTTTAGTTGTGTTCCGCTCTCGTTTTTTTTCTAAATGAGCGCACTATATAGACCGTGTATGGTTGTAACATGGGGTGAGTAACACCATTTAGATAGATAGATAGATACTTTATTGATCATTTCCACAAAACAGGAATAAGATATTAGACATATGATCACCTCAGCATTTTGTAATAATTCCACCACTATGGTGATTTTTAAGCCTATAATGTCACTTGTTCTAATTTTGAGAACTGAGTTTGACAAGACGGTAAAAAAAAATCAACAAGCTATATCTTGTTTAGTAGCCTACTTTTAGTTTTGCTAAAGGTAAAACCCACATATTATATTAAACTGTAGTCTCTGAGGCAAAACATGATGCATTTATCCAAGCATAAACCAGCACTATGCCAATACAGCAAAACTATGGCTGAGGGGGGTAGGTTAATTGGGACACATTATGTGTTAGCCTACCCACCCCACATTCAAATTAGTAAAATGTATAGATTTCAACAATTGTATATAATGCTTCAGTATTGGGGGGTTGACCTGCCCCACACCTCACCTGGAAACGGCATCCTTTCCGGACAACTTAAAAGCAACACCAAAGAACTTTTCCTCTGTCGCACGCACTATTTGTTTATCCAGCACCGGCTTTGCAAATAAAAATGTCCACAGACAAGGTAGAATATGTTGCATGATTTTACGAAAGTACGATGTATTGCGACATCAGATGCAAGTCAAATGTGTAGTTTCTCATGTCTCATTCCATCGAACTACAGATCCGCTACCCGATCCGGCAAACTTACAATGCGGTTATAGCCGATAGGCTAGAGGGCCGCGAAGCGAATGCAGAAAGCGCCGTTCGCCCTGTTACGAGTTGATGAACCACTGAAACGATTTTGGAAACATTATTTTAAGGTACAAAAAACTCTTTGGTGTTGCTATAAGACATTACACACACATAGCCTACACACCCATACACGCAACTCGGACACAAAAATGCATGCAACCACCCATATCGCTACTTTAGTTAACATACATAAATAAATAAAAAGACAATGTTCTCCTGTGTCCATAGGCCCATTTCAATGTCCACCATGCTTTTAAAACATATTGGAGGGTGTGGCCTCTCTTTTTCTATCTTTTATCTAACTGTGACAACTTCAGTATGTTAGACCCTACAACCCAGCTAGGGTAGGTATAGGTTAACAACGGGCCACCTACATCAAATTGCAAGGTCTGTGATTTCCTTGCAGAAATTTAAGTTGGTATATCGGAACTACACAAATGCAGGTATTTTGAAAAAGGTTTGTAGCTCAAAAATATAGTAAGTTACAGGAGATAGGCTTTAGGGCAGCCGTGGCCCACTGGTTAGCACTCTGTACTTGTTGCCGGTTCGAGCCCCGACTAGTGGGCCGTGGCTGAAGTGCCCTTGAGCAAAGGCACCTATCCCCTCACTGCTCCCCGAGCGCCGCCGTTGTAGCAGGCAGCTCACTGCGCCGGGATTAGTGTGTGCTTCACCTCACTGTGTGTTCACTGTGTGCTGTTTGTGTTTCACTAATTCACCGATTGGGTTAAATGCAGAGACCAAATTTCCCTCACGGGATCAAAAAAGTATATACTTATAGCCTACTTATACTTAGATGAAGCGAAAAGTGCAAAAAACAGTCTTCCCCTAAAATGAGTGCGAAATGAATGAGCGCACTATTTAGCCTATACACAAAGTTAGTAAAACGAGCTGCAGGCTATAGACTAATAAAACAAGCATAAAAGTGAGTGAAATGAGCACACATTCAGCACGTTTTCATTCCGGGAATAAACCGTTTTGGATCAGGTCATTGTCCAAATTCCGTTTATGTCAATATTCCGTTAACCTGTTTACAAGCAAGTAATGTCACATTTTGAGGATGTTTACAGCAATCGACATTATTCCGAATAAGTCAGCGACGCAGCCTACAAAGGCTCCCAACGCATGACCTAAATCTTCGCTGGTGGAATTCCCTCTTTTGGCTGCATAATACAACGTCTTTAGGGTCTTCCACCTGGCTAATTCACTTGTTCAGGTGTGTATGTCGATAGACAGCCACATTAAGTTTTTTTTTTTTTTTTTTTTACAAATCTTTTTAAAAACGTATTACAATTTCTCCCGTCGATGAACTCCATGACATTTGCATGATTGCAAGACATAAGTTCCAAGTGTGTGCAGTTGATTCGCCATGATTAGGAAAGTGCGTGCGAGACACATCATTGTATCTTAATTCTGTGCGAATTGAGCTTGCACAGTAGCCTGACGAGCCAGACCCACATTAAAATGTAGGGTCTGGGCACTCACCGTTCGCAGTGCTCAGTCCCAGGGGCGGGATAATCGGTTGTCTTTCAAATTTCCTCTGCACGCAATAAAACCGCAATAGGACAGCGCTATGAGTCCCATGGTTTCCCACCAGCGGAGCTAGTTGGCTAGTTCAAACTTTTGCCAACTTAATAAAAAGCTTAACTCGTGTCACACTGTTCGCCAACAGCAACATTATCTTATTTATTATCAAGTAGCAGGGAATTCAAGCCAAACCGTTGCAACTCTGCCATCAATCATTATGTTAAGCCCGCATAACAACTCTATACACGATTTGATTAGATTGGCCAGATAGAAGTTTAATTTTTCGAGCTCACAAGCCAATGGAGAGTTGCTAGACTAGCCCTGGCAGCAAATGTAATTGCTGCGTCTAGATTTCTAGGCTACTTGCGCAGGCCCACAACGCTCTTCCCTCTGGGAGCATTCCACTTAGGTGTTTTCATGACCCAGTATTCCGTTTACAACAGGCCTATGCTAGCTGGTGTGCAAACGGTTTATTTCCTATTAAACCTTTTTCGGTTTATTTCAATCAGAATAAGTGTTTACTGTTTACAAGACACACGCATATTCGGTTTATTCCGTTTAACCGTTTATTGGCTGCATGGAAGCATGATGAAAGTGAAAAAAACTAGCACATATTCTGTCGAAAAGCCTTCACAAAAAAGTTGCCATGACAACTCCTTGCTCCTTAGTAGGAGGCTACTTGTTTCTACTTCCAGTCCACTAGTTCCACAGTAGCCAATGAGTAGCCAAATGTGTAGGCCTAGGCTAACTTCCTTATGGATTAAACTACCAGGCTAACCCGTGTTATCGCCTGCCCTCTCTGTGCATTGTTCTGTAATTGGAAAGTATTTTTCTAACATATGAGATTGATATGAGACACATTTGAGAAAATGTCTGTTAAGATCTTACATTATAACTAGAAAAGCATTTCCTGAAGGAAATACAGTGCATGCAAAGTTGTTGCTAGATTGGTTGCTAGGGCAATCATGCTTGTTGCTAAGTTGGTTGGTAAGTCAGTAAGACATTTTGGAAGCAGTTGCTAGGTTGTTGCTAGGGTACTTAAAATAATTGCTAAGGTGTTGCTAGGGTTAACATAATAGTTACTATGCTATAAAATGTAGTTGATAGGTTGGTTGCTAGGGTATTCATGCTCGTTGCTAAGTTGGTTCCTATGTTGACATTTTGGAAGCAGTTGCTAAGTGGTTGCTATGGTACTTGAGGTGGTTGCTAGGTTCTTGCTAGGGTATCTAAGGTGGGTACTATGATATAAACAGTGGTTGCTAGGTTGTTGCTTGGGTACTTAAGGTAGTTGCTAGGGTGTTGCTAGAGTAATTATAGTGGTTACTATGATATAAAAAGTAGTTGCTAGGTTGGTTGCTAAGGTGGTTGCTAGGGTGTCATTATGGAAGTGGTTGCTAGGTTGTTGCTAGGGTACTTAAGGTGGTTGCTAGGTTGTTGATAGGGTACATAAGGTGGTTGCTAGGGTGTTACTAGGGTAATTATAGTGGTTATTATGATAAATAGTGGTTGCTAGGGTACTTAAAATGGTTGCTAGGCTGTTGCTAGGGTAATTATAGTGGTTGCTATGCTATAAAAGTGTAAAAAGTTATTGAAATTGGGAGAAATAGATTTAGAGAAAGTGAAGAAAAAGAAGTGAAAGAAAGAAAGAAAGCCTATTATGATGTCATAAAGTCAATGTTAAGTCTATGGAATTTAGTTTTTATTTAATATCTCAAAAAGTAAAAGTCATAGAAATATGAAAAGTCATAGAAGAGCTATTCAAGCTGAACCAAGTTTCTACAATAAGCGGTTCAAGCGAAATTAGGGCCTGGAAGAATAATAATAGGTCGGAAAAAGCCAAAGGATTAACAATACAGTAATTATGTGATACGTTATGAGAAAAGCTCTTCAATTTGTTTTTACTTTGTGTGTGTGCAGTTTTTCTGAACATATCATTCCCATTATATTTCATTAAACAAGGCTATAGCAAGCTTTTTAAAATTGGCGGGGCACAAATAGCCTATTCAGAATGTTTCCTTCTATCCAATATTGGCCTGGCACAAGCTACTCCGGCCATCCTCCTGGCTACAGTCCTGATAAATAAATTAACCATTGATGAACTTTTCTGTGGTGTTGTAGGTTGAGGCCTTTCAGAGATAATGACAACAACTACGTCTTCTTCGTCCACCTATGAATATCCTGAAGACTATCCTGATGATGGGTGCAGCAAGGCTGATGTCATTGAGTTTGGTGCCATCGCCACTCCCATCATCTTCTCTCTAGTGACGCTCCTTAGCCTCTTTGGGAATCTACTGGTGCTCTTGATCTTGATCAAGTACGAGAATCTCAAGTCCATGACTAACGGCTTCATCTTCAATTTGGCCCTATCAGATCTCATGTTCACCCTTGGATTACCTTTCTGGGCATACTATCATCATGTTGACCAATGGACACTCGGAGAAGTGACCTGTAAGGTGGTCAATTTCGTTTTTTATGCTGGATTTTACAGTAGTGTCTTGTTTTTGACGGTGATGTCACTGCAAAGGTACAGAGCAGTAGTGTATCCCTTATCTGACCGTGGTGAAAATCGCACACGTTTTGCAGTTGCTTTGTCAATCGTTGTGTGGGTACTCAGCTTTGCGGCAGCCTTGCCTGCAACATTACGGAGCAATGTCCAGGTGCACTTCAATACCGCTCACTGCCAGTACGATGACTTGGATTTTAAAAAAGCAGGAGAATATCAACAAAATATATTTTTCTTCATTGCCTTTGTTATCATCTGCTTTTGTTACACCAGGATACTTCAAACAGTTCTGAAGTCCCCAGCAAGTAAGAGAATTAGGACAGTGAAGCTCATTTTTGTTATTGTGGTGGTGTTTTTGGTGGGGTGGGCGCCGTACAACATTGTTATATTCCTAAGGTCTTTCTCTCATTTGCACCCATTTGATGATTGCAATGTGAGCATTCACCTGGATTATGCCTTCTACATATGTCGGCTAATGGCCTTCTCACACTGTTGCCTTAATCCTGTGTTCTACGCCTTTGTTGGAGTAAAGTTCAGAAAACACTTGAAAGCGATCATTCATAAGATCTCACCACCACCTCAGGCAAGTTTGGAGTCTCAGCGCACAAGGATGGTAGTTATGCCGTCGATGGGGTCCATGTACTGATTAATATGGCCTCAAATTCCTTATTTGGAGTACCTGCTCCAGGCCCTTCAGTGATTCACAACAACCGCAAGGTATATCAGTACATCATTGGGCCCATCCAGCCCAATCCAAGACCCTAGCCATAGAGTCGACATTGGGGGGGTACAGATGTCCCATATGGACCCTTTCATAGGAGTTCCATTATCAGCATCATAGTTGGCCCCACAAGACTTCCTTTTTAACATTCCATATGTTATCTTAATGCAGAGGAAGTAGATTGGAGCCCAAATAGAACGTTCAAGCATTGTTTTTGTTTTTATTGTTGAAAGGGTCCATACAAATTCATGAACAGATGGAGTGATGTGTTTATACATGTTTTCTTTTCTGAAATAGTGTCTAACAGTTTAACATAGCCCTGTTCTTCCCCTTTTTGAGTTATTCTATCTAATGGCATTGATTAGGGATGAATAAATTACAACCATAACAGTAATGATATGAACAAAAAAACTATGCATTGCTATAGAGAAATGAATCCAGATATTAGGCCCAACTTTTAAGACGTTGTAATTTTCAGTTGTATGAAAAACTTCGGAATGCAACATTTGCATGTTTGCTCTGCTTTCTTCTAATTTTGCACTTTTGGTCTTTGTGTGGCCAGGTTACCATGGTACCATGTGATCATGTAAGCGGTATTGAAAACAAAACAACTACACCCCTAGACTAGGCTATGACAAAACAAAACAACTACACCCCTAAACTAAGCTATGACACTTTTTAACAGGATAAGTCCTTATTTTCTCCTTGCTCCTTTCCTCACTCAACTATGCCACCTTCTATTACTGCTCAGTTGGCATCTTCATGTGCGCTGTCCGTCTGGGGGTCATCCCTATGTTCCCCTGGTCCTATGTTCCCCGCTCGTTGTTAGGGTTAGGATTATGGTTATGGTTAGGGTTTTTAAAAAGGGTCCTATGTTCCCTGGTCCCATACAAAGCGGGGAACATAGGACCCGGGGAACATAGGTACACTCCCTCTGTCTGTCTGTATGTCTGTCTGTCTCTCTCACTCTCTCTACTACTCTGAACGCACAAAAGTGAAAACTGATATTCAGGAATAGACAACTAGTCATTTCTGATCTGAATGGCAAATCAAGAAATGTCATTGCATGAGAGTTGAGATCCCTGCACTGATGGGACAGCTTGGGGCCTATCAGTCAGAGGCGAAGGAATTTAGTCATCAGATGTTTTGATTTTTTATCATACATACCAATACCCAAGGCCAACAGGAAATGTGTGTGGGTTATGACAAAGAATTTCCCTGAAAAGAACAAAACCTGTTTTGCCACAGTTGTATAACCTTGCATCTAAATGAAGTGTTAGTACCAGTATTGGTGTGGTGTTACAACATTAATGTTCCATCAACAATTGATGGGAATATTAACAGATCTTAACTGCATACAACGGGTAGCTGGCTAGTTATGTAGGCCAATTGATCTAGTTAACAATTGTTACGCTTAGTTTGTGATTACATCTGCAAGTGATTATTTTGGAAAGTGGTGTGCGATAGGCTATTGTAGTATAATTGTTCATGTCTTTATATTGGGGGGAGAGGGGGGGCATTTGAGGAGGACATGTCCCCCTCAAAGTATATTATGATTACAGCCTTAATCCAACCTGATTAAGAGTCTGCATACCAGAGAGTGGTTGAACGGCTGGTGCTCTGGCAGACAAACTTGCTCTTGATCCTGAACATGCTTAAAGGGATACTCCACCATTTGGGGAAATACTCATTTTCCACCTCCCCTCGAGTTAAAGAATTGAGTTTTACCTTTCCCCAGTTCATTAAGCCGTTCTCTGAGTCTGACAGTAACACTTTTAGCTCCAGCTCATTGAATCAGATTAGACCGTTTATAGGAGAGATGCTAACAGTCTAATCTAATTCAATGAGATGGAGCTAAAAGGGCTACACCACACCACATGATATCACCATCATCACTCTCATAAACAGCTGACCTGAACCATCTATTATGCCACTCACTCTTTTTGAGCCACAAACTATAGATGCACTCCCACACTGCACTTTATGTTTCTTGGTGTTTTATGCTCCCAATGTTGTCTTCAAGGCAACGTTGCCTGGAAGGCGCTATGGTTAGGCATGGGTTAAGGTTAGGGTTAGGGGCATAAAACACCATCGAGCGCACTTTGTGTACATAGTCTGCCTTTTATACAGTGTTTATTTTACTTGTATATTGTGTATCCTATCTGTAAATAATGCGTTGTCTGTTTATTGTGTACTGTCATTATTGTCTATATTGTATTATCTTGTTTATATATCATATTATATATATGTTGTATATTTATGTATAGGCTATCATATATTTTTTCTGTACTGCTAGAGAGACACATATACGGATAATAAAGCACATTTCTGATTAAGATATAACACATGTATGGAGCTCAGTGTATGTCTCATGTCACTTGAGGTACAAATTTGCTATTGTAAGACCCTGTCTTGTTTGCATCGTGCAAACCAGACCCTGTGCAGTTCCAGAGAACAAGGCCTGCGTACCAACCCCCATTGTGGTTTCTGCAGGCAGATGTGTTTCATTTCAACTGTGACGTGCGACGGATCTCACCTGTACAACTGAAAAATATATTCTGGTAAAACACCTGATACCTTCCATCAAAACATGAAAAGGTCAGCATGCTCCCACTCTTTGTAGAGTATCTGCCCACATATACACATACACACACACACACACACACAAATGCAGCCTTAATTGGAATCTGAATAGTGAATAATGTACTTTTTGGTTAAACAAGACTGTAACTAACACTTCACTTAATCTTAATGTATAACATTGTTTAAATGCTCATTTCTCTTCTCTTTCTCATTTCAACTTTGAGAAGGAAATTGTCATAGGGAAACAAACTATCAACCGCAATGCAAGAGAATAATGTATGTTTAGGCCAACGTGACGGAACATAATCTTGTTATCCTTTATTTTCAAGAAATGGAGCATTGCAAAGAAGATCGTCCTTTTGCTGTACTGACAATGCAGTGTACCTCAGTTTGTTAATTCTACCACAAAGTGAAAGTTTGAGTTAATTCATGCAGCCATGAGGAAGTGTTTGAACTATCAAACAATAAACTCTAGAATGGATTCTTCCCTGCATGGTGTCTCAGTCATGGTTAACACTGAACAACAAATCCAAATTAATTCTGAATGTTCATTTACAAGGATTGCTTTTGTCTGTTTCTTCTCAATATAGCATATCAGTCAGTTTACATGGCACCTAACTGTGCTATGTTAAAAACCTGCCATTCTCCATCCTGCTGTAACATATACACAGTATAGAGAAAAGTATTTAGATGCCTATACCATGACACCCACAGGAACTTCAATGACACCCTATTCTTGTCTGTGGAAGTATTTGCTAATTCATTCAAAAGAGTTTTTTGTGAGGTCAGGCACTTATGTTGGACAAAAAGTCCTGGCTCACAATCTCTCTTCTAGTTCATCCCAAACGTGTTTGATAGTATAGAGAATCCTGTTCTCAGTGGGCCAGTCAAGTTCTTTACGGACATGGAATTGAAGGATTGAAGGCTAGTTTGACATCCATATGTGTATAAATATTCACATAACTGCATTATTGAAGTTCTGTTGAATATACAGGTTGGTGGGTATAGAGGTTAGTAAAGGTCAAAGATTCTGGACAATATAACAAAGAGTATGACCAAAACTAACATCAAGAGAGAAGTGAAGAGGCTGATGTAGGGAAATGAAAAGAATAGCGGAACCCCCGCAGTCAGGCGGCAGTGAGAGTTCTCACTGAGCCATAGATCAAACATGACCAAACCATAGACCAAACATGGTTGGTTTGCAATTAGTGTCCACATACTACAAATGCACTCAACACAGGGACATTCTGCATACATTTCCATTTTACCAAGTAAGAGAATAAGCAAACAGAATGAAATAGTGAACTAAAGTTTCACTATATTCATATTTTTTAACAATAAAGGAGCTTTTAGCACACCCTGGTGGACACTGAGAAGAGTGCAACCCACAAAGCATAAACGTAAAATATAGCCGCAAGCAGCAATGGCGGCCCCGAGCACCTGCAGTCCGCGACCCGTGAGATTACGGAATCCAACTAAGCACTGACGTGGTGTGTTTGTGAAATATCTGTGTGTGCTATTTGTTTTTTACCTCAGAAGCACTTGCTCATTTCCTGTTGGTTATGACGCTTTACACATATGGTAATCACTAGATGGCACTATACCACAAATATGTAGGGTACAATGATACACTTCTAAGTTATTTGTTTATGACATACATTTTGCGATTGGCAGTGCAATGCAGATAACAGTTGACTAGTTATCCTAAAAAACTGCTTTAAGCCTACTCACTGGAGGAGGGGCATTGCTCCCATCCCCTTATGTTCATCTTAGGGAGGTCCACATCCCTACCAACTTCTGTGTGTGGAGTGAAATTATTTGCTGACCGACTCAATGACATAAGGGACATATTGAGTCTCTAGGCCACACCTGGGGCAAAATCTCTGTCCCCGAATAGATACTGTGAGGGATCAAGTCAAGTCACGTCAAGTCAAGTGGGTTTCACCATGGATATAAAAAAATATAAAAATATATAACAAAAAAACATTTGAGACGCATTCTTATTATTATTCCTTATTAAGTCAGTGGTGTTGTTGTAGGTGATATGGGTGCGAAATTAGCCTACCCCCCCCATCTGATAATATAAAATTAGGACGCCTGAGAATATCTAGGAAAGGTAGAGGTAAGGTAGAGGTAAGACTGGTATTTATAATTGTGACAAACAACAACACTGATTAAAACAGATGATAGATCTGTATGGTGACAAATCGCATTACTCTCTTCTACTAGTTGCTAGACATCCAGAGCTTCGATTCAAGTCCAAATTTGCTGCAGTTTTCAGGAAGTAGCCTTGCCTACTTGTATTACACACGAGAAACACGAAGAAGACGTGCATTTGTTCGTAATGTTGAAAAAAAGTTCACGTGTGATGAATTCTTGGGTCTGTTATTCACCTATTCTGATTCTGAAGGAGAATGTCTTCCTTTTGGAGATTATGATCAATCGTCTATTGACATTTATAGTCATGGTGCGTCTGTGAATGGAGGTGCTTCTTTGCGTGACGGTGTCCACTTAGCATACCATGCTTATTTCGACCCTCCGTAATAGACGTGGTACAGACAGCAGGGGTAGTAAAAATATGCTTTTTATGCTCGCTTTGACATGAAAAACACAGACTATATTGGACTAGCTGCAGCATGTGAAGCAAATGAGGATGCACCTGAGGTCGATGTGAGCAATGCCTTTAGGAGGGTAAATTGTAGAAAACCTACTGGACCAGATGGCATTTCTAACAGGGTTTTGAAATCCTGCGCTGCTCAGTTAGCTCCTGTGTTCACTTATATCTTTAACACATCATTGGCTCAAGAGACAGTTCCTACTTGCCTCAAGCAGTCTGTTATTGTTCCAGTACCGAAAAAGTCCATCATGTCTGAATGACTTCGCCCAGTAGCCCTGACGTCTACAGTGACAGTTTTGAGAAGCTTGTGAAAAACATTATCTGCTCATCCCTCCCTGCCTCCTTGACCCCCTCAATTTGCTTACAGAGCCAACAGGTCTACAGAGGATGCTATCTCAAACCTCATGCACACCACCTTAACTCACCTGGAGGAGGGGAATGGGAATTATGTGAGGATGCTGTTCATTGACTTTAGTTCAGCATTCAACACGATAGTACCTCTCACCTTGGTCACAAAGATGAAGGCCTTAGGACTGAACACCACCCTGTGTCACTGGATATTTGACTTCCATACCAATCGTTCACAAGTGGTTAGAGTGGGGGGTCTGACATCTGACTCATTAACCATCAGCACCGGTGCTCCCCTAGGCTGTGTTTTGAGTCCACTGCTGTACAACATCTACACACATGACTGCAAAGCCAACAGTAGTCATACCTCCATCATCAAGTTTGCAGATGACACAGTGATCTTGGGTCTGATTAGTAACAACAATGAACAGCTCTACTTGGATCAGGTTGATGAGGTGGCACAGTGGTGTCTAACAGCTTGACACTGAATATCAATAAAACCAAGGAAATGGTAGTGGATTACAGAAGGCAGCAGCAGAACTACAGTTAAACCGCACTAATGATCAGCGGGCAACCTGTAGAGAGAGTCACAAGTTTTAAATACCTTGGTGTCCACATTACTGAAGACTTAACATGGACTGTTAACACTCAATATGTTCTGAAGAAGTCCAGACAACGACTCTACTTCCTTCGTCAGCTAAGGAAATTCAAAGTTTCTACATCCATCATGAAGGCCTTCTACACTTCAGCGGTTGAGAGTGTTCTAACTGGTAGCATCATCACCTGGTATGGGAACTCCACAGTTAGAGATTGTAGTACTCTGCAGAGAGTAGTGTGCTCAGCTGAACGTACTATAAGAACTCAACTCCCTGCTCTACAAGATATCTATTCCAGAAGAGTACTCCTAAGAGCCCAAAAGATTCTGAAGGACTCTTCTCATCCTAACAATGGATTATTCCTACCGCTGAAATCAAGAAGATGCCTATGTAGTCACAAAGCCAGAACTGAGAGACTCAGGAGAAGTTTTTATCCCCAGGCCATCCAAACTCTGAACTCACACTATACTGACTTTACACACATTCACTCCTCAGCACTCTCAAACATTTCCCAACTCTGAACTCACACTATACTGACTTTGCACTCATTCACTCCTCAGCACTCATGACCCCCACACCCACACACACACACACCTACAAGACTTCTAGCACTTTTACATCCCCTCCCTATGCTACAGACCTTTTATTTATTTTCTTATTTCATCACACGCCAAAACACGCACACACACACACACACACACACACACACACACATATCTGACTTTCTCCAACTTTTGCACATCTCCATAGAACTTTTTATTTATTATTTTGATTTCTCCTCCATCTACCCATGTCCTTGATTGCCTAGCCTTTTCTGCCCCCACCCCCATCCCCAACACACACACTTACATCATCACTGTCATCACTTCACATACATACAGCACACTGCTTGCTACAGTAAGCCTCCTCTACATACTTGCTGCACACTGCCCCCCACATACACAGCACATTGTCTTCAGAATCTTCTCCAACACACATCCTCTACATACTTACAGCACACTGCCCCCACCTACCCCACACACACACACACACACACACACACACACAGTCACTGCTCCACTCCCCTCCCCACCACACACACATCTTCACTGTCATCACTCACATACATTACATACAGTACTCTGCTTGCAACACTTACAGCACACTGCCCCCAATACACAGCACATTGTCTCATGAGGAAGCTTGTCCAACACACATATTGCACACTGCCCTCTCCCCACATACACAGCACACTATCCCATCTCCCCTGTCATCCCCCAACACACACACACCAAGACCCCTGGCAGTTGGGTTAGCCCCTTGAGCCGTGGATCTGCCCAAGGTTTCTTCCTTGGTAAGGGAGTTTTTCCTGCCCCTGTTGCCTTGGGTGCTCCTTGTTGGTGCCCCCACCCAATCCCAATCCTCCCCACCTTTTTTATGCCGCCCTTGCCACTTAATCTACTAAACCCCCTCTTCTACTGCACTTTTACCCCCATTAATGCACAAATAGGCTGACACCAGACATAATTTCACTGCATTTCTTACTTCCAGTAACTATATGCATGTTTATTTCCTTGTATCCTTGTAAAAATAGGGCTTTGAAGAACTTCAAAATCACCCGTGATAAGAACTGATTTGACCAGGCTACTTTATTGTATAGTAGCATAGGGTTTGTGGTTATAGTAATAGTTTACTACTGTTGGTTTACATTTTAGGCCTACTGTTTTCCTGTTAATTTGTTATGAGGGCAATATGTCAAAAAAATAAAGTAAACCTGCTCAAATATGTTTGACATCCAGTATTTACTGAAAGGTGCATAATGAGGTTCTTGCCATTCAGTGGCATCATAATGTTAATTAGATGGGTAAATTTACCCCCTTCATAAACTTTTGTTTATACTCACTAGATCACACTAGTTCATCTTCAATAGTTCATCACCTACCAAATTTGGTGTGTGTAGCTGAAAGTATATGCCAACCACGGGATGAATCACATAAGGGGGCGCTAGCGAGTCCCTGGGCCACGCCTGTTGCCAAGCCTTTGTCCCTGAGTAGCGGGCACTACGACTGACGTGTGTACCAGATTTCATGAGGTTTCGACCATGGGAACCACCTCAAAAAAGGTAAAGAAAAAATAATCTTTACAAAAACAAAACGGCTTCGCACCTCTTGGTGCGCAAGGGCGTCCTGGCCCTGCGCACCGTCGGTGCTTGGGCCCTAATAATAATCCTTCAAAAAACAATAGGGCCTTGCGCCCTTCGGTAACAGTCTTGATAAACATCTAAATATAAATTCTGACTCATTTATGAATTTCTTGTCATCAGCATGTCACTTGCAGTGATCCTCCATCCAATACTAGTCCTCTACAGCCATTACACTAATCCAATGATATGTTGTCAAAATAATTATGTTAATTGTTGTTATTACTATTATTACTATATTATTATTGTAAACCTAAACAATAATGGTGAAGGTGTAGGTGTTCAGCCTTCCTTCTCCTTGTTTATAACTAGAACTAATGAAAATAACGCTTTGTTTGGAACTGGGTCACTTTGCTGGCCAGACCCACCAGAACCTCAGTGACAGCCCTGTACCTGAACAAGTAGACCCTGCGGTGGTTCAGGTCTGAGAATGTCCATGTGTCAGGTGTGCCCTGGGTGTCCCTGCTGGTCCAGCTGCTGTGCGCTTCGGGACCCGGGTCCTCCTCAGGACTCCCTTCCCTCTCGGCCAGCTCCAGGCGGAAGCGCAGCACCCCGGCCGGCCAGAGGGTGGCGGCGCTGCGCTGGACGTCCTCCACTACGGCGGGTTGGGGGACATCCTGGGCCAGCTGCGGGTGCACGCGGGCCCCTCCGTGGAAGAAGTGGATGTCAGCCCCGGGTCGCGAGGTCGAGACGGTCAGTGCGCAGGCGATGAAGTGCACCCCTTCCCCGTGGTTGGCCTCCAGCAGCTCTGTGAAGCTGTGTGAAAACACAGCACAAAAAGGACACTACGCAAAATGGCCACCAGAGTGGCACAAAGTCACTCCATCCCGGCAGGATCCTGACTGTGTTAACAACTTGGCAGTAAACTTGAGTATAGTTAACTCAAAATCATTCATTAGTTTGACTATAAAATCAATATCTGAGTTACGTTCAGTAAGCAGCACTCATGTAAAACAAGTTATCCTACAAGGCTGTGTTCACATCACTACACTGTTCCCAGAATGCCACAGCCCTATAGTCCACATATTCTTAAAAAGATCAATACTAAAAAATATCAATCCTAAAAATGTACTCAATCATGCTCATACTTGCTGATGAGTTGAATTACTTTCTGCACCAGAAAGTTGTCTTAATTAAGTGTAACCTAGGAGAGTCAACAAATTATGTTAATTAAGTTAGCAATTTACAGTAAGTTAAGACAGGGTTCTCAAAGTGTGGGGCAGGCCCACTAGTGGGGAATAGAGACATAACAGGAAATTAGTTTTTCCGAAATAATGCCTTTCTGTTTTGACAAGGAAGATCATAGATTCAAACAAAATGGCCACACACAAACATAGGAGTCATAAACAGGCTGACATATGAATTAAAACTCTGATCCAGTGGACCGAATCAGGGGTCAGGTGGGGCTTGAAAATTCCCCACCACTAATGTGGGGAGGGATCGAAAACGTTTCAGAACCACTGAGTTAAGATCACTGTTTTAAAGGAGAATTCCAGTGTGATATTGACCTAAAGTGTATTGAAACATGATACCGAGTGTGAATGTATGTCTCATAGCCCATCTCGGCTTGTCCCCTGCACTCCAAAATCTGGGCTTAGTTAGCCGATGCTACCAACAGCTTTTTCAATAGTGGTGCTTCTCGCATCAGGCTAGCCATGCAAATAAATCACTGTTTTACACCCATTTACGAGGCTCAATGTATCTCCACACTTCATTGGTAGACTTCCGAGGGCCCTGACTTCCGAGGGCCCTGACACATGTCTAGCACGTAGGGCCCTCGGGGGACATGTGATGGCTGTGTTAATCATTTAAAGCTAATCTATGTGGCATGGCTCTCTTTTGATCTACACTTAAAATTGGGAGTTGTATAATTTCCCCTATAATTCACATTTGACTTAAATGAGTTAGAATTGAATCATGTCTCACATTTAAGTTGTCATGTCATCATCCAGTTATTCTAAAACTTTGAGTTGAAAGGTGAATATTGTCCAATGCCCATCTGCATTATTCTTTTTCTATATTTTTGGTTCAAGCATCATGAATTTCCATGGCTTCACAATGCAACTAAATACAACAAAAAGACTTGGACAGGAATGCACAAAAATAGCTGAACAGTGGGCCTGTTGTGGCCTGTTGTGTAGGCCTACATATACATATAAGTGTGTGTACATGCAAAGTTCCAAAAGAAAAATATTGGTTTCACTGACACACTGGACTCCTTTCAGTTCCAATAGGCTATTTAAAAGTTGCACCAACCCTAAAAAGGAAATGTTTGCTGCCTGCATGCTGGTTATGCCCTAGAGGTTGTCAGTTTACATACACACTGCAGATTTTAATCCGATTTTAATCTCATCTCAGCGGCCCATCTATTCCATTTCAAAATGCAGAACTGTCTAGTACAATCAGATCCATGTGTCTGCAAATGGGGCAAATGTTTGTTGAGTTTCATAAGGGAGGCATGTTCTGTTTGCATGAGCTTCCTACAGTAGATAACTACTCCAGAGATGGTGCAACTATTGTGGTGTTCTTGTCAGATCAACAGAAAATGAACAATTGGTAACTGACTTTGAACAGTTGGTGCAAAAAAGGTGACACAAAAGGTGATACTGCTGTCCAGTTTTCATTAAATCCACTGAAATTCTCAGAAGCAGGATATGACCACATTATTTCCCATCTTGATTGTGTTTCATTTATCATCCAAGAGTCTTATTTAGAAAGTCTGTGTATTTTCCCCCTTCATTTCCATCATGCTAACGTGGCCTCCATTAAAGCATGTTTTGCACGTGTCTGGATTGGGCAGCTCAGGTGCGTGTGAAAAGTAACAGGAAAACAGTGAAAACAGAGGGTGGAATCCACTTCCTGGTTAGAAATTAACCATCACAGCGTATCACCTTGAAAACACTCGACAAAAGCAACTTTCAACCCTCAGTATGTCCTGCTTGCATGATCAAAGCTAAGATGTTATTAACACGACACCCACCCTCTTGTGCTATTGCTTTAATGGAAGTCAATTATATCAGCAAATTGCACAATAAAACATAAAAAAAAAACATTTCTTTAAACTTTTTTTCTTTCTCTGGTGTTTAGTGGCCAATTGTGTATGGTTGCTGGCAGGGGCGCTGCTAGACAATTTGGGCCCTATAAGTCTGGGGGCCCTTGTCAGAGCTGGTCCTATCAGTGCTGCCCCAACCCCCACCCCACCCCATACATCTAAGCCCAAAAACTCATTTACATATTCAAACTCATATCATTTACAGGGGATCAAAGGCATTTTGTTTTATTTGTGTTTGAAGATATCACATTTGGGTTGTGGACACATACACAAACAACACACCAACACAATTATCAAATATTGGTCTCAAAGCAGGTAACCTGGTAGCGAAATGTCAAGACTTGATAGTAGACAAATTGACACTGAGAGGCAGAAAACACATATTTATGTAAATAAGGTATAATTAGATTAATATGGAAATAACAAACATTCTAATGATTTGACAGACTTTGATTATCCTGTGAATTACAGGAAGTTGCAATACATGCACAGGGGAGGCCAGAACGTGCAAGAGTAGCTTTCAGTCATGCATTTGGGAATTGGGATGTGCTTGGGTCATGATGAAGATGGAGAAGGAGGAGAAGAAGGAGTATTCTTTAATACTCCGTCCAAATTGTCTACTTTTGAAACGTTTCACGGTGAGAAAGGCTCCTCTAGTGTTCCTGTTGCATCGTATGCTGGATTCAGTCGGTCATGCTTGGACCTGCACTGACACATGTTGAACAATCATGCATTTCCCCTTGTTATGACTTTACACAGAATAAGAATAACTAATGCATTTCATTCAGGGTGAATATACATTGGGGTTTTCTAGGAGGTATTTATGGGGAGCTAAATTAGGTACAAAGTAATGGGTGATTCATGGGGATGTAAATTGATATAAGGCAAATGGGTGAACATCTTCAAACTATATGCCTGTCTGTTTTTGCTGTAACAACATTTCAAACTGAACTGAACTGAACTGAATATAGCTGAAGTATCTGAGACATAGAAGAAGCTAGTGTCCAGTCTTACCCATTCTGATGACATTTCTTTCCTAACAGAAACATAAGAGCAAGTATACAATCTTTAAAAATCCATATAGATATATCTTTTAAGACCTTATAATGCATACAATAACATATCCACTAGACTACTTACTTTGTCGACCATTTCGACAGCAGTAAGCCAAGCAACAGACTGCTGATAGCACATTCCAGCTTAAAACTGCCACCAGCAAGTGAAAGTATTCTGTGGGAAAAAACAGTTTGGGATTCAATTATTAACCATGATATAATAAAATATTATTATAAAGTCCCATTCATAATAACCCATTTATTTTGAGAGTAAATCACAAATTCACAAAGCTGATATGGGACCCTTATTTGAATGATGAGTAAAGTGCAAAGTCTTAAGCCCAACTATCTAATCAAATACCTATAGGCAAAGTCTATTTACTTATTTAACACCATGAGACCTTAACCAACATTGATAGATGTAGTTTATGCAGGAGTGTTTTTCTCCAGTAAGTTATCCACAGGGGGGCAGTATTGGGCCAGAGCTGTATATACAGAGAGAGTAGAGCATATTCGCTCCATAGGGTTACGCTGCAGAGTCATCTGACGTTGGTATCCAACATGGCGGAGTTGGCCAAACTCTCTCATATTAACGTTTTTCATGTGACGTATTCTAGGTTCTATAGCTTTGTTTACATCCACCTGGTAGGCAAGGGACAAGTTGAACCCATTGAACATCGTTGTCTGCAGCTGCCTCTCAGTAGGCTACATCTCTGTATTTCAGCAATGTCAACATTTCAGGCATCAATAAAGGTGATGATGAAACGTTATCCCATTGTTCAATATTTGATAGCCTGTCACAGGAACGTTATTTCGCTAAAATCGCCCTGATTTGGTGCATTGATCTGTATCGATAACGTTATGGGAGAACCTGCATGTAGCCTATGGTAGCCTAACTTTTTTTCTCTGTTCAAAACTCGGTTTACACGAAGACGATAGACTTTCTTAGAAGCTGTGAAATTTGGCCAGAAAGGAACATGTCTTCCCTCTGAAAGTTGACACAAAAAATCAAACAATATTTAATCATTTAACTTGAACTGAACAGCCAGCTTTTGGTAGGCATGTAGACTCAGCAGACGTTAAAACGGTAGCCTACAGCGCCAGTCAGCATCATGTAACATTAATGTCGTTAAAGTCATGAATCCTGTAACATATTATAACATATAACAGCGATGACTCATTCAAGACGATCTGCATGGATATATAACCACCCAGAAAACTCAGAATGTAAGTGATAAAGTTCATTAATTGTATGAAACGCTTTTACTAGTTCATTGCAGTATCGGCTATATTAGGCTGTTATGCTAGCTCAGCCTTTAAATATGCTGTTATTTTAGTAATGTGGACTTGATTAAACGGGTAAAGATAATTCATAAACTTATGAATTCATGAACTTATGCTTATTTCTTACATGACTGAAGCAGTAGCCTAGGTTCAAGCGGTGTTTGAGGTTGCTGTGTTAAGTTCAGCTCAAAAATCAGTTTATTTTGACATACGGGAGTTAGCCTAACTGAGCTGTAGGCCATCACATAAGCCTATTCTGTTTTGATTTATTTTGTGATAATCAAATGACACTCATGATAACTTGAAATAGAAGGACAGAAGATAGGTGATTGATGTCCACAAGCACGAATTTCACGAGACAAATTAGAACAAACTGTTCTGGTAAAAATAATCTTGCCATGTTTAAAATGCTGCACTTTTTTCCCTTCATAGCCTATCTCTGGCAATTCATTTTGGATGACTGTAGATAGTTGTATTTTAGCCTACGCCTTCGTAGACAGTAGGCTACACCCATTAGGCCATCTTGAGAGTAAAATACTTCACAGCTGCTAACGATCATCCTCCACAACCACACTAGATAGGTAGGCTAAACGGTCGCTCGTTGCCTTTTGCTTCTTATTGTAAAACCAACTGTCCTACACAAGTGGTCGGCATCCCGGTCAATATTTGATATTCAAATTTCAATTTTGAAGCTTTTTGTAGCCATGTGTAGCCTATGCAACCCGACTGTTGTAGGCTTGCCTACCACTCTGCAGTGCCTTGCCTACCATTCTTGCCTACCACTCTAGTTGTAAACAAACGGTCACATGACATTATGACGTAGGTGCAAAACCTTAATAGACCCTTTCAAGAGAGTTCCATTATCAGCATCATAGTTGGCCCCACAAGGCTTCCGTTTTAACATTCCATTAGTTATCTTAATGCAGAGGAACTTGATTGGGAACCAAATAGAACGTTCAAGCATTGTTTTTTTTTTATTGTTAAAAGGGTCTATAGACCCTTTCAAGAGAGTTCCATTATCAGCATCATAGTTGGCCCCACAAGGCTTCCATTTTAACATTCCATATGTTATCTTAAAGGTGCGATTTGTAGGATTGTTACAGAACGTTCTGCAGGCCAAAATCAAAACACTGGTGAACGTTCTCAAGACTACCAGACGCGAGCCTCTTCTGGGTTGCCAGATGTAATGAAGACTTAGCTAACTTTAGTTGACCTGCAGCTGCTTTAACGTTTCTCCAACCATGACCCAGCTACACATTACGGAAACAGTGAAAACAAAAAATACATCTCTAACCAACGTAACATATTTAGCTGAGGTTAGCGATGCAGATGAAGTTTAGCCTAGGCTACCTGTTGTGGAGAAATATGGCCAGCTCTAAGCGTCAGACTTGATATTCTTCGTTTGACTAAGACGCCACCGCCTCAGGAAGCTCCTCCGATGTCCACTTAATTTGTTTCTTGTTTTAATTTTGGAAATTTGCCTGCCTCTCGTAGGCGTTCATGACTACAACTGACAGCTGTTGACAGTTGGCCTTTGCTAATTTGGCAATCCAAATGGGAGGACGCGCTAGCCCATTATTAATACGCTATTCTAGAATTAATCGTTCAAAACATAAACAAAAATTCCAAGAGATTCCGCCCTGTAACTCATTTTTTTTCATGGGTTTTACGGGGATTTACGGGCTAGAGTAATGTTGTCAAATGAGCCATTACTTCAATTCATCGTGTTTTCTTACTCTCTGACAACATATGGTGATAATTTTTGGAATGGTTACAGTTTATTTTCCATTATTTCCTACATACTGGACCTTTAATGCAGAGGAAGTAGATTGGGAACCAAATAGAACGTTCAAGCATTGTTTTTGTTTTTATTGTTGAAAGGGTCTATACGTCTCTGATGAGTTATTGTACTATAGCTATTGTACTATGATGCCAGACCGCTTACTTGCGCACACTGGTCTGAAGCCTCGCCACTGGCCGTTGGCCTCACAGGTCACCTCTGATGACCCCAGCAGTAGGAACCCAGGCTGGCACTGGAAGCTACAGGTGGTCATGAGGGTATCATTGATTCCACCAGAGCAGTTCATGAGTCCTCCAAAAGGCTCTCTCAGAACTCCACAGGATGTAGCGGAAATAGCTGAGAGAAATAAGATAGGGAGAGAGAGAGAGAGAGAGAGAGAGATAGAGATAATATTCAGTTGCTGGGAAATTTCTGAAATTACATTAATTTGTGTGTGTGTGTGTGTGTGTGTGTGTGTGTGTGTGTGTGTGTTACCTGAGCATTCTGGCACACGCTCACTCCATTCCCCTGTGATATTGCAGGTAATTTCACCTGGATCCTCCCTCCTGAAGCCTTCCTGACAATCAAACTTGCAGGTTGTCCCAAAGAAGTAGTTGTCATGGGCATCGCAACACTCCATCCATCCATTCAGTGGTGCTGTTGGCTTAGGACACTTTACAACTGTTAGAAAACGGAGTGAGTCATTAATGACCTCCTGAGATTCCCAATGTTTAGCAAAAAGAACCATGGAACTCGAACAATGTAGCAATAACAAAGCATTTGGTGAATTCGACTATCTCTCTCTCTCTCTCTCTCTCTCTCTCTCTCTCTTTTTTTCTTTCTTTCTCTCTTTCACTCTCTCACTCAGAATGGTCTGAAAACCAATTTGGTTAGAGGAGATGAATTGTGTGAGCTTACCTGTTTGGCAGTGGGAGCCCTGAAAGCCAGGATTACACAGGCACCGGAAGCTGTTAATGGTCTCCACACATTCTCCCTGATGACTGCATGCATCACTGGTGCACTGGGCTGAAGAAAAGGTAAAAGTGTAATAATGACTTATGTATTTTAAAAAATGTAAGCAATAAAAACATTTTTAGGATGTAGAAAGTACTTGTCTACTTTACCTTTATAGCAAATGGCATAATTCACCTTAGAGCAATCTAAATCATTCCATTTCCCCTTTTTAATGTCTGTGTTGATGTATATCTCAACACAGTCTTCGTTGTCCTTGTCGCTATTGGGTTCCTTGGGAGCCCATGACTCAATTCCAATCTGCTTTTTGTTGGTCCCCACCCAGGTCCAGGTCTCATTTATCTTCCTGATGCCGATCCAGTAGTGTGGCGAGCTGACCCTATGTGGAATAATGTCTGTGTTCAGGAGGTGATTTGTCTCGTTCTCGTTCTGGATGGCTACTAGATCGGTGAAATGTGTCCTGCAGTAGTTGCGCGCCACTGTCCAATTCATGCTGTGGGGTGAAGAATGGTATGTCCAGCAGACCGCATATCCAGGGACAGAGAGGGCTGAATGGTGTAATGGTGTTTTGTGGGTGGGTGCACAGCACATGGGTAACATGGGGAAAACAACAACAACAACAACAACAATGTCAAGATGCATATCCATGATTACAGAAAACAAATTGTGATGATGAATAATTTGAGCACTGAGACGAACAGACCCAAAATATGTCTGAAGTTATTAGCATTTCAATCGGACTATTGACTTAAATATTGATTTTCATTACTGATTCAAACAAGTACAAACAAGCAAACTATGTTTGCATAATCTAGCACTGTGTCACTTCCATGCTGTCTAGTCATGTCGAAAATAACATTGCACACAAATATATATTCAAATTCAATTAATGTCCTGGCACTCCTTAATGTAAAGATTACAAAGATATTCACAAAAGGCTATCAAGAGGAGTGGCTTTCACTGTTTATGAACAAATGAATAAAGAAGCTTCCCTACGGAAGAAGAACAAACGGAAGAAGAGCAAACTCTAATGCCTCTTGGAGTTCGGAGACTGAATGTGAATGTGTGTGCTTGTGTGATGTTTGTTCATCCTGATCCACAGCTTCTGGAGGAAACGAAAAGCAACCTGTGTCCTTTTCTACTCACAGAAGGCTAGTATGAAGAGGAATGGCTTCTGTCTGCTCATGACGCCGGTTCTTGTGCTCTGCTGTATCTTGCAGCTTGCCCAAGTCTGTTCATTGAAAGCAGAGATAGTACAAACATTATGGACCAGAGTTTTATGCATAACATATTCTGGATGCTTTGCGTGTGCGTTTTGGCTGTGGGACACAGCTTTTTAATGAGAAGCTGGAGCTGCGTCTGAGATGTGTGTCTGATGCAGGCAGTGTGGATGCCAAAATCAACAGGTAACACAGCCATCATGCACACACAATGTATCCAGTGGGTTTCAGGGCTTGTTCCAATTAAAAAAATACTAAAATTTAGATTAAAAATAGCAAGGTATAGGAGAACAAAAAACATCACAATTTAAAATAAGAAATTAAACCTGAAAATGAAAAGCAAAATAAAAATCAAATTAGGGAGTTATAGGGTGTCATTACTGAAAATAAACTGATTGAAATTTGAAATTGAAATGAAAAGAAATATATTAATCCTGTTGTAATCATGGTAAGTCATCTAAGGAACAATTTTAGTTAATTTAGGGAAGTACAGTATTGTTATGTTGATTCAGCAAACACAAATAATATTTGAATTCCTTTGGCTGTTTCTCACAGCTGATCGATATTTTACGATGTGCATGAGTGGAAATTAAAAACCACAAAGCAATTCTATAAAATCCATACCTATCTGCTGTGATGATGGATCTTTTTGAGTTCCTCTGGTGGGCCTGTCCAGGTTCTAGCAGTAGTTCTATCGATTCACTGGTTGCCCTGACCGGATTAGAACCTGTGTTATTGAGCTGTAGGACGCTGCTCTCACCTCTATCTTTGCCTTCACAGTGGTCCCAAGCCCTGTGGCACACAGCTCTCTACTTAGCTACAGGAACCAACAAAAAATCACAGGATGTTTTAAATGGATTTTCATTCCACTTTTTTTTGTGTTGACCTGATTTGAATAGATGAATGCCAGGTTTCCGAGAAAGACACAACTGGATGCTGTAAATTCCTGCGTGTGTCAAAATGTTGGTTGAACGGCCTGTGTAACGTGTGCTATTTTGTTTGGACAAAATAGTTCATTACAAATCTCTGGTTCTCTGGTTCATTAGCCTAGAGCAAATGAATCTGATGTGACAAGTTCAGCTGAAGCTCCATCATTTTCATCTTGATAAGGATGTTAATAAAGTATACATTACAGTATATATTACAGACACAGTATCACAGTATAGATGAGTTGCGCTGATGTACTGTATAATAGCTAGAGTTAACAGTACAGATGGATATTACAAATCAAAATAAACCATGAAGGTGACAATTTCACAATTTCAGGAAGTGGTGCAAAACACAAGACAAAAGTCATGACTATTTTATATAACCAGGGATATAGAGGAGGCTAAACGCAAGTAAACACAGTTTATCCACCTCTGAAAAGAGTTTATTCACCAATTGCAACCTTAAACATGAACAAATCATGCTGTATCATCCACACTCACAATATGTACACTCATCAACACTCTGTGAATCATTAAATACCATTGGCATGGCTATAAACATTGGACAATAACCTCCACCATCATCAAAGATTTTTTGAATGCCTTTGTAAAAATCCGATACCGCATGGTGCAGAATTCATAGTTTACCCACCTTTTATTTTACCATTACACCTCTGTATATAACTATTATTATCATTAAATTATGTGTGAATGTATGTCAGATATACAGGGCCCTATAATCTTATCTTCTTGTCTGTGCTCCATCTGTCCATGCAACAGGTCACATGAAAGATACAGATAAATGAAAAAAAATAAAATAAATCTGAAAGCGTGGCGTATGGATAACTATGAATTGGGGGTAGAATTGGATTCAAGGTAAAGGTCCCATTTACTTTTTTTCCATATTATTAGGCATGTAACCTTCTATCACGACACTTTAACGTCACATCGGTGTGACGGGAATGTTGGGAAATTAACATTCTAAAGAATATCTGGGTTCATTGAATTCAACATAGAATTTTAGAACCTTCAATTGTTGCGGAACTTAGAATGTTCAAAAACCTACACCTTTAAGGGTTAAAACTGGGTAGGGGAATTCTATCACTAACTCTAAGACTGGGAAATACCCTATTTTAATCAGATAGCTGATAAGCAGGTCATGTTTTTTTTACCCTCCATGTTGAATCACAGATGCTGTGTTTTTCCTTTTCCTGTGACGGGAACAAGTGTTTGTTGAGAGAGGGGCCTTTCTGGCATTCCTGAGTGATGATAGTCATGGTGGGGTGGGAGGGGGCGTTGTGGTGGACAGCAGAGGTGTTAGGGGTGTGTGTAGGGGTGGGGTGGGGAGGGGAGTGCAACCAGAGATCCGTTGCACCAACAATCAGTAACGCTGCCAACAATGACTGACCTCTGACAGGATCATACTATGTTTAGAGTGAGCGGGTCATGGAGTCAGAAAACCACTGTTCTGGCTAAATGCACTCTGCACGCAACGGTGAACACACACACACACACACACACTCACATACACACATATACTTTCTCTCTCTCACACACACACACACATACACTTTTCTCTCTCTCTCACACACACACACACACACACACACACACACAAACACACACACACACACACACACACACACACAGTGCATACCCTGACACAAACACTGATGCACATATGCATAGATATAATAACACACACACAGGGTGAGAGAGACTTTATGTCTATTCCCCACCTAAACAGCATACATTCCAATAATTCAGAACTGTCTTCCCATGCACACAATGCTACTGGTCCTGTTGACAAGTATATCAGTGGGTGGAATGCAGAGGCAGATTAGCTTGTACCATAGGCACATCATACTCACATAACTTCACTCACTGCACACACATTCATACAGCACACAGTCCTCTAGAACATTCTCTCTAAAACTCTAATTAATTCATTCTAATTAATCAAGAATCTCATTTCAGCATCCACTTTTCTATCTTATACTGCTGTAGTCTACATCCAAGAGCATAGAAATTAAATATTCAACTTAGTTAGGCTTAGGTTAATGTTAACATACTAGATGGAATAATAATGAATTCAACAAGCAACTTCCTGAGAGAGAGGTTATCCAAACTTCCTTCTGCTCCTTCATTTAGGATCACATCACTTGCCTAAAGAAAAGCAGTCCAAGACAAAGGCCTAACCTGCACCCCATGTCAATTTTACGGGAAGAGGAAGGACTTACTGGAAAGAACATAATAACGAAAACACATAGCACATTATATGAAACACTTTTATTCATATTCTGAAAAATAGAAGTACAAACAGCGATAAATATACATATTTAATACATATTCATATTAAAACAAACCATGATGCAGAATAACATCGGACCACACAACTAAACCAATAATAATAATAATAATAATAATAATAATATACGTTATTAGAATAAATTCAATAATTTTGCCATGAACAATATGCTCAAATAAATAAAGAAGCTTCCCTAAGGAAGAACAACAATTTAGCATACCAGTGCCTCTTGGAGTTTAGCAGTGTTAGGGGCATGAATGTGCATGTGTGCGTGTGCGTGTGTGTGTTTGTGTGTGTGTGTGTATTTATCCAGAATCACAGCTTTTGGAGGAAAAAAAACAGCCTGTGTCCTTTTCACCCATGACATCTGTTTGTTCAGTCATTTATCGCTGCTAAAAGGATTCACAATTCACATATTCACACGTGAGGTTGTTTCATTCTCTCTGCCATTCCGTGGGTCGCTTCTCCAGCTGTCCTCTCTGCTCTCGCCATAAGCCTGCACTCTGCTGAGTGCCACAGTCCTGCAATCACAAAAACAAAGCGTCAGCCATCTCTGTTCTTTATTCTGTACATTTGCCAGCTGATTTGACACTACTATCATTATCACGAACACTATTGTCGAGGTTCACGGCGTCTGCCTCACCTGCTGTGTGTGCTGTGCCAGCTCTAGATAAGACTATCGACACTCTTGTACACCTGTGGGGGCCCGTCTTGATCAAGGGTGCTGTGGATAGTCAGAGTTATAGAAGATATGTAAGTCTTAGTATTGCTGCTAGGAATCAAGGGTAAAGATAATAACTCATATTTGTGATTAATGGAGGAAGAAGAGGCTATCTTTGTACTTACCTGTTGAGATCAAACTTGTTTCCTGCGGCAGAAAGGAGAAGATTATCATCGGAGGTAGTATATGAAAAGGGCTCTAACATACACTGCTCTACACATGATTGTATTGTTCCATAGTACAGGTATGTAATGATATACACTGACAGAGTGTTTGTAATGATTGAAGCCTTTTTAGCGTATATTCACCTTTCTGCTGCATTTTCCTCATGAGCCAGAAGATCAGAGAGAGAGCAGAAAGTGTGGTGGCGCCCCCTGCTGCCAGCATGATGGTGGTGGGGTTGATGAGAGGCTCGGGCGGAGCTGTAGAGGGCAGCAATGATGAACACATGAGAATAACAAAAAAACAGACTCGGTACACCTCATTCACAACACACACACACACACACACACACACACACACACCACTACAATTGATCTTCCCCTCTATCTCTCTTAAATTATATTATATACACACACACTTGTTTGCCGTTCCTACCTTGACACTCGGGTACTTCTCCTGTCCAGTTGCCATGCTGACTGCACATCATCGTCTGGTTTCCATGGAGGAGGAAGCCTTCGCGGCAGACAAACGTGCAGCTGGCTGTGTAGGTCTGCTCCTGGCCGTCGATGCCCCCGGTGCAGTTCATGATGCTGTCGCTAGCTGTTTGTATCTGGGGGCATCTCACCGCTGAGGCAACGAAAGAGCAGGGCACATATAAGACAGGCGCAAACCATGGAACAGTGTGTGTGTGTGTGTGTGTGTGTGTGTGTGTGTCTGAAGCACATGCATCTCCCTAGCTCTTTTTCTTACAAGGAAGAAAGAAAGAGAGGAATAAACAAGGAGGGAGAGAGAGAGAGAGAGAGACTTTTCCACAGGAGATTTTCATTACCTTCACATACAGGAAACTGGTCAGTCCACTGTCCAGATGCAGTGCAGCTAACCGCAGACACACCGCTCAGCCGGAAGCCGTCTTCACAGGTGAACTTGCATTGGTTTGGGTAGCTGTTGGGTGCTGTGGGAGCTCCATCACAGGAAATATGGCCGTGTTGCAGAGCTGGGATGGCAGGACAGCGAACAGCTGGAGAGAGAGAGAGAAATGCAACATTCTATTAGTCAAGAAAGGAGGAAATGACAGCTTAAGCAGTGTATGCTACCAGCAGCACAGCCACCACAACACATGCAAAAGCTTTTCAGCTATGCGCAAAGGAGCCACTCACTGACCTGTGGTGAGACAGAGTAAAACCTGGGTCAGTGTGGGTATGTGTGCATGGCATGCTTACCTCTGCATATGGGGGTCTGTCCATCCACGTTCCACTCAGCACTGTCTGTGCACACTGCTCTGCGCGCCCCCTGCAGGCGAAAGCCCTCATCGCAGCTGACTTCACAAACGGCTCCATGGGAATTGCCTGAGCAGCGCACGGTGCCTGCCTCTGGGACCTTGAGAGAGGGACACCGGACCTCCACACAGGCGGGGGTCGGGGAGCTCCATTGCCCTGTCTTGTTGCACTGGGCGCTTGGCTCCCCCTGCAGGTTGAAGCCGGGGCTGCAGCTAAAAGAGCAGGCGGAGCCGATGTGCCTCTTATCCTTGGCGTCTGTGCAATTGGAGAGTAGGTGAGGGTTTTCTGGCCTTGGGCATGTGATGGCTGATCAACAGATTGAAGGGGAGCAGACAGAGAGCAAAAATGGTCTTTGATCACTCATTGTCACACAAGAATTGTACAGAAAGAAGAGGTAGAGAAAATGTAGTGTGATTTAATTTTTTTTATATTCTTACCTTCACATTCAGGAAACTGGTCAGTCCACTGTCCAGATGCAGTGCAGCTGACCGCAGACACACCACTCAGCCGGAAGCCGTCTTCACAGGTGAACTTGCATTGGTTTGGGTAGCTGTTGGGTGCTGTTGGAGCTCCATCACAGGAAATATAGCCGTGTTGCAGAGCTGGGATGGCAGGACAGCGAACAGCTGGAGAAGCGGAGAGAGAGAGAGAGAAAAATTCTATTAGGAGAGCAAAATTCTATTAGGCTTTTATTTTATATTGCCTTAGAAGTTTAATTTAGGCCACAGAAATAAAGCATAAATCTGAGTTTTCACTGATATACCAGGTAATTATGAATCAGTGATTTTGAAGTGACCCCAAAATTCAGCTGTATTGCATGTGTGATAAGACATTACATTATTTATGCAACTTTGTAATCCTGTTTATAGCAGACATATTATTATTATTATTATTATTATTATTATTAATATTATTATTATTATTATAGCAGAGGTAGGATGCCTATCTACCTTCACACTGGGGCTGGGTGTCGTTCCACAGGCCCGAGGCGTCGCACGCGAGCGCGGAGGCGAGGGAGCCGGTCAGGGTGTGCCCCTCGTCACAGGTGAACTGGCAGAGCGACAGGTAGCTGAAGTCTCCCAGAGGCGAGGTGCAGTTCATGGAGCCCCTATTGGGCTTGGCCAGCTCATCACACTGGACCGCTATAGCAGCAGAGAGAGAAGAGAGGTCATACAGGTCAGACAGGATGACCACGTTTTTCATATAGTCAGGAAACGAAGGAGTGCGCGCACATCATAGGAGTGCAAGTGCTGGACCAAAAAAAGTAACTGAGAAGAAATAATAAAGGTCCGCACACTGATTGAAGCTCCCAAACATGGATTTATTTGCACAACGTCGTATCTAAATATAATAGCTTTATTTACTCTTCATTTTCGACACCATCGTCTATGATGTGTATGAGGTGAATATGGACACGGGCAAATGATAACAGTAGCGGTGAAGAAAAACATACCCTCGCAGGTTGGGGGCACGCCAGACCAGGCCGCGGAGGCCATGCATCTGAGGGTCTTGGAGCCGCTGAGCCGGTAGCCTGTCTGGCAGGAGTAGTTGCATTCTGACCCGTAAGAGAAATTCCCGTGGGGGTGAGAACAGCTGAAAGAGCCCTGCTGCGGAGTCGTGATCACCTCCCTGTCGCACTGGACAACTAGTGGAGTCAGAACAAGGCGAGGTAAATAAACACAAAATATTTTTTATGGACTAAGTTTATGTATAGAAAGTAGCACATGCAGTTTGCTCAAATATTAGCGTACCATGTTCACACTTTTCACCGTGGAAGCCTTCTAAACACTTGCATGTGTGATTGTTGATAGTCTCGACACACTCTCCTTTCCCGCTGCACGAATCCTTCTCACAAGAGGCTTGAGAATAACAAACAGATATAAAGGAGACAGAGATCATTTTATGTATTTAATAAATATCATGGTAATGAATATCTGGCTGATCATTTCTATTCATTTAAGATTCAGGATATTTGATAAGTAATGGCATAATCAAAACTAAAACATTCTGCTTTCCAGAATAAAGTTGGTTTACAAGTAACAACGATCTTTAAATTTGAAAATACATCACAGTTAATTATCATACCCCTTAAGGCATCCTTCTTAAAAAATATAATACTATAATAACTAAAACTAATGACCTATAACATAGAGTAAAATCACTGCTGTCTCTGAATTAACAAACAAACCATGGCCTGACTCACCGGTGTAGCACAAGGCTGTTTTTTGTTTATGGCAAGAGATGTCGTTCCATTTCCCCTGGTCTACATTCCTCTTGATGTAAATTTCCACACAGTCCTCCTCGGTCCCAGTCCTTTGGGCATTGTTGGGCTCACTGGTGGCCCAGTTCTCTGCCTCCTTAGTTAGCATTTTGTTAGTTCCGACCCAGGTCCAGGAGCCATTTATCTTGCGAATGCCGATCCAGTAGTAGCCTTTTATCTGGGGCAGAATAGTGTTGAGGTGGTCGATCTCACCTTTGTTCTGGATTGCCACCATGTCTGTATAATGAGCCTGACACCAGACTCTAGCTTTATTCCAGTCCATCGTCTGGTTGGAGTAGTGGTAGGACCAGCCTGCTACTTCCAGACACCCTGACAAAACTGGGATAGACAATAAAGACATAAGATATTTATGCGATACTGCATAATGAAACCTAATTTATTTCATTATTAAATAAAACATACTGTGCATTTTAAATCTATAATTGTCATTAACAACATTAGATGAAAATACAAATAAAAAAGCAAAGTGCAGTCTTTTGTAACATATTGCCAGACACATTTATTATATAGTAAATAACTGAATGCAAATTAACATTGTCTACATACTTGAGAGGATGAACATTGTTAAGAAGAGGCGCATGTTCCTCCTTTGGTTGCATGGCGTTACTAAACAAAATTCCTGTGAAGCACAAAGAAACATTTCAACGATAATCATACAGCTATTGACCAATAAACAAATTGTTCTACATCTACTTTACTAGCATATGTGATCTAGGAAAACCCTTCATATGGTGCACTCAAAAACTTTTGGTGTTTACTCCGTTTCAACCCTCCCTGGTGAAATTTGATCAACTTAAGATTGTGATATCACCCATAGCAACATTCTTGACACTGTCCCCTAGCAAAATCCTGGATACAATCCTCCCAAAAATCCTAGATGCTGTTAGGATGGTATCAGAATCATAAGTTGGTAAAATTGCACCATGTGATGGGTTTTCCCAGATCGCATCAACTTTGCCTTACATCAAGACACTTACCATTTTTGTAGCTCTCTCAGACTGCAAGACTGAAGCTGATAGATGTCCCTGTCTGTCTTTGGATGTGGATGATGAGTTTCTGAAGTGTGGGCTAACACTCACTCACATTTTTATACCAATCCTGAGCACCAGATTCCCAGATGTGACGTGTTGGAAATTCCCTCCCAGATAATCCCACCTCTCTAAGTTTCAGTGTATGAAATTCCTCTCCTCGTCAAAGATCAAGAAGGTTAATAACGGCACTCTTACCCCCAACTCACACACACTCACACATGCAACAGGAAGCCTAGGCTCACAGTCAGGAAGTTCTCTGGGTGTCTAGTGTTGGGCTCCTGCTTTATCCATGTGAAAACATTTCCACAGTAGGCGTCTGGATTTTTAGTCATTCTGATATGAAATGCCGTAAAGTAACGTAACGTTAACGTAACGTTGAAGTAACGTAAGCGATAACATTATGCAGAGAGACCAGCAAAGGAAAAGGAATGCGAAGAGGGAGAGAAGAGAAAGGTGTGTGAAGATGTGAGAGAGGAGATGAAGGACTATATGGAGGGTGATAAGGATAGACAGACAGACAGACAGACAGACAGACAGACAGACAGATAGATAGATAGATAGATAGATAGATTTTCCAGGGGCTGCCATGCAGGGTCATTGCATAGTTGTTGAGAAGTAACAGAAAGCCTATGCTTAAATAATGACAAGTGAAAGAGACAACAAAGAATGGTTTGTTTTAAATGCTGACATTCGACATATGTACACTTTTGAGGTTTCATTTTATTTCAATGGCTATTTTAACTGTCATGAACTTTCCTGTGAGTGTTTTAGAGATTTAAAATTAAATGGGCCGTTAGGGTGAAAAAGTGAACTGGTATTATTTTGATTTGCTTTAATAATACACCTTCTTGGCATTCTATTTTAAGATATTCAGTAGGTGAAATAGTGTGTTTCCTTCTTGTGTTAGTGGAAAGGGGATCTTTTTTTCCTATGGGGTCTGGAGGGAAGGAAATGGCTCATCAGAGTTGGGCAATGAAAGACTGATCAGGCGCCTGGAGTGTGGTGTCAACACATAAACATGGAGACAAATTGTCTCCATTGTTCCTATTCAGATATGCTGTTATGTGCATGAGAAAGTCTTGTTTTTTACTTTTACTGTTTTTTTTTTTTTACTGTAGAGAGGAACACCACACCACACCATAGCTGGCAGAAAATCCAGATTTAATTCAGTTAACCTTTAATGTTCATATTCCAAATGACAACATGACCTACTCAAATGAGGAATCCCATCATTCCAATCTGTTCAATCAAATCCAGTAATTTCCATTCCTTTCCACATCCGCAGCACTGCCTCCATGTTCAATATATTTTTATTTTAGTAAGTAGCTCATCAGCTTTGAGTTGGCTAGTGTCAACTTGTCTCATTTTGTTGATTTTGTTCTTAAATTCGGGTTTTAGATATCTGGGTTGAAATGACATAGTACCCACTGACAAATGTCTGTAATGAATCAATACATAAATAAAGTGAATATTTCAGTGTTTGTTAACTGATGGTTAATTCACAATTTACTGTAATCAAGATTGAAGTGAGATCATTAAGTCACCACGCCATTATTTTTCACAAATATGTACTAAAAGCTGTTTATTCAAAGTATTAGCCTACAAATTGACCTCAGGAAAATGTTATTGTGTGTGTAATTCAGCTTCCACTGAACATTATTGGATCTTATTGCACAGGTCTTCATAATGCTGTAGAATGCTCCATTAACTTGACTGGACTCCATTAACGTAAATAGACTGTTGCTATATGTATAACAGAGACTGCTGTCAAGGATTCTTATTCACATCTTTCATATCATTCCGCTTTCGCGTCAAGGTCGCGTTAACCCTGTCGGGACTTATTTTCTGATAATGACCGGCGGACAATCTCTTCTCTCCCTTACGTATTTGACTCAGGAAATCCAGACTGATTACATTATCTAACGTGTGAATGAGCTACTAAACTCACTAAAGGAAAGTGCATTGCTGGTGCTCTACTGTCACACAAACATGCATAAACTCTACACACTCCAGTCTACACCCTTTATTTGCCTACCTTTATAATAAATACAAATTGTTATTATTATTATTATTATTATTATTATTATTATCAGTAGGCCTAGTAGTAGTAGTAGTAGTAGTAGTGATATGTAAGGTAAGGTAAAGTGTTCTGTGTGAGTGAGTGTCATCATGGTGATGATGCAAATGAGTAAGTCCAACAGTGCAACAGTGCAAGAATAATGTCTATATATATCTATATATATATATATATATATATATATATATATAACTATATTAAGAAAAGGTATAAGTGTGGCCATGTGGCATGAAGGGAGGGGTTATGCATATGTGCAAATATAGCACGCAAACAGTGGTAAAGAAAGACAGTGGTAAAAAGTGGCTAGTGGACAGACAGTATCCAAACATGGAGGGGGTGAAGAGGCAGACAGACTATGCAGAGAAGTCTATCTCTCCTCCTTCCTTAAAGGAGAATTCCGGTGTGATATTGACCTAAAGTGTATTGAAACATGATACCGAGTGTGAACGTATGTCTCATAGCCCATCTCGGCTTGTCCCCTGCACTCCAAAATCTGGCGCTAGTTAGCCGATGCTACCAACAGCTTTTTCAATAGTGGTGCTTCGGCATCGGGCTAGCCATGCAAATAATTTTTCGACAGAGAAGACGTTGGTTAGCTCTACTGCAAACTGCTTTTCACTCTCCTTAGATAACGTTTACAATGTCAAAACATCATGCTAAATAGAGATAACATCATGTTAAACTAAGTTAACTCTTAGTTATCTCCTTTGTAGCAGATCTAACGTGAACATTATGCAATCCATTTAATTGGGAACGAGTCTGCACTCACGAGAGGGAGAGAGAGCCGCAGGTTCCAGCTGGCTTGTGATTGTTGATAATTGATATCTCCTTCTTATAAGAAAGTTTTAAAAGGAAATCATGAAGGCAACAGTAGTTCCCACTACTGACCATTTAAAAACTGTGAGAGGGCCCAGCCATATAAGTACAGCACTAGCCATAGCAGAGCAGGCAGAAGATCATTGAGAAATAAACGTGAATTAAAGCGACTGTCTTAAAGCGACAGTGCACAATTTATACATTAAACAGCATAAAATTAGCAGTATTTTTAAGCAATTAATATTTTAAAACAAATACTTTTCATACTAAATTATAGGCTATAAAAAATGTATTTTTTATGCGTGTGGGGGGGGGTGTGGGGGGTTGTTGTGCGGCCCGCCGGCCAATTTTCGAAACCCAATGTGGCCCTTGAGCCAAAAAGTTTGCCCACCCCTGACCTATACTACCCTTGACCAGTTGATTTGTGTATTGTCATACATTTAGGCTACTTTAAAACCAAACATACAGTCTGCAAAACAATCACAAAGAAGACAAGTCGTAGGCCTAATCAAAAGGGCACAATCATCTGAAATGGCATCAGAGTGAATCATGCATTTTTTCTCCATCAGATAAATTACAGTCTCTCAGTCTCTAGCCCCCACACCCACGCTGTCTGTCTCTCTGTCTCTCAACTCACTTTCACTTCCTGACCAGCACCGAGTGTGGACTTTCCCATAAACGGAAGGCTAGTTTTCTCTCACCGCACTGCCTTCCCAGAACCGCTGCATTCTTAGGCCATTGTTAGTGGCACACACAAGCAGAGAAAAGCAAACACTAATTTCCCTCAAATATTGTGCATTGAATCGCTATTACTATAAGTGCAAGGCAAAGCATCTTTGCACCGGGGTTCTGAATGTTTATGTTTTCATCCAACAGAATGAGTGATGTTTTTCACTAATTATGGTGGTTTAGACCCTCTGATATCATCTTACCAACTGCTTGGAGCAGCATATTTTAGAAACAGTAGGCCTATATTTGATAGCAATTTTTCCCTTTTGGTATTTATTGTGACAATGTTGCAAAAACAATGTTTCATGATGAGGCTCATTTACTAAGAGTGGGTATATGAAACCTGCGTTGTGTTGAACCTGTGCGATTCAGCCCTGCACACGCCCGGACTCGAACCCGCGAAGAGCAGCACTTCGGATCGGGAGGCGAGTGTGCTGACAGTTGAGCCCAGGCTAATGGCTCGCATGCCAGCAGCACTCTTGAGGTGTCGGGGAGTGAGGTTTACCAATGTTCCACAAGCACAGCTAAGCTAGCTGGCATCCGTTACATATATGTAGATAGATAGATAGATAGATAGATAGATAGATACTTTATTGATCCCTAGGGGAAATTCAAGGTCACAGTAGCATACAGACAACATACACACACACATTCAGTAACAGCAGAAAAAGTCATTAAAAGTATATAATATAAAAAACACAACTAAGCAATAAGGACTGTAGGAGATAAAGAATATACTAAATATACTAAAATACAAATTATACTAAATAAAACTTAATCTCAATCAATTCTAAAAAACAGTATCCACATAGTGGGTGATTAATCAATCAGGTGCGCTTGCAATGACTGAAGCAGGGACTGAGCCTGTGGTCCTCTGTGCATAAGGTAAGGTAAGGTGCTCTTTGTGAATGAGTGTCATGGTGATGGTGCAAAGTCAAAAGTCATGTGTCGCAGTATCAAAGAACAGAGGTCACAGGCAGCCGTGCCTCTGGAGTAAACAACAGCACAGCCAATGTTGGGGTTAAGGACAGTGGCCTCCTCTTCTCTGGAAACAATGAGGATGCTGACAATGCAAAACCAGAGATGTTCACTCAAGGAAATACCTTCTGGTATGACAGAAAGACAGCAACAAAAAGCTACTGACTGCAAGAGAACTAGGAGTCAAACATGCACATTAAATCATATTATGACTCTTGTATTGCTGTGAATGTGGATGCCTTTGTCTGTTTACTACATAGAAAACAGGGGTGTGACACAATATCCATTAACACTAAGGCTAACTGTAGAGCTTGTGCCAGTATGATTCCTTCGGCTACATTACATACAAACCAATAATTACATGCACACCAATAATTACATTCATACCATATACAGCAAAATAATGCCTTAGATGCCTAAACTTTATTTAATGTTTTCTATATACAGTTCACAGTATTTTCTATAAATGTATTAATTTGATAGATACTCTAAAGTGGATTTTAAACAACAACAATGTGAATACTATTACTATCACTACTACTACTACTACTAGGCCCTTAAAGGAGAATTCCGGTGTGATATTGACCTAAAGTGTATTGAAACATGATACCGAGTGTGAACGTATGTCTCATAGCCCATCTCGGGCTTGTCCCCTGCACTCCAAAATCTGGCGCTAGTTAGCCGATGCTACCAACAGCTTTTTTTCAATAGTGGTGCTTCTCGCATCGGGCTAGCCATGCAAATAAATCACTGTTTTACACCCATTTACGAGGCTCAATGTATCTCCACACTTCATTGGTAGACTTCTGAGGACCCTGACATTTAAAACGAGACATTGAGAACTTTGAAAAAGCACTGGTAGTTTACTTACAAGACGATTTATACAGACAGTATCTTCACGAAGTTTAGCATTTGCAGCCATCTTGAATTTAGTCACGATAAATTCGAGCAGCAGTAAGAATGAACAGGTATGATAAGGGATCAGATTCCAAAAATAATTCAGTGGAAATGCATGGATTCCAGTTTCTTCCAGTAGCAGCAACTGGAATCCATGCATTTCCACTGAATTATTTTTGGAATCTGATCCCTTATCATACCTGTTCATTCTTACTCGTTGCTCGACTTATCGTGACTAAATTCAAGATTTAGTCTCTATCGCAGTAAAAAAATAGCGAGCAGCCTGATAACTAAATGAAATGCTCGGCGAGCCGGATGAAAGTGCTTGGCGGGCCGGATCCAGCCCGCGGGCCGCAGTTTGCCCACCCCTGGTCTAGGAAGTTAGTCTTAAAGAAACCGTATGTAAGATTGTGGCCAAAACTGCAATCACTTTCAAATTAATGTAGAGCAGTGTATCCCTCTCCCTGACTGGCAGAGCTGGCAACCCAGATGCCGA
Organism: Alosa alosa; assembly: GCF_017589495.1. Taxonomy (NCBI): domain Eukaryota; kingdom Metazoa; phylum Chordata; class Actinopteri; order Clupeiformes; family Clupeidae; genus Alosa; species Alosa alosa. Next base: position 28,184,214 of record NC_063197.1, on the reverse strand, counting down.
AACACTACTGACTTAGTAGATAGGTGGAGGGTGGTGCATCAGGCCAAAACACAACAACATCAACATCAGTTGAGGGCTGCAATTTCACTTTTTAAATGACAATATCCTGGCCGGACTACTGTTGTTAGTGATAAGTATTTAAAATGAACATGATTTATTAATGTCTAGTGACATATCAGGGCCATTTTATGATTAATTGATATACATTTAGATAGATAGATAGATAGATAGATAGATAGATAGATACTTTATTGATCCCCAGGGGAAATTCAAGGAAAAAAAAAAGAAAAAAAAATCTATTCATTTCTTACATAGGGTTCCTTTAAGTTGCAGAGGTTAAAGCAACACTGCTGTCGCACGCACGCTATTTGTTTATCCAGCACCTACTTTGCAAATAACGATGTCCACACACAAGGTAGAGAAAGTTGCCTGATTTTATTAAAGTATGATGTATTGCAACATCAGATGCAAGTCAAATGTGTAGTTTCTTATGTCTCAATCCACCGAACTACAGATCCGCTACCCGATCTGGCAAACTTACATAGTGCGGTTATAGCCGATAGAAGGCCGTGAAGCGAATGCAGAAGTGCCGTTCACCCTGTGATGAACCACTGAAACGATTTTGGAAACATTATTTTAAGGTACAAAAAACTCTTTGGTGTTGCTTTAAATTGGAGCGCACCAGAACGCAGCTCGCCTCCTCAGGTTCACAACAGCTCCATCTCCTTCAGCACTAAATATTATTATTCCACTTGAATAATTTTTCATCTCCTGGCAAATACATGGCATATGAGACTGACTACATTCCACCACAGTTTGCCTTCACCGCCATAATTGCGACTAAATTACCGGCGGGATGTCTGATCTGCAGCAAGAGGAGGACACGCAAAATGTAATGTTGAAGACATTTCGATAGATCATTCTGAGAGTGCAGATATCCATGCAGACCAAATACATATAATGCAACATTGTGGAAGTTACTGTAAAGTTGCCCGGCGATTCAGAACATTCCGCCAGCTTTCATAAAAATTGGGCTTGACGTTTTGTGTGATCCTCATGGAAAAAATGAAATCGCTATGGAACATTGCATTTGGACACTGGGTAAAAATGGGCAACATATAAGTGTTCCATCCAGCGCGGTAGTCATAATTTTAATTCGCTAGAATTGTTCTGTTAATGGAAAAAATTCAATCGCTCAAAATGAGATCGAATTATGAGTTAATTAATTCGCATGAAAATCTTATGGAAAAGGGTTGATGATACTTTACCCAAGTGACCCGATAAGGTAAACCAGGCTACTAACAGCACAACGTGTAGGCGCTTGCGCATGGGTGGCAGGTTGCCAATGGCAGACAAGTTCAGGGCAGGCTAACAGCGAGTGAGTATGGCAGACGTTCTGAACAAAGTTCCCGACGTTGAAATAGATTCCGACGGAAAGTTCAAATACATACTGGTGAGGTTAAAAGTGAAAGATGGAGAGGCTCACAAAGACATTGTTAGAGGCACGAAAAGTGCAGAATTCCACAGTAAGTTTGCATGTAAAACGTCGAGATATATGAGCTTTCAATGTTGCTTTATAGTTGAATGAGCTGCGGCGTAGCCTGCCTTAAAGGTAACTGAAAATAATTTGAGTCGGCATAAGCAGGCCTACACTAATTTCTTTTAAGCGAAGAAACAACCGACAACCCTCCAACAAGTCAACTTGAATGAGAAACTGTTTTGAAAGAATACAGTCTAAGAAAACGTTATTTTGGAGATTATTTCCATTGGTTAAGAGTGGTTAACTCACTTGTTTTACTGTATCATGAGCCTATTTTGACTAGCCAACATTTAGGCCAGTGGTTGTAAATTCGCTTAAATATATTAATAGGCATAATTAAGCCTATGTAACGTTTGCCTAGATATTATAGGCTTATTAGGCAATCATATTAAGATTTTTTTTTTTCACCTCTGCTAGGCAAATACATTAATCCTGAAGGTAATGTTAGCCTATGTGCACTGAATTTGTAGACCACATCTTTGAAAAGGTGAATCCAGCCATGCAAGCCCTTGGGCTGGAATGTGTCTGTCTTGGGGGAGGCAAGATTGAACATAGCAATCAAGAGAAGAAGCTGCGAGTGTTTGGAGAATCAACTGTAAGCATTGACAGTAAGCCATTAACAGTAGCCTAGTATCTAATAGTAGCCTACATCTATTAAAGCAACAACACACATAGTGTCTGCATTGCAGTATTATACATTGAGTAAAACACACCTAGTTATGCTGCTTTATTTAGTTAATGTCATTGAAAATGTGTTTTGCTTTTAGGCTTGTGTTTAAATTGACATTTGCCTTACTGTGTGCAGGGCTATGGAAAGGCTGATCATGCCGTGACCGTGGAGAAGCTGAAACCAGTATTCAAAGACTATGAAATAACCTGGTCTGATGATAAGAAATAAGATTGATCTATTTCTGTACTTCTCTTTAGGGATTGCTAATCACAGCTGAAGCCATTTGAAAGGCTAGTGCTGTTCCCAAGAGCCCACTGGACATAAAAAAGGATATAGTTAAATGTTGTGTTAATGAATGAATCATTGTCTCAAATCTCTAATTTGTTGAGTGTTTTTTCCCTTTAAGCTCTAAGGGAAATAAAAGGGATAATATTTTGCACAAATAAATAATGACCATCAAAGCAGTTTTTTGATGTGTTGATCTCAGGGATGACTAACACTAGTGATGCAGGGCAGCAGTCCTCTTTGTTTGCACAGTAGTCCAGGGGCTATCGGGCTCTGCAGAATGTCTTTAGGAAAACACACCCCTCTTTCCTCTGGTTTAAGACAAAGTGACAGAGACTGGCTTACTTACTTTCTTAATCTTACCTTACTAGTCACTAAGATGGATTGGGCCATCCCTAAAACAAAATGTATGGACAGTGATGATTGCTCTGTAAAAGGAACAATATTATTAGAGAAAGAAAATCCTTGTAACAGTATTTTAATAGTAAATAGAGTAGAGTGCAGATCTCAGAACATTAGCAAAAGTGAAACTAAATTTGAGTTGGAAGCGCTCCACCATTTGATGGGTTCTTCCTTGGCCCATACATCTTTTCACTAAGGGAGCGTCTATGTAATCCTACACAGCAACAAACCACACGACACACTCAGGGCTCTATTTTGGCGATCAGAAACAGATGGTCAGAGGTGTAAAAGTTTATAGACATTAAAGGCGTGGCCAGTCCACATTCACTAATTTAATGGCGCGATTATGTGGTGAAACGTCAGGCACTTGGCGCAAAACAGTTGTTCTTATGTTGTGTGTTGTTCTCATGGGTGTGTTTTGGGCGTGACATCTATTAAACTACTGACTGACAACGTAAAAACGTAACCTGAAAAAAGCAACACTTACCCCAATAATGTTCAAATGATTGAATAGAAATCCTAAGGATAATTAACCTGCAGAGGAGTTGCTGCTTACATCCTGTGACCATGCATCTTCAGCTGTGCTTTATATGCACCTTTTGCTATAGACAAGGTTTTTCTTGGTCAGTGGTGTAATGATTTTTAGAGGGTGTAAAATAACCGTTTTTGGATCATGCGCCAGACCACACCTTATGTTGCTAATTACCAACCCCCTGGGCGTAAGGTTTAATAAAAGTGGAGCGCTTGGTGAAAAGTCAACACTTTATTGAGTGTATGATAAGAATAAGCTTTGTGCCACCTTGCGCCGGGTGCACGATAGAGCCCATAGTCTCCTAGTGGAGGTAATAAACAGTTCAAACTGAACACTAGCTGTCCATCTATGATTCAGACCCTGTTCATGCAGCCAACTTTAGAAACCAACACAAGGTATTTATTTTCTATTCACACAATTTTCAGCAGTTATGTGTTTTCATTAATGAGATGAAAACATCCACACCTAATGGAAAATAGTGGAAAATCCATCTAAAAGCTCCCTGCGGGATTTCTGTTCCATTGTTTTCTCCTTTCATGTCCACTTTTCAGATTTCTATCAGTATTTTTAAACATTTACATCTGAGAGACCTTCTCTAAATCAAGATAATACTGATTCAATTGTAGCAAGACTTGGTCTTGTGTACATATTGTAGATCTTCCTTTCCTTCCTTCCACAGATCCGGCCAAACAATCCCAGCATGCCCCTGTATCCTAAGGTCTTCAGAAAGAGCATAGGGCTTTGACTTGCCATGATCGGCTGGAGGGAGGCTGTCTGCAGACAGGAAATTCCTGTCATGATTATTCCAAGCCCCTTCACTAGGTTGTTAGAGTGTAAACTGTCAACTAAATTGGTCGATCTCACAAATCAAAAATTGGGGGGAAAGGTAACGTATCTCATTAAAACTGTGAACAAAGCCATTCTAAACTGCTCATTTCCTCAGTTAGCCTAATATTAGACATATTCAATTGGCAGTCTGCTTTGTGTTGTGGAATTCTTTGCCTCCGCCTCGTCCATTAATTCCGTATATCGGGACACCTCGTGGCCGTTTTCCTTAATTCTACCTTTGTCAGTTTCATATCAGTGTTACAGTATCACCACCATCACTGCCTCGTTGTGAAACCTAGCCTACTAACAATACTTCAGGGGGTTGTGCTGTTTCTGTGCCTCTTCACCTCCTAAAAACCTCAGAAGAGGAAAATATTCCTGCTTACAAAAGTCTTGTCTGCCCCATTTCTCCTGAAGCCCTGCAAGGAGTAGAAGACTATTTCAAGAATTAGACAAAGACAATAGACTATTTCTTTGGAGATGAAGTTACATTCTTACATTGATGTTGAGTTTATTGTGTGAAACAGAGTAAACAAAGCCTTTCGACACCCCCACTAGATTGGTTCCCTTGCTACCAATCGGTTGATTTAAACTAGTGTTTCTCAAAGTGTGGTCTGGGGACCACTGGTGGTCCGCAAGCTATCCCAAGTGGTCCACGAGCAGACGTGGTAAAATATAATATAGATGAGTTGTTTGCAGTATTGAACCAACTTGTATGTGAATCCAAACAATTCTGCAACACTGCCTATGTAAGCTATAGCAGTTAAATCATACAGTATGAATCCTCTGACACAATGTGCAATGACAATAACCAAGGTGGTTCAGTGAGTAGGCCTATTGTGTAATATACTGCTGAAGTAGGTCTACTGTTTTTTTAGTTAGGTGGTCTGTGATTTTATTTTTATTGGTTTGACAAAGTTTAAGAAACACTGGTAGAGGTGGTGTGCTGTCATGCTGTTATTTCTGCAGTGAAAGCAAACATTTTTGGTGGTGGTTTTCAGTTTCATTTTTTATTTTATTTTTTGAAGTGGATAGGAACCATGTGTATCAACTGACTGAAAGAGGAATTCCCTGTAACCTTCCCATTTAAATGGAAGTTGTTTCAAAATGTCTGGACCTGTAACATGGATACTTCTGTCCTCCTCTGGCTTTAGAACCATGCCACTGTATGTATGGTGAGATGTCTAACTAATCTAATATTAAATGTATACATTAATTGTAACTATTTGCAGCTCATTTTCCAGTTCATTCATATTTAGATTTGTTATATTTTATATGATTTAAATGCTACATAATGCAGATCATAATTGGGTTGTAAGACAGTTACCTTTGTGCCCTAAAACTGAGCCAAAACAGAATAAGAGTGGTGTGTGTGTGTGTGTGTGTGTGTGTGCCCACATGCAATAATAGAAGAGACTGGGTAATGCTTCAGAATTTATTGATAGAAGTTGAGCTGAACGGGTGAAATGATTCTCAACAGCATTTAGAGCTGCATGCAATTAAAAGATGGAGCCTATAGATCAACAAAGCAGAAAGCTACTGATAACTGCTGAGTTAGGCCACTATGCACGCACTGCGTAATGAAGCTGACTTCACTGACAGCACTGGAATCTGACATCATTCAGGGCAGTGTCGTCTCCCCAGCCCTGTGCTCGTTCGACTTTCATCTGAACACCGCAGATTCCCCTTCCCCAGATCACTGGCCACTCCATCCACTCCATGTGCCCCAGTGCATGCCAGCACCCGTCAGAACCTCTCCAGTGTTGCACCGGAACATGATGTTGTTGGCAGCCGTGTCATCTCCACCACCCTGAGGACGCTCCACGCGGAGTCTGAATGACGTAAGGTATCCATAATTGCGGCACACCTTTGCTGGAGTCCACCGCCCCCATCTACAAAAAAAGAAAACAAGTCATAACATTCGCCAACTTAGCAGTAGCTGGTCAAATAGACTCGAATTATGCTGTCCACAGGTTATGAACCTACCGTCCATATGGTAATATTGAACGAGTTCGTGTGTGTTTGCAAAGAAGTCCGATTGAATTAAGTGCCGTGTCATCTCCGCCGCCCTGTGCCCTTTCCACCTGAAGGGACAACCAGAAAGGCAACCAAGGAGACAGTCAAGACAGACTCTGGTAATATCATGAATGTACAGTAGGTGTAGAGAACTAAGTACATAGAGTACTGCACTGAACTACTATTTTGCACACTACATTTCAGAGGTAAATATTAGAAATATTATATTTATTTGATGGACAGGTTTAGTTACTTGTTACTTTAAAAGATTTAAAACTTTTGGCGTCTTACCAAAAGTAATGTAGTTCACATTTCAGATGTGACAGCTACTTAAAATAGTGATTAAACATGTTAAACAGATCCAGTATCTTACCAAAATGCAATGATTAAAGTTCAAAAACTAAAAACAGATTCATTTTACCTTAAGACAGAAGCCAATAGCACGATAGCCACAGGGGCATTTTGTCATGCCACCCCATCTGCCCCAGCGTCCTCCATTGGTGACGCTGATGAGGCTCCCCTCTGCAGGGAAGGCCAGTGGAAGGATGACCAAAAGACCAAAGATGAGAGAAATCCCTCCTGAATTTGCAAAAGATAATCCTAGAAAGGGCATAATTTAGCACAACACAATTTATATAAAAAAAATGTCTTAAATTATTAAAGATATAGCCTACAAGTAATTGTTTCTTAATTAATAAGGAGGCACATAAAGGTTATTTTGAGACAAGAAATCCTGACAAGGAGATAGTGAGCATTAGAAAAAAGATAGAAGACTGCTATTTACCTGTAGTCCCAGATGATGATATTTTTCTTCTGTGATCTGGTTGCTGTGGTAAAGATAGGGTGCTGCAGTGGCCATATATCCATTGTAATGGTGATGCTGGAAATATGTAAATATTTCACCAGAAAAATGTTTGGTTGATTGAACACTACAAACATTGACACCCAAACGTTGTTTTACACATCAGCCAACAGAAAGCAGTTTGTCACACTTGGTCCACATCAGTCTCCCAAGTCTCCTGTCACTCATGGTGTCCCCCAGGTTTTGTACAATACAACTCTGCAGCCAGGCTCCTCACCCATACCAAATGATCTGCACACTGAAGCTTAGATTCTTGCCTTTGAGGATAGGACTGTGCCATGGGAATGGATCAAGAAATGTCCATGAATAGTTAATGAATATAGTATTCATGGTGTACCATCAGCAGCACACACCACAACTTTTGTAACAACAAAAAAGAAACATAAAATTGTAGCAGAGCAGAGCAAAAACAGTTGATAGACCATAGTTCATACATCAGAATTTTTTTTTAAAAAATGTAATAATCTTGTTTTCACTCCTATACAGACTAAAGAATAGGTTTGTCCCAAGTCCATGGCAAGTTCAGTTTTGATTAAACAGCATTGCTGATTTTTAGAAGTTTTATGTAAAGGATGTCACTTTAAATGCATTCATGCACTGAGAACTTCTTTGTCTGTGCGCTGTAGCATGGCGTTGCAAGGTATAAAATTAGCCAAAAGTTTTGCCCAGTTCATTAAATCAGTATTAGTTTGTGCATGTACATTGCACATACTGTGTGAAACAAATTAGAGCCCTGGGTATTAAATTGGCTTGGTAATGAAATGAGTAGGCCTACATAGTCTAATTTCTTGCTTAATATCAAAATGTAAAGCATTTTGTCATAAATGGAGCAAGACCTGAACAAGTCTAACCAATCAACACTTTCTCCTGCTCCTCAGAATGCATTGCACACAACACAGAGCAGTAGCATTGAAGAGAATGACCGTCACAGAATGACCAAAGCAGCCTTGACCCACACGCAGCCAGCCGGATGTTAAGGATGCGGCTTGATGGAGTACCGCTTTCCTCTGGCAAACCCCACGGGCTTTGGAGAATAATAGAGCAGCATCAGAGGCGGCAGAAGTCTGACTTTTTTTTTACAAGAACAATCATTAGGCTATTTTTTTCAAGCTGATGCCCTGTCGGTTCTTACAGTTACAATTACAGAAAATGTGTAATATATGTGTGGAGGCTATCTTATCCGCTGTGTGGATGGCAACGTGTTCTTAAACGCGTAGCAATAGCTCCATTGCAAAGTCCAAGTTTTGATAGAGACCTAGATGAAACCCGGTGCTGCTGGTGATTTCAAACGGCACTGTATTGCTGTATATTAGTGCTGTAGTGTGTTGACATTTTGTTGGCTACGGTAAGCCATCCAAACTTTTTTCTATTAATCAATGAATACCAAATATACACCTGTCTATTCAGGTGACTAACACCCAGTGCACTACACCTCCAAGTAACCCAATAAATCCATAAATAATAAAGGTGACTATAAATGGCTCTTACACGATACGGCACAGTTGATTTCTTAAACTTGAAACTCTGATATCAATATAAAATGTATTGTAATTATGATCAGTGTCTCATCATCTCCCATTTGAACATTTACCTATCCAGTGCTGAGTCTTTAACTTCTCACTTAAGTAGGCCTAAGAGGTTCCCTTTAACCAGGCGCGGTTCGGACCTTCTCGTAACTGCTTTGATTTTAGCAGGAAGACTCCTCTTGGGCTCATCATGTTTCTGGAAACTATTCCAGTATTCTGTTGTTCAAGCACCTCGACCAGTCGAGCTCTGCCAGGAAAACTCTGGGCTGGCTCATTCCCAGAGCTTATGATCTCTGCTGAACTAATTATAGGAGTGATTTCTAGTGGCCTATGACGGGAACTCATTTAGAAAACTTATCTGATTCTGGACAATGTCCCACACCATCCAAATGATGTTTAACTAGGGAAAAAGGAATGAGGATGGGACAGATCTACAGTATTGAAACTGTTTTGAATCTTAATTATTGACATGCATGGGCCAAACATTAGTCTAACTGCTGGGCATTATTCTCATTGCTGAATACTGTATAAGCCACTGTATATAAATATGCTATTATAGAAATGCATAAAAGCAAATACAACTAGGCTATATTTAAATAAAAGTGTGACACGTTAACCAGGTAGTATTGTGTCTTAATGTGTCACAATGATATTTTATATATATACAGTACAGGCCAAAAGTTTGGACACACCTTCTCATTTCAATGCATGTTCTTTATTTTCATGACTATTTACATTGTAGATTCTCACTGAAGGCAGTTTGAAGTTATTTGGCCCACAGATGAATATTTGTCAAGTTATGGCTTGCTGAATATGGTATTAAATAAATAAAAAAAATAGCAACTTTGAAGAAACTAGAATATAAGACATGTTTTCAGTTATTTCATACTTTTTTGTTAAGTACATAATTCCACATGTGTTCATTAATAGTTTTGATGAATCTACAATGTAAATAGTCATGAAAATAAAGGAAACGCATTGAATGAGAGGGTGTGTCCAAACCTTTGGCCTGTACTGTATGTATTGACTTTTATAGAGGCTGACTTATAAAAGATTAAGACATGACTCTAGATAATGCTTACAGTATTACAACTGAATCAACATCAATTTGAACCAATTCCTCAACAAGCACTTCAACAACAGCAACAAAAAGTGTTATGTACAATGTCACAGGTAAACAAGTCAAATATGGATGCCAGTGGTCTCCAGATGACCTGCTGAGCTGTAATGTCATATGCTTCACCACTTGCAGCATGGGCCTGTCACAGCCAAACGTATGCATTTCAACTATCTGTGTTGGTTGAACTATTATTTACAATCAACAGTTACAAACTGGTGTCCGTGTGTTTTAGACCAATGTTGAGTGAAAATCAACTGTCATACATTTGGTGATCAATACAGAGAGTGAGCGAGACACACACACAAACACCCCTAGTGTACCTATCATATTATTTCTGCTACTGTTTATTCTGTGTTTACATGTTTATACCCACATTACTGTATCTATATTTTCTTTCTTTTGTGATACTACTGTGTTATTTGTTGCTTTGGCAACACTGTACTAAAACAGTCATGCTAATGTAGCACCTTTGAATTGGAATTTAAATTTGAGAGAGAGAAAGAGAGAGGGAGAGAGAAAGTATTAATGCCTGTTGATTGTAGCATCAGTGCTGTAAAATGATGCAACAGACATCCTTCAGGGCCCCACAGTGTGTTTGTGCATGTTACACAAATGCCTGTGAGCTTGTGTTGTACATGTAATAGAAGATGTATTTGGTTTTTGATATCTACCAGTGTGTACATTGTATTTCACGTAGAACCTTGGGGATCAATAAAGTATCTCTATCTATCAATCTATCTATCTATCTATCTATCTATCTATCTATCTATCCAACTGTTATAAATGAGTTGCAGCTGTCAGGAGAAGGTTAAGTAAGATGTCTAAACGTGTCACAAAGATACACGTTTTTTTTTTTTCAGACCAAATCTGGGTTTGGTAAATTAATAAATGGAACAAATTCCAAGAATTACTATCAGTTTGTATCAGTAGACCAATTTAAGGGAATAGGCGATATGGCTGTTATACAGTTCTCTTGCTTTTCTATTAGTATTCTTACTTTTATCTTTCTATTCCATTATTTTTTCCATTTTTGTTTGGCTTTGGTATCATATACTCTTTTATAGTTGTTTGTTATCTCCATGTGGTTGTTGTATGATTGTAAACTTGTGGTATTGCTATATAATGCGGTTTATGCAAAAGGAGCATTGAGAGAAATTGCCAAGCTGAGCATGCTTTCTAATGCATCACATTGGGTTATTACATCTATCTGTGTGTGTGTGTGTGTGTGTGTGTGTGTGTGTGTGTGTGTGTGTGTGTGTGTGTGTGTGTGTGTGTGTGTTTGTGTGTGTGTGTGTGTGAGAGTCTGCGTCTGCGTCTGCACGTGCGTGTGTTACGCACAAGGTGCGTAAATGAATGTTCCAACAGATTCATATTTTGGGTGTGATGATGTGTTCCCTCAGCCTTTCTATTTGACCAGCAATAATATTCCTTGTTGGAGGAAGTTCACATAAGATAAACATTTCTAGGATGTCAGTGTTTAATTTTGTCACCAGACTCAGTATCAACTTTGTTGTGTGTATGTGTGTGTGTGTGTGTGTGTGTGTGTGTGTGTGTGTGTGTGTGTGTGTGTGTGTGTGTGTGTGTGTGTGTGTGTGTGTGTGTGTGTGTGTGTGTGTGTGTGTGTGTGTGTGTGTGTGTAAGTGGGCCATGTAGGTTCTTTTCATCCTCTGTCAGGTTTGCAGCTTAGCTGGTAAAAGGTAAAATAAAAAAAAAAACATGGGACTGGGTGCTCCTTTAATATTGCAATATAGCAAGTATGTAGCAATCTGTCAAACTACAGACTGTAACATCTTGAGATAATGTTGTAAGAGGTTTCTGCAGACTCTCCAGGCAGGCCAGGTGAATTATGTGTGATTAAGTATGAATGTCATTATAAATGCTCCCTATGCCCCAATACAATTGAAATAAATGGTGAAATCTCCCCCCACATGTTATTTCACTCCTGGCTCATAAGCAAACCTGAATGGTTAGTACAAGCAGTGACAGTTTTGCACTGACATCCATGCAGTGCCTGCTGAATTTCAGGAGAAAGTGACTTGGTGAGGAATAATAGGAAATAAAGTATATAAAAAAATAAAAATACAAACTTTCCCCTGTGATTGATCACATTCGTTGGACATGTGGGACAATACAATTGTTCAGCACGTTGTGCTCCTTTGTGGTTGTGGCTGGTGTCTGAGCAGGGGAGACTGGCTTTGACCCGGTCACAGTCACACTTGAGGAGGCCAATGCTGACACTGCAGGTCAGTTCCTGTGAGACCTTTTATTTCCCACGACCACACGTCTATTCTTTTGAATTATGTAAGGACAACTCCTGTTTAAAACCCTTGAAAGCATAAAGCACTATACTAAATTACAATACAATATAATTCAAGAAAATTGATTAGAATAATTGCACAACATAATACACTAGGGCATTGTGTAAAAAGTGCTGTACTTGCAGTAAGATTAACACAAAATATTTCAAATTAAATTGTACTTGCATCAAGGCTAACACATATTGATTTAAAGAAAGCATAACTATAACTTCCAATGTGTTAAGAGTAGGTGAAAAGGATATTATTGAGTGCATATTAAATAAACTACACAAATGGACTTTCATTAACCCTGTGTATATTTATAGTGTGATTAAGTACATGCAACATTGCCAAAGAGAAACTTTTTAAGGACACTTCAGATATACAGTATGCTTCATATGTTCATCTACACTGTACACTGAGGTATAAACTCACGTCAAATTAATATTATTATGTTGTTTACAGAGAATAATGCACAAGACATCCATGAGCGTGAAGAGTTTTAAATGGATTAAGACCCAGTAGGTTAACCACTAACCATTATGCGATTCATCAAACCTTGTAATCATATACAGTGTAAACAAGGCATGGCTGTGAAAGCTGGGTCTTATTTGTGCTTTATAGCAAATAATAAATCTTCCACGTAGAGTTGTGTTTTATTATTTGCATGCACAACTTTTAACTATCGACTGCAAGTATCAATGGCTTCGATGAAATGTCATCAAACAATTCGAAAAAAATTGGTTGTGAGTCCATCAGAATTAAATAATTTTGAGAGAATTTGTCTATGAGTGTCTGTGGGTTTATTTGTGCTGATAAGACTAAGAGGCTGGCACTGGTAGATTAATACCAGTTCAATATTTGTAATGGAGGGATAGATTATGTTTGTGACTGCCTGTTCAGTCCACTATTTTGTGTCAAATACAATTGTTTAATGAGGTGTTTGAAACTTTTTTTCTAAACATTTTCTTCAAAATATCAGCCTGTGCCTCAGTCTCGACCTTCTCTGCCTTGCACACCATGTATCCTATTCACCTTACATCATGCTGGACAGGCTACTGTAGGCCTTACAGAGCATAGATCTCAAAGACACATATGCTGCCCAAGATGACATCATTCCCTTCATCTTAGGAGATCTCACAAAAACCTATTTACCTATTTTAAACATATATACATTGAGGAACATTACTGTATGCTGCAAGCTCCAAAGTCAACCACACAACTAGTTAGCTTTTATGATTTTTATCTACTTCCATGATTATTAATGTGTTAATGTAAAATGGAATTCTTCTGTAGTTTAATTATTGATAGCTTTGTCATATGTGTAAACCATATGAGGGTGTGTGTGGAACTATGCAGCTTCAATAGTATATTTGACTTACCTGGTAGAAACATGATATATCATTTGAAAATAAAGACATTACGGATGTCTATTTGTGATTGTCCTTGAGCCATGCAACCTTCTCTTCATTTCAACAGACATGTTTACTAAGATGGCATACACCTTGTCCAAAATGCCGGGCAGACACAGTTTTCTGTGAATATCTCGAAAACCGTAGGGTTTAGGAAGACCATTTTTTTTGTATGTCGATCTCAAGGGGCCATATCAACCCATTCCATAACCACTCATTTCATGTATAGCGCCACCTAGTTAAACACAAAAAAAGTAAAAATGAGGTGTTGTAATTGAAGGTATCTGTGACCTAACATGGTCAAAACTGCACGAAATTGGAAGTGTAGGATCATTATGACACCCTCTGTATGCACGCCAAGTTTTGTGGAATTCCGTTCATGGGGGGCCACACAATAAATTAATTTATGTTACTATACACCAACTGGCCTGTAGGTGGCCGGAGACAGTTTTTTGTGAATATCTCGAGAACCGTAGGGCCTAGGAGGTCCACCTTTTTTATGTATGTAAGGGGGCATGTCAACCCATTCCATTACCACTTATTTCATGTATAAGCCACCTAGTTAAAAAAAAAAATTAAAAAGCAAAAATTAGGTGTTTTCATCACAATATCTCTGGCTGATAAGGTCAAAACTGCACGAAATTAAAAGTGTAGGATCATTATGACACCCTCGAATGCATGCCAAGTTTTGTGTACTTTTTCGTTCATGGGGGCCTTACAATAAAATAATTTATGTGTACATTTAGTGACGATACACCAACAAGGATTCCGGGACACTGAAAGACCGGGTACACAAAACTTGGTGGGCATGTACCCCACATGGATAGCATGGAACCGTCATTTTTCGTTTTGATCTGTAGCCCCCGCTGGACTGGACCCCGAAAGGAGGGTAGGGCAGACACAGTGAATATCTTGAGAACTGTAGTGCCTAGGATGACCGTTTTTTTTTTTTCCGTATGTTTGCCTCCAGGGATCATGTTAACCCATTTCATGTACACACATGTGCACAAACAGATACACACACACACACACACACACACACATACATTCACAGTAATCATATGTATGACACATACTCACACAGTAGACATGTGCGGCTTGCATGCACAGGCACATCATGAGCACACACACAAAAAACACACACACACACACACACACACACACACACACACACACACATAACATAAACATAACACAAACAATCAAGAATTTCTCAGAATTATGAACAGGCAAGATGGAGGTGGGGTTGTATAAAATTAATTTTACATGTGAAATCTATGAACTAATCATGTTTTGGTACTTGTTGTCTAGCAGATACCAGTGAGAATTGAGTGTGGATAATGCAATTTAGTGAGACAGTTAGAATCATATAGGCCTTTCAGCGTGATTTCTTTTTGTGGAAAAAATGTGCTGGACTGGGCGGCGGTCATATTTTGTACCGCTCTGCGGTACATCTAGTTAAACAAAGCATTGCTGATTTTTAGAGGTTTCATGTAAAGGATTGAGAACTTCCTCGTCTGTGCGCTGATCCATGCGCTGTAGCATGATGTTGCGAGGTATAAAATCAGCCAAATGTTTTGCCCAGTTCATTAAATCAGTATTAGTTTGTGCAGTTTGTCGTAACACATTGCACATACCGTGTACAACAGGGTATTAAACTGACTTGGCAATGAAATAAGTACATGTCTTGCTTAATATAAAAATCTGAAGCATTTTGTCATAAATGGACCAGGGCCTGAACAAGCCTAACCAATCAACACTTTCTCCTGATCCTCAGATTGCATTACACACAACACAGAGCAGTAGCATGGAAGAGAATGACCGTCACAGAATAACCAAAGCAGCCTTGACCCACACACAGCCAGCCGGATGTTAAGGATGCGGCTTGATGGAGTACCGCTTTCCTCTGGCAAACCCCACGGGCTTTGGAGAATAATAGAGCAGCATCAGAGGCGGCAGAAGTCGGAAGTTGGAGATGTTGTTGCTTTAGTTTGAGGATGTCCATGTATGAATCTTGAATTTCCCCTTGAGGATCAATAAAGTATCTATCTATCTATCTATCTCTCTATCTATGGTCCTGCATAATGCTTGCACGCTTCTCATTCTGTATCTTTTGAAAGAAAATCTTTGAACATATTTTAAGTATATATACTATATATGATCCCTGGAGGGAAATTTTATGTGATCAATCTTTCATTTCAATCACTTCCTTATCCCACTTTTTTGCAAGGACAATCATCATTTCTCAAGCTAACACTGACATTTCTTACAGTTACTGTTACAGAAAATGTGTAATATATGCGTGGAGGCTATCCTATGAGCCTCCACGTGGATGGCAATGTATTCTTCAACGCGTAGCAATAGATCCATTGTCCAAACAATTGCTCCAGTCCAAGTTTTGATATACCTGTAGGCCTAAATGAAACCCGGTGCTGCTGGTGATATCGAACAGTGCTGTATTTCTGTATATTAGTGCTGTAGTG
This sequence comes from Alosa alosa, assembly GCF_017589495.1. Lineage (NCBI taxonomy): Eukaryota > Metazoa > Chordata > Actinopteri > Clupeiformes > Clupeidae > Alosa > Alosa alosa. Next base: position 28,168,241 of record NC_063197.1, on the reverse strand, counting down.
TGTTGCCATTTTGTTGGCTATGGCTAAAGTAAGAGCCGCCATCCGCACCTTATACACATTTCTATTCACGTGACTAACACCCAATGCACTACACCCCCAAGTGGCAAAAATAAGTAAAACCCAATAAACCCACAAATAATAAAGGTCAATTCAGTCAATCTTCCCTAAATAAACAATGGTTGTCAATGATGAGGAAGTCACGTGTAAAACAAGGCTGTAATCATGATATACCTTAAGCCTTTCTATTTCACCATGGGATAATATTCCTTGTTGTAGGAAGGTCATATGTCACACAAGATTCACATTTCTCTGATGTCAGTGTTTAATTTTGTCACCAGACTTGGTATCAACTTTGTGCTTTGTGTGTGTATGTGTGTGTGTGTGTGTGTGTGTGTGTGTGTCTGTGTATGTGCTTGCATACAGTACTTGTGTTTTATTACCTAAATTAGCTAAGTAGTTTATTTTCATCCTCAGGTCAGTCAGGTTCGCACACAGGTCAACTTTTAAAAAAAATGGGACTGGTGCTCTTTTGAATGCCATTAAATGCTCCCTGTGCTCCAATGCAATTGAAATAAATGTGAAGTTTGAAACAATGTCCATTTGAATGGCTACAAGCTGTGACTGTTTTGCACTGATATCCATACAGTGCCTGCTGAATCTGAGGAGAAAGTGACTGATGGTCTTGGTGAGGAATAGTAAGAAATAAATACAAACTTGATTTCCCCTGTGATTGCTAATATTCGTTGGACATGTGGGACAGTAGAATTGTTCAGCACGTTGTGTTCCTTTGTGGTTGTGGCTGGTGTCTGGCTTTGACCCGGCCACAGTCACACTTGAGGAGGCCAATGCTGACACTGCAGGTCAGTTCCTGCGAGACCTTTTATTTCCCAACCCCCCATGTTTATTCTTGTGAATTATTATGCTTTATCTTGACTCAGACTCAACTTTGTTATTTGTGTATGTGTGTGTGTGTGTGTATGTGTGTGTGTGTGTGTGTATGTGTGTGTGTGTATGTGTGTGTGTGTGTGTGTGTGTGTGTGTGTGTGTGTGTGTGTGTGTGTATGTATGTGTGTGTATGTGTGTGTGTGTGTATGTGTGTGTGTGTGTGTATGTGTGTGTGTGTGTGTGTGTGTGTGTGTGTGTGTGTGTGTGTGTGTGTGTGTGTGTGTGTGTGTGTATGTGTGTGTGTGTGTGTGTGTGTGTGTGTGTGTGTGTGTGTGTGTGTGTGTGTATGTGTGTGTGTGTGTGTGTGTGTATGTATGTGTGTGTGTGTGTGTGTGTGTGTGTGTATGTGTGTGTGTGTGTGTGTGTGTGTGTGTGTGTGTATGTGTGTGTGTGTGTGTGTGTGTGTGTGTGTGTGTGTGTGTGTGTGTGTGTGTGTGTGTGTGTGTGTGTGTGTGTGTGTGTGTGTGTGTGTGTGTGTGTGTGTGTGTGTGTGTGTGTGTGTGTAAATGAGCCATGTAGGTTCTTTTCATCCTCTGTCAGGTTTGCACTCAGCTTAACAAAAGGTACAATTAAAAAACATGGGACTGGGTGCTCCTTTGTCAAACTAATCTGTGACTCTCATGTAGCAATCTGTCAAACTCCAGACTGTAACATCTTGAGATAATGTTGTAAGAGGGTCCTGCAGACTCTCCAGGCAGGCCAGGTGAATTATGTGTGATTATGTGTGAATGTCATTATAAATGCTCCCTATGCCCCAATACAATTGAAACTAGATGTACCGCAGAGCAGTACAAAATATGACCGCTGCCCAGTCCAGCATATTTTTTCCACAAAAGTAAATCACGCTTGTCAAATTGTGTTAATTTCCTACTTTGTTCCTTTTTTTGTGTTTGTAATTGAGTATGTGCAGAGTGTGTGGTTGTTTTTGTGTACATGTGTGCTTCTGTGTGTGTTTATTGAGTGTGTGTGCCTGCATGTAAGTTAGTTTTTTGTGTGTGTGTTTGTGTGTGTGTGTGTGTGTGTGTGTATGTGTGTGTGTGTGTGTGTGTGTGTGTGTGTGTGTCTGTGTGTGTATGTAGGTGTGTTTGTGTTTATGTGTTTGTGTGCATGTTTGTGCGTGTTGTGTGTGTGTGCATGTCTAGTGTGTGTCTATGTGTCTTTGTGTGTGTGTTTTTATGTGTGTGTGATTTTATGAGTGTGTGTTTTTATGTGTGTGTGTTTTTATGTGTGTATGTGTATGTGTGTGTGTCTTTATGTATGTGTACGTAAATAAAGAACATCAGGGAACCACCTACTCTTTGCGATAAGTGCCATGGGATCTTTAACAACCATGATGAGTCAGGACCTCAATTTAACGTCTCATCCAAAGGACAACATCTCCTGCAGTACAGTGTCCCTGTCCAAAAAAATTGGTTGCGAGTCCATCAGAATTAAATAATTTTGAGATAATGTGTCTATGAGTGTCTGTGGGTTTATTTGTGCTGATAAGACTAAGAGACTGGCACTGGTAGGAGATTAATACCAGTTCAATATTTGTAATGGAGGGATAGATTATGTTTGTGACTGCCTGTTCAGTCCACTATTTTGTGTCAAACACAAAAAAATCACTCAACTTTTTTTCATAATATCAGCCTGTGCCTCAGTCTCGACCTTCTGTGCCTTGCACACCATGTATCCTATTCACCTTACATCATGCTGGACAGGCTACTGTAGGCCTTACAGAACAAAGATCCCAAAGACACATACGCTGCCCAATATGACATAATGAAGAGCACGTCTCGGAACTGATGTATCATCTTAGCAGATCTCACAAAACCCTCCACCTGCACCACTCGGCCTCCGGCCTTGTGGCTACGGCCGAACAAGTAAGTTAAGTATATCAGTCACAGCAGAGATTCTGAACTGGGCAAAGGGCTCCTTCGTTTGACTTATACTCTGCATGATCCCAAAACATTATTATGACCGCCGCTAGCGAAGCGGTCATATAGGGATTGTCAAAGTTTTTTTTTTTTCCCCCGTCATCTACTTCCTGAATTTTTGGTCAACGATACCCGGGACACCGAACCACTGGGGCACATGAAATTTGGTGGGTATGTAGCCCCACTAGACTTTTACGGAAAATTTTATTTTCGTCCCCGGGACACTCCCCGTGCTGGGCCCCCGAACCAAAAAAAAGCCGTTTTCCTAAATAACTACCTGAACCGTGGCACTGAGGATGAAGAATCTTTTATGGTATGTTGGTCTCAAGGGCCCACATCAACCTGGCCCATAATCACTCATTTGTGATTTGCACCCCATAAAAAAATCAAAATGCAATATTATTCTGCTTTAATCATTTAGTGACTGTACACTCATTGGCCTGTAGATGGCGGTGCACAAATATACACATGCACACACACACAGGCACCCACATACTATCGGTATTAGAACAGCCAATACATAATTACAAATTCAGTAGGATTAAAAGAAAGCCAAATATTCATCATCATCATCATGGCTGCATTTCCAGTATTGGCGATAAGTAGTCGTTTGTCTACTAGATGGTGCATCGTTGCAGTGAGACGTAATTTTGTTGGAAGTTAAAAGTGGGTTGGAAAAACAATGGACGCTTCCTACAAGGACTGTAGTTTAGGCTACCGCAGAGAACGTCTAATAAGGATACGACGATGTTCACATGAAATGTAATTCCCATTTCTTCTTGAAGCCGAAATAAATCTGAGGATGTTTATCGGACATGCTTGGTTTTTACTGCAGGTACGTTAATCTTATAATATCAATAAGAACCTAGGTAATGTTACCGTTAGCGTTGGTTGAGTGATGGAGGCCAATTTGATTGATTGCATTTGTAGAAAACTATAAATGCGGTTATACCAAGCAAATTGATAGCAGCACTGTAATTGTATATTTCGACTGTCATTTGTTGCACGTGCTACAAAAATCATTCTGTGCAATGGAAGATTTACCAACGTTACACCGGTCTGATACAGTTTTGCCTATACATGCGTGAGACTGAGACGCCTGTTTATTTTGTTTGAAGTGCGTGCAGGGTGTGAGAGGGGAATCGATGTGCTTTGATTCCAGCTTGGTAGTTTGCCTTGGTAGTAGCACGCCTGGTCTTCAATCAGCCAAAGAGGACACATGTAACTCCTCTCCTAGTTACTCTCCATTGGCTCCCTATAGTAGCCAGAATTAAATTTAAATCTCTCACTTTGGCCTATAGGACACTAACTAGATCTGCTCCTAGTTATTTTAATTCAATAATCAAGCCTTACATCCCCAACCGCCCACTGCGGTCTTCTGGTGAGCGTATGTTGTGTCGACCAGTCATGAAAACTGGGTCTAATTCCAGACTCTTTTCTTCAGTGGTTCCATGTTGGTGGAATGAACTGCCCAGTGCTCTCCGTTCCTGTGGTAGTTTTGGGTCGTTTAAGAGGGGTCTAAAGACATTCCTATTCAACATATACTTAGTTGTTTAAGCGCTTATGTGTTATGGTTTATATAATGTTGTTTTATTTTAATTGGGCTGTTAATTAATTTGACATTATTGTTTATTATTGATATTCTCCTTAATGTAGTCTTAGCATGTCATTGTTTTTATATTATTGATTGAATTGACATTATTGTTTTATTATTGGCTTTCCCCTTTTTTACATTGCTTTTTATTAGGCTATTGCTTGAATTGATATTATTGTGTACTACAACTATTCTCCTTACTATATTTGACCTACATTTTAATCTGTTCCCTGTTCAATTTTAAATATTATAATGTTGTTTTGTATTTATGTGTCGCTTTGGACAAAGGCGTCTGCTAAATCCATAACCATAACCATAACCATAGTTGTAGTCTGTGAAATTAAAAAGCACGTGTGTGTGAAGTATCCAAACAATGACACCTTAATTTCATTATGGCTGCTTTAGCAACACACCTTAAGCTACTGTGTAGTGGGTCCCATTTAGAAGTGGCAACTTCATTCGCGCTTTCCTTGACTCATGGAGCTGCGTGAATTTTATTACAACTTTTCGCCACGATATGGTCCGCTTGATACTGTAAGGCGTAAGCCATTGGTTTCCAAAGGAGATTTTATTTGTGTCGCCAGCATAGCCTATTGACAATTTATGTTGTAAATAGGCCTACCTTATAAGCCTACCTGTAGCTTAGGGAAGCTAACAGCTTCTATTAGGATCTAGTTTGTTAGTTACAGTTTTGTCATAACTCCCTGATGCATTTTTGCATTTAGAATAGCCAGAGCGTGGATATCTCAATCGGAAAATTAAACAATATCGGGTGCCTATGGACTAGGCTGGGTGAACCCAGCCTGATCTGCCCGCTATTTATTTTTTGATTTCTTAAAAGATTGAGCTTGGTTTGGTGACAGCCAGACTAGCCATGGACCTCAGTTACACAATGCAAGGGAACATGAATCAGCCTATATTTGCACGAACAATAACGGACAACAGCTCTTCAACTTTTGGCCCGTTAAAATGTGTATGGACAGTCTAGCTTACGCATTTCATCAAGGCCCATTTGGACATGTCAGTTATTTGCACCACTGGTTAGATGTAAAACAGCATTTCGTTTCAGACTACTGTTACTTAATTTGTGCATTAACAATAACGTTTCAGACTACTGTTACTAAATTTGTGCATTGAAAATAAAGTATTACATGAACTAAAGATGACTAAAATCTTATGTAGAAGAAGAAACATTCACAAAAAATCCATCCATCCAAAAATGACCTTTGTTTTTGATAGCTGTTGAAAACGGCATGGAACTGACAGAAATGTTTTTGTTTATAAATAAATACATAAATAAATAACATTATGCTGATACCTTTTGCTTTTCCCAAATACAATGTAGCCTACAGGTGTAAGTGACCTTTCAATCCAGTTGCAATGGATAAACTGTGATGAACTGCCCTACTTGTGATTGTTTAGAGATTTTAAAGGTTTTATAACAATGCTACATCTTCTTTGGCTATTCTACAATCTATTCACCTTTTCAGCACCAGTAGGCTTCTTTCTGTGCAGCCGCACACACACACTCAGGCATGCCAAACAAGCATGCACAAAAGTTTCAAGAGTGGGGGATGGAGTAAAATATGAAGACAAATTGAAGTGTGATTTATTTTTGCTGAACGGATGTACAGGACTGAGCGGCGGTCATATTTTGTACCGCTATGCGGTATATCTAGTTTATATTATGTTTATGGTTGTTGCTAAAAATTATTGTTATTAATTCTATTATGAATTTTTTTATTTTTTATTATTATTATTATTTAGTCTGACTTTAACCTGTTATTTTATATTTTAATGTAATGTTTATTTATGTCCTTGTCAGTCGTAAGAACCTTCCGTGTACATATAATGAGTTTGACAAAGTATTGGGGTTGGTGGGGGCGGTAGTAGCATAGTGGCTAAGGAGCTGGGCTAGTATGCAGTACCCAGAAAATAATACATGTTTAATACCTTATGTGGTACCATAGGAGCAGGACCTATCGTGTGGTTGCTGGTGAGCATGATCTTAACAAGGTAAACTGCAGGGAGCAAATTTAACCTACGTGTCTATCGCATCTACAGTCACCCTGGTTGGAAAAAAAAACTGTTGCTTCTGGGTAAGTATTATTGGCCTCGCCTAGTTTAGGTATTGATCTGATTCAAGGTGTGTGAATGTGTGCATGAAATTGTAAATTTGCATTGTCCTTTGGAGTAACTTTAAATCCCACAATCTTAAAATAAATGCAGAAAGCATGTAGCTAGCTATGAATCCTTTTGTACATTAGTTTTCACACAGGGCATTATTTGTGTTACTAATAGGAAGGATTTACTACAGGTCTAGCACCTTCCCATTCCAACACTTATGCAAAGCATCCAGGCAAATGGCACCATCAAAAATGTGTGTATGTTGTTTGCAGCAATGACATCGCCCTGGTGCGCCTCTACACGTATGCCACACTGAACAGTTACGTGAAGCTGGCCACCCTGCCTTCAGCCAATAGGGTGCTCAGTAGTGGAACTTGCTACGTCACTGGCTGGGGTCGGACATCTAGTAAGTGTGCTGCTGGCCTTGTCATACAACTACACAATTCACAATTATGTAAGGATATTGTTGGGGCTTTTATGTCTTTAATCACACAGTAGAGTGAAGAGAGAGACAGGATGTGAGTGGGAGGGTGAGATGGGGTGGGAGGATCGGAAAGTGTCCTGGGGTCCCCGGGCACTTGAACCTGAATGTGGTATGAGCCCTGTAGCCACTTGGACTGCAGCACCCCTGTAACTGTACAATTACATGTGATATAGTCTGATACAACATGGGGTAACAGTGCTTATGTAGTCAGGGCTTAAATTTCACTGCGGGATTGCGGGTATTGCGCATAATTTGTTCAAGTCCCGCAACTCTAGCCATCATAATGCGAGAAATTCCCGCATACACTTTTACAGCCTGTCTGATGACGTTAATATAGCCTAATCATTAAGTGGCGAGTTGAATTGAACATAGCCTCATGCAGACGCACACACACACGGAGAGAGAGAGAGAGAGAGAGAGAGAGAACCACTTTGCGCTTACGCAAATAGGCTACGCTACCATGGCAAACTTTTACATCTGGAAAGAGCTCCTTGGTAACGATCCTGCTAGCTCAGGTCACGTCAACACTTGATCCCAGAAAGATTGTCTTCGACATGTTAGTTTTTTGAACATTTATTGTATCTAATGACATAGAAAACATAATAATTTGCATACACATACCGCACTATGCACAACTTTTATTCACTAGCGACTATAGCCTAAAACCGTCAGGTTGAAGGGGGGGTAATTACTCCATAGAATTACTCTCACGTATTTTGTAAGTACAGTGACAGGCACTCAATTACACCTACTCATCAGCAATGTGCACTCAATTGGACCTACACACCACATTAAAGATATGCCTAAGTGTTATAGGTTAAACGTCAATATGAGGCATTCAAATTACTAAATATGTTTAGCTACTAGTAATTACTAGTAAAATGCTAAATGCATTATTAAATAAATACACTCTATATGAATTCAAAAATATATGATAGAAACATATCACATAAGCTATCATTTTCAGTGTGTGTTTGTGTGTGTGGAGAGAGTCAAGCAGAATCTAGGATGTCCACTGTTGTGAATGATCCCACTACAGTATATATTACTGATGACGTCAGGGTGGTGGGGGCCCCAAAATCAAACACTTTTTTTAAAAAAGTATCGAAGTATTGAAATCGCAATTCTTGACTTGGTATCAGAATCGACCCCCCCCCCCCAAATTGTGTAAATCCCCCCTACATGAATAACCTAAGGGGGGAATTCCCCCCCATTTTGAAAAATGAATTTTAAGCCCTGGTAGTATTTAAAGGAGAATTCCGGTGTTATATTGACCTAAAGTGTGTTGAAACATGATACCGAGTGTGAACGTATGTCTCATAGCCCATCTCGGCTTGTCCCCTGCACTCCAAAATCTGGCGCTAGTTAGCCGATGCTACCAACAGCTTTTTCAACGGTGGTGCTTCGGCATCGGGCTAGCCATGCAAATAAATTACTGTTTTACACCATTTACGAGGCTCAATGTATCTCCACACTTCATTGGTAGACTTCCGAGGGCCCTGACATTTAAAACGAAACATTGAGAACTTTAAAAAAGCACTGGTAGTTTACTTACAAGACGATTTATACAGACAGTATCTTCACGAAGTTTAGCGTTCAGCCATCTTGAATTTAGTCACGATAAGTCGAGCGAGGAGTAAGAATGAACAGGTATGATAAGGGATCAGATTCCAAAAACTAGATGTACCGCATAGCGGTACAAAATATGACCGCCGTTCAGTCCTGTACATCCGTTCCGCGAAAATAAATCACACTTCAATTTGTCTCCATATTTTACTCCATCCCCCACTCTTGAAACTTTTGTGTATGCTTGTTTGGCATGCCTGAGTGTGTGTGTGCGGCTGCACAGAAAGAAGCCTACTGGTGCTGAAAAGGTGAATAGATTGTAGAATAGCCAAAGAAGATGTAGCATTGTTATAAAACCTTTAAAATCTCTTAACAATCACAAGTAGGGCAGTTCATCACAGTTCATCCATTGCAACTGGATTGATGAAAGGTCACTTACACCTGTAGGCTACATTGTATTTGGAAAAAAGCAAAAGGTATCAGCATAATGTTATTTATTTATTTATTTATAAACAAAAACATCTCTGTCAGTTCCATGCCGTTTTCAACAGCTATCAAAAACAAAGGTCATTTTTGGATGTGTTTTGGAAATGCTGTTTTACATCTAGTGGTGCAAATAACTGGCATGTCCAAATGGGCCTTGATGAAATGCGTCGCTAGACTGTTCATACACATTTTAACGGGCCTGTTGTCCGTTATTGTTTGTGCAAATATAGGCTGATTCATGTTCCCTTGCATTGTGTAACTGAGGTCCATGGCTAGTCTGGCTTTCACCAGACCAAGCTCAATCTTTTAAGAAATCAAAAAATAAATAGCGGGCAGATCAGGCTGGGTTCACCCAGCCTTGTCCATAGGCATCCGATATTGTTTAATTTTCCGATTCGGATATCCACGCTCTGGCTATTCTAAATGCAAAAATGCATCAGGGAGTTATGACAAAACTGTAACTAACAAACTAGATCCTAATAGAAAGCTGTTAGCTTCCCTAAGCTACAGGTAGGCTTATAAGGTAGGCCTACAACATAAATTGTCGATAGGCTATGCTGGCGACACAAATAAAATCTCCTTTGGAAACCAATGGCTTACGCCTTACAGTATCAAGCGGACTTAAAACTGCCATATCGTGGCGAAAAGTTGTAATAAAATTCACGCAGCTCCATGAGTCAAGGAAAGCGCGAATGAAGTAGCCACTTCTAAATGGGACCCACTACACAGTAGCTTAAGGTGTGTTGCTAAAGCAGCCATAATGAAATGAAGGTGTCATTGGATACTTCACACACACGTGCTTTTTAATTTCACAGACTACAACTACTAATCTGGAATCAAAGCACATCGATTCCCCTCTCACACCCTGCACGCACTTAAAACAAAATAAACAGGCGTCTCAGTCTCATGCATGTATAGGCAAAACTGTATCAGACCGGTGTAACGTTGGTAAATCTTCCATTGCACAGAATGATTTTTGTAGCACGTGCAACAAATGACAGTCGAAAGATACAATTACAGTGCTGCTACTCATTTGCTTGGTATAACCGCATTTATAGTTTTCTACAAATGCAATCAATCCAATTGGCCTCCATCACTCAACCAACGCTAACGGTAACATTACCTAGGTCCTTATTGATATTATAAGATTAACGTACCTGCAGTAAAAACCAAGCATGTCCGATAAATATCCTCAGATTTATTTTGGCTTCAAGAAGAAATGGAAATTACATTTCATGTGAACATCATCCTATCCTTATTAGACGTTCTCTGCGGTAAACTACACTCCTTGTATGAAGCGTCCATTGTTTTTCCAACCCACTTTTAACTTCCAACAAAATTACGTCTCACTGCAACGACGCGCCATCTAGTGGACAAGCAACTACTTATTGCCAATACTGGAAATGCAGCCATGATGATGATGAATATTTATTTTGGCTTTCTTTTAATCCTACTGAATTTGTAATTATGTATCGGCCGTTCTAATACCGATAGTATGTGGGTGCCTGTGTGTGTGTGCATGTGTATATGTGTGCACCGCCATCTACAGGCCTACTACACGCCATCTACATAAACTGCTTTTTGCGGTTGGGGTGGCCCAGGGGCCCCTAAACTAAATTTTTCTGTAAAAGTCTAGTGGGGCTGCATACCCACCAAATTTCATGTGCCCCGGTGGTTCGGTGTCCCGGGTATCGTTGACCAAAAATTCAGGAAGTAGATGACGGGGGGGGGCCAATACCTATATGACCGCTTCGCTAGCGGCGGTCATAATAACTCCGTGGAAATGCATGGATTCCAGTTGCTGCTACTGGAAGAAACTGGAATCCATGCATTTCCACTGAATTATTTTTGGAATCTGATCCCTTATCATACCTGTTCATTCTTACAAATTATTTCGACTTATCGTGACTAAATTCAAGATGGCTGCAAACGCTAAACTTCGTGAAGATACTGTCTGCATAAATCGTCTTGTAAGTAAACTACCAGTGCTTTTTCAAAGTTCTTAATGTCTCGTTTTAAATGTCAGGGCCCTCAGAAGTCTACCAATGATGTGTGGTCACACATTCCCCTATTGGAATAGAGGGTGAACTTTCCAAAAGATACACTAGCTATTTCTAACCCCTTTGACATCACAAACTTCAACCGATTAAGAAGCAGTTCAGATTAACAGATTAATCCAATAGCAAGTCTGCCATTAGCAATGCTGTCCTAGAATATTACCTAATGCATTCAAGCCTTTTCTCATTGTAATGTTTATCTAAAACTGTTATTTTCTTCAATGTCTTTTTCTCTATTACTGTGTACATCCAGAAGCGCCCTCTCAAACGTGTTGAGATACAGTTACCTGCCTATCGTAAGCCGCAGCACTTGTACACAGGCAAGCTGGTGGGGATGCAGTTTGATAAAGTCCTCCATGATTTGCGCCGGAGGAACTACAAGCCGATCAGCATGTTATGTAAGTGTTCCTTCTTGCATATTTAATATATCGATATAATAATTGAATTGAATGATTTAATATTAAATATAGATGTTGTTGCAGGCTAAGAAATTAAGTTAACATTATATTTTGATTGACCTGAAATTATGACCACCATGTTTACTAAACTTAGTAGACATTATAGTTTAACCAATACATGGATGACAGTTATTCTGTTTTTTTATTAATGGTTTTAATTGTATTGACCATAAGTAGGCCTATTTCTTTTATTTTCTTGAAACTTTATCTCCAGTTTCACATATGGATGAATATCAGTGACACCTTGTCAATCTGTTGTTGCCATAAACACAATTTAAAATAATAAAAGTAAATATGATATACAAAGTGAATTTTGTCTGTCCTGTTATAGGGAGACTCCGGTGGTCCTCTGAACTGCTACATTGGGAGGAGATGGGTGGTTCATGGAGTGACCAGCTTTATCTCCAGCAGAGGATGTAACACCGTGAGGAAGCCATCAGTTTTCACTCGTGTGTCTGCCTTCACATCCTGGATCAACAGAGTAGAGCTTACATGTACCATAACATACATGTGTGATTTACACACACACTCACACACACACACTTTTCGCCAAGTTGCATGTTAGTTACTCAGTTATTTTTCAGGACTTTTGTGCACTTGTTGTAAAATAATTTGTTTGTATGTTTGGTCTCTAATGCTGTGACCCTTTTTGTACTCTTCAGGTTGCTAGATAAGTCAAACATGAAGACTATCTGAAGACTCTCCATTCTCACTCAATTATGAATGAGAAATAAAACTGAAGTAGACTGAGTAGTACCAGAGACTTTCTAATGTGGAGACACAGCACTCCGTAATACTCCGTAGAAATGCATGGGGCTAGTTTGTCACGCCAATATGGCCATTGTCTACACATATCCCACCCCTTCCTCGGCAAAACGTCGACATGTAAATACATTGAGCCAATCATGTGGTGTGATGTGAATACATTGAGCCAATCATATGGTGTGTTGTGAAGACATCGTGCCAATCATGTGTTGTGATCTCGCCGCTGGAGCAAGATTGGTGTCGTGAAGCCATGCGCACGCACAGTTCGACCCAAAGACTGTGCCCGATGAGTGCCCATAAAACGTTGGTATATGGCTGCCGAGTGGAGGGACTTGCCTAAAAGGACTTTAGTAGTACTGAGTAGAAATAAAACTGCATTGCAAAGACATCTCTTTGTTGAGTTGATTTCAATATGTTCTTCTGCATATGTTTTACTTTGAGTGGATTCTGGTTTTCATACACTAACTACCAAAAAGGCATGCACATAAATACCAACAACAGCACAAATGGCTCTCATAAAAGCTTGGTAGCATATGCTACCTGATGATGTAGTTGGGAATAGGGTGAAGCCAGACGGACCTGTTAGCAAATCTGAATTTGCTCTGCAGATTAGGCTGAAAAGGTTGGTACCAGTTTCCGCATCACCAAAAACCCAGGATGTGCATTGACACACACAACTAAATGGCTGCGCTGATGACGACAGGGTTAAACAGATATGGAAGAGAGTATTGTCTTTACAACCTTCATTTACAAGCAAAATGTGTTCGCTGCACTTCTGAAATGATTTCCAGGGCCGTAACCAGCAGTGAAATTAAACCAAATCATTTCAGAAGTAGACAGAGAGAGAATCAAATAGCGTCAACATCTTTATAGAGAGTGGATAGAATCATTATAATTTTTAAATCATCAAATAGCATAAAAATAAATCTACCCTGAGAGAGAGATCATTAATAGAAATGTTACCTTTTGTATGAAATAATTGTGTATTCACTCATACATTAGGCAGCCTGAATCCTCCAATTCAGACCAGTGTATTGAAGAACCAGTTCGCACACCATTACTGGTTTCGCTATCATGAACAGATATAAGATGGCCACCTTCAGCTTCTCCTCTCCACTTCATCTAAAAGAGAGGAATTAATAAGTTTGCAGTTGTCAGACTTACAGAGATTCTCTTGCTTGGGAATCGGTTCTGGGAACCGGTTCCAAATGTTCCGATCCATCAGAATTGTACACATCTACACGTTAACGATTCCACTAACAATTCCAATACAAAGCTTTGTTTTAAAATGTTACTTTTTTAGAAATTTTAAAGCATTCAACTTCTGTATTGATATTGCACACTTGGTATTCATTCTCTAAAACCACTTTAAATGAGACATTCAAAGCAGGCTTGTGCAAAATTCCAGAATTGAATTGAAACTGGTTCTTAAATTCTAATTCAATTATTGAATTTCACTTGCATTTCAATTGAGGTAGCAAACAGGAAGCAGAATTGCAATTTGAATTGTGCACAACCCTGATTCAAAGCCAACAACTCTCAAAGCCATCCTATAAGTGTTCAGCAAATGGTACAGGAATCGATGTGGGAATCGATAAGGAATCACATTGATAAGCAGACTCGACAATGGCATCAATATCGATAACAATGCCCATCCCTACTCATGAGTGGCCAATAAATATGGTTGCTTAAGGAAGATTTCTGGGGGAAAGCTACTTTGAGGCTAACGTCAAAGTAGATGGAACATAGGAATGACTTCAGTTTTCTTCAGTTGCTTCCTGTAAAGGTCATACTGGTCATACTAGTTGACCTATTAGACTCCCCGTACAAACATTTCCCTTGGAACTGCTTTTACCACTGTGTGTTTAACTATTTGGGTGTTAATACTCCACGAGCGAACCAGTGAAAGTAGTACATGAATATAAATACCTGGGCACCGTCATTGATGACAAACTGCGTTTTGACTCTAAGACAGGTGATTCTTAAAAAATGTCAGTATTTCTTGAGGAAGCTATACTCCTTTGGAGTGAGCAGAAAGATTCTCAGCATTTTTTACACCTCCTTTATTGAAAGTATACTGACCTTTTCATCTATATGCTGGTTTCACTCCCTCTCAGTCAAAAATAAGAAACACCTCCAAAGCATTGTGAACACGTTCTAAAATCATTGGCCACCCTCTTCAGTCTCTGACATCACTGCACGACAAGGCAACATTAAGGAAAGCCAACTGCATCTTAGAAGACTCTACCCATGTCCTACATAGAGTTTTTGAATGGCTGCCCTCTGGCAGGCATCTGCGCTGTCCTCTGGCTAGGACTAACAGGAGGAAGGCTAGCTTTACTTTTGAGGCTATTCGCCTTTTGAACTTGAATATGCTCCCAGCAACCTCCTCCTCCATCTCCTGGGACTAATCCCCCTCTCTTACACTCCTGTCTGTCCTGTTCTTTCTTTTGTCCTGTCTTATATGTTGTGTTATGTCTTATATGTCACTATGCCTGCATAGGGAAAATTGCCCCTCAGGGATAAATAAAGTTTTTTGAATTGAATTGAATTGAATCGAGCCCTGTGGTCGGGCCTTTTCGGCCTGAAAGGAAATGTGTGCGCGCACAGTTCGGGACTACTTCAAGAATAGAGTGCTGCTGTTCACTGGGTGTTTGACTAGGATCATTATCACCGAGTTACACATTTCTGAATCTAGGAAAGTCTTTCAGCTAAAATTTTAATTGTTTTGGACTATTAGTATAGTCACA
Source organism: Alosa alosa (assembly GCF_017589495.1). NCBI lineage: Eukaryota > Metazoa > Chordata > Actinopteri > Clupeiformes > Clupeidae > Alosa > Alosa alosa. The sequence continues at coordinate 28,153,090 of NC_063197.1, read as the reverse complement.
AATACCATGTCCATACACTATACCATGTTCTAAAGCCACTTGGAGCCTGTTTATTGCTAGTCTGGTAAACCAGACTCATTCATTTTGTGAAGAGAATCTGGCCTCTCATGATTTGGACATGTTTCCAATCGTAACGGATGTAGACTTTGCTTTAACTTGAAATCATTGGTCAAGCCTAACCAATAACAGTAATCAGGGATTTTTAAAGTTACTTCCTACTTTGCCTAAACTTTACAAATGGACAATAAACTGTATCAGGAAACAATGTATGTAGGTCTACCTTTCATAAAAGGTAAATGTTTGCCACAGCTGCTTTCGATTACGAAACTATAGCTGATTGGTCCTACCTTAGACTGATGGTACTACACGTACAGGTACCACCACAGGTCAATATTTCAAGCAGTGCTGCATGGCATTTTTGTGTTGGGCTTTGTCATTGTTCTTTTCTTTTCAGTTTATGTTCCTTCATGACATTTCAATCGTCCACAACTGACTAGGTCACAGCACAGGCACCACGACCACACTTGACAGGGACAACAAGGAGGTGGCACTACCCTACCCCACCCATAGCACTCTATTTATATTACAAATGTACATACTGTAACTACAAGTGTACAGCCTTCGGTTGGGGATTGGTTGGTCGAAGACGTCTCTGACATTGTTACAGGTATAAAAGAAATCCACTGGTTGTATTTGCTACAGAGGGAGTAGGAAACTATTAATGATGCGGCAAAGTTAAAGGTACTCAACGGAGAGGGGCAAAGAAGTAATCCAAAAATGAAGAAAAGCCTTCATAAAAAGCTTTTATTGTTGCATAGCTATTCAGTACAAGAAACGTTAATGTTCTGACACAGTTCAGCTATTGTCTTCGTCAGGGAGTGAGCTGAATTGATTTTGAATGATTGTTACAGGTGTCTCTGAGGTGACCTCCTCAGTAAATCAGTCATTTTCTCCATCATCTCCAGCCTGGACCTGGCCACGGAAAAGGTGGGCTCTATGACCCATGAAAACAGTGAAAATGAAAACAGTTTGGTTGGGTTGGGCCAGTGGTTCTCAAAGTCTGGGGCAGGCCCCACTTGGGGAATAGAGACATGACAGGTGGGGTACGATGAACAGGAGGAGATTGTATTTTGTGCCTATCTTTATTAATGCCTTTCTTTGTTGACAAGGAAGATTATAGTTTCAAAAATAGCCACACACAAACATGAGTCATAAACATTACTGACATATGAATTCAAACATCATCAGATTCAGAAGACCTAGACAGGAAATGTAATATGGAACCAAAATGCGAAAATAACATTTTATTGTTACAATTTTGCTGGGGTGATGGGGTCAGATGGGGCTTGAAAATTCCCGACCTCCAAATTGAGGGAATAACAGAAAAGATCCTTGTATGATAATGGCGAAGCATCACCACTCACCAGGTCAATTTCCAAAAAAATTTTTGTTCCTCTTTTTAGTCAACTTTAGCATTACATGGGTTCACATGCTTTTTCTTGCCACGTTATCTGTTCCTGTGTCACATATTGTTTTATTCCTTTTAACCAATGCTAATTTAAATTAAATTAATGAATTTAAATTAAAAATACTTTGCAATTGCTATGGTTTTCATGTATTACATTTTTTAATGAACGGTTAGTTAACTATACATCATTAAAAATGGGTGTTGAAACTGTAGGCTACCTAATTGAAAAATATAGAATACTTATGGATTATTGATTAATAATATATTTTAGTCTACAAGCTAATGAAATGTCATGTGGAAAATCACTTATTTTCAGTACCTAATTTTTGTTTGATTTTGTGTGAGCAAAAAGTCTCTCAACTGTACTCAGTTTACCCTGTAGTTGCAGTAAAATAAAGTATGCTTATGAGTTTACTAATATAAAAAATATTAGTAAAAAATAATATTAAAATAGTACACTTACAAGTATACCACATTTATACTAGTAAACTTAAAGTAAACTTGGGAATTATACTAGGCTGTATACTTCAACTGCACTTTAGTTTACTTATGTTTTTTCTGATCGCTTAAGCAAATTTTTTGTAACTATGGCTTTTTTTGCAAAACTCTACACACAAACCTTTCACCCAATCAGCAAAACACTGTAGTTCTCTTGCAAAAGCTAACACACCTTGCTTAACTTTCGTAAAAATGGTGTTTTCGTATCAAACAGTAAACACAAGCCATCACAATAGTAAGCACACAATGTGCCAACTACATACTGATGGTATGAATAAAAAACATCTGGCTTTTGTTTTCTCTGTGCACAAGGTAGACTATGTCAGTTTGAGGTCATACTTTTGTCATAGTTCTGTAAACATACAGGGGACCAAACTTCAAGTATTAGTGTTTATTTACACACATCAAAACAAACACAAGTGTGTTTTTACAAGTCAAAACACAAACTAGCATTTCACTGAGACAAAACCATTCAGTCTACATCGGGTCGTCTCTCTCAAAATTTCGTCTACATCACATGCGATGTCCTAGTCCAAGGCACCGGGGAAAATATATTCTGGAATGCCGTATCCAGGCCTGACATGACAATATCCCCACATGTAGACTGATTTTTTTGCCTGTAAAAATGTCTTTCTCTTCTTACCCTTCCTCTTCCCCCTCCCCATCCTCCTCTTGCTCCTCCTTGTCCTCTTCCTCTAACTTTACCTCCTTGTCCTTGTCATTCTCTCCCTCTCACTTCTTCACCTCCGCATCCTCTTCCTCCTCTTCTTCCTCCTACTTCTTCACCTCCATGTCCTATTCTTCAGCCTCCCCTAATTCTTTCCTTTCTCACTCTTCCTGCTCCCTCTATTGTACCCATTGTACATTACCTGTGGCTTAGTGCTTAGGCTGATTGCAAAGTGAACTAATTATCTAAAACAGTTTTCACATGAGTTGTGTTTACAGTTCTGCAAAAAGAGTGCTGTGTAGTGAGTTGTGCCTACAGTTGTGCAAAGTGTGTGTTACAAAATTGCAAACTGAGTGCAAAGCAGTGTTTGTGCTTTTACTTTTGCGAACTCAGTGAGTGGTTTTGCTATAAGTATTAATAGTTTTAGAAATTGTGCTATAAGAATCACAGTTGTGTTTCAGCATTCAGAAAAAACTGTAATAAAATCCTGAGATCCTGGCTTTGGTTTTGCTCTGCTGCAAATAGCTTAGGCATAGGGCATAGATTTTAGCAATTAGTACTCCAAACCAAAGGTGGCGGTACATTGCCGAAAATATTATGACTGGTGACGGCAACAGAACGCGCGAAATTTAGAACAGACTGTAAACAATTTATGATTAGCTTTGCTTCTGAACAACAAGCAGCATCCATGTCGTAAATATTTCATAAAAACCATGCTTTTATGCGAAAACTAATATTTGTCATTGGACACCTCAAGGACAGTTCCACCTTTTGGAGTCTATTTTCAGCGTGAATGAAAGAAAACTTCGCTTTAGTGATCAGGGCAGCAGCAGATGATGAGTGTTAAAATTACTCTCTTCTTGCCTGACTAACGTTAACAGCTAAATTAACGTGGCCGTGAACAAAATCGGTATGTGTGTCTATTAATGGTGAATTTTATATTTAATTTGAGTAATGGTTGTTTCTAAATTATGCAGTGTGCAGTGCTTAATGTTCGTGGACTAACGTTAGGTAAAATTAGTTTTACTTCCTTAACAGTCTCAACAGTTAACCTAACGCAGCTAACATTCTACAGTTTAGCTGCTAAAAGCTAAAATGCAATCTCTGACAGATTACTGAATGTAACTCGACAACATTCACCTTGAATTCGGGGAGAAAACCACCATGTCGCAAACTACCCTTCTCGAGGAGGTTGAGCAGTGGAGCCCTGACACCTGCAAAAAGGAGCTGAAGACAGTGCTGCCCAAGCTCGTCATATCCTTTCACTGTTAATTACGAAATACATTTGTTGTCAATCACTGTTATACATGTGGTGTTTGGTTGGAAACTGAAGTAGCAGCTTTATAAGGTATCATTCTTTAACTCCTTTTACTCAATTCATTGTCTCACTGATAGTTGGACAGATCACATACGTAAGTATTAACGTTAAATGAATTGCAAGCTGAACTAATACACAATCAATCAGTGACATAGACTGTCCTGTGTAACTTGCATCATTAGGTGTGCTGAGGATAATCATGGACATGTTTCTTCCACATTTACGTCTGTCTGAACTGGAGGAGGAGTGCTTTTCTAAAGTTCTACCAAAGGTGTGTAGGCTCCTGTTGTCTAGGCAGATACATTATAGCCCATTTACAGATGCCCAAATTATAGTAGCCATCCTTGTTTTAACACTCCATACACTATGATATATATATATATATATATCTATATATATATATATATATATATATATATATATATATATATATATATATATATCATATTGTGCATATATATATGTGCACTTCCTTACAAAAATATTATCATCAATATCCTCAAAAAAGGTGTGCAATTGTTAAATGTCACTTTACATCAGAAAATAAGGTATTATGTGTGTAGGTGGTGGGAGTATTTGGTAATTTGATGGATGAAATCTCCAGTCAAGTCAGTGGGCTGTCCAGTCAAAACACAGAGCTGACCGCCTCACTGAGGAATATTCTTCAGGTAAGACCTCTCTGGCTGGCCTGCCTCAGAGAGTGCACTCTATAGTTCCAAATCCAGGACACCCTCTGTGTCAAGCCAAAGCATGTATTTTGCTAAAATGAGCTACAGTGGTGTAGCTATTTAATGCTTTGGTTAAGGCCATGTGGCTGAAATGTTGGCATATTTGGTTTAGACTTGGCTAAAAATAAACTGGTGAAATAAAGATGTGTCCAGTTCTATGAAGATTTGTGTGTGCTACCTTATTACCTTTGGGTAGTTAATTTGGAGGCTCAACTAATTACTTTGTGTGTGTTGGGGTTTACAGGTGATGGTACAGACACTTGAGGCAGTGACTATGTGTGTGAGGCATATGTGTGCTCTGGAAGGTGTTTCCCGTCTGTCCGAAGTGCGCTCTGTCCCCTCCTGTGTCCTCTACCTCCTCAGAAACACTTTCCAGCACTGCAAGGTACCCAAAGCATGACCACTGTTCATGTCTACAGTAGATTTTAGGGTCCTTAATATTACAACCAAATCCACTATCTGTGTTTGTATCATAGGGCGTTTTTTCGACCAACAAAGAACTGCTTCTTGAAGCTTGGTATTATCTAGTAGCCTGACGAGCCAGACATTAAAATGTAGGGTCTGGACACTCACCGTTCGCAGTGCTCAGTCCGAGGGGCGGGATAATCAGTTGTCTTTCAAATTCCCTCTGCACGCAATAGGACAGCGGCAGCGCTATGAGTCCCATGCGTTTCCCACCAGCGGAGCTAGTTGGCTAGTTCAAACATTTGCCAACTTAATAAAAGCTTAACTCGTGTCACACTGTTCGCCAGCAGCAACATCCATCTTATTTGTTTTCAAGTAGCAGGGAATTCAAGCCAAACCATTGCAACTCTGCCATCAATCATTATGTTAAGCCCACCTAACGACTCTATACACGATTTCATTTGCCTGATTAAGTTTAGATTTCTGGAGCTCACAAGCCAACTGAGAGTTGCTAGACTAGCCCTGGCAGCAAATGTAATTCGCTGCCGCTAGGGGCGCGTCTAGATTTCTAGGCTAATTATCTAGTACAGTGTTTCCCAAACTTTTTTTCTGGGGACCAACTCGTGACTGTGGTAGTTAACAAACTAGATCCAAACAGAAAGCTGTTAGCTTTCCTAAGCTATATAAGGTATAAGCTAGGGGTATTACACAACATAAATTGTCACTAGGCTATGCTAGCGACCCAAATAAAATCTCCTACGACCCAGTCTTTGGGAACCAATGATCTAGTGAGCCAGCCGCATTTCCACCTGTTTTGAACAGAACCAAGGATACGTCAACAACAGAGGGTGTTGTGTGCATAATCACTGAACTGTAGACAGGCATGCTCACTCTGGTTCACAGGAAAAAGCAATTATTCTTTGGTGCTTCAAAACCAACTGACCAACCAACATCTTGAGCATGAACCAGAACAGAGGCAATTCTCTGTTAGTGGTAGCGGTATATTTTTTGGTTTTGTAATAGAAGTTGCGATGTTACACTATTACATTATTCATTATGCTGTAATGCTTCACGTCGTGCCTAACATCGGCCGCTCAGCTATTCACACCCACACAAGTCACATTTCACTCATCATGCACACACACACACACACACACATCCATTATGCTGGAATGCTTCACGTCGTGCCGAACATCGTCCCTTAGCTGTTCTAAAGGCACTGAAAAATGGACGGGTTGCGCCACGTACAGTATACTGTACCTGGCAAGATTTCATAAGCACAGCAACAACAACTATAATGATTTATTCATAGATAATCATTCTTCTGCCAAGAATTATGTGTCTTCTATCAGAATAGTTGTGAAGCACTGCTAAGACGCAGTAACTCTAACTTTTGTATCAATTAGTGGCAGTGGCATAATATAGAACGAAAATGCGGTCACCATGAAGGGTTGCATCTGGTTTTACAACGGCATCGTACGCGATTCAGCCAATCTTATGCAAGGGCCTGATATGTCCGTTTTAGAATGTGGTTTATGCCTGTTGCAGGATAGCGAGGTGGTGTACAGTGGACGCCTGTCTTTGGTTGGGGATTTGCTGCAGACACTTTTCAAGGAGGCCTACAGTCTGCAGAAAGGCCTAATAGAGCTACTGGACCACATCAGCCTGCATGAAGCAGCCTCAGATGAAGACGTCTCCGACATTGTTACAGGTATAAAAGAAATCCACTGAAGTGAACAAAGTGCTACTGAAGTGTGCTACTGACTGAGTAGGAAAATGTTGCACTCTGCACTGTTTGACCTGTCGTCGTGATTCTCCCCCTCGCAAACTCTGTTTTTAAAATAATGTGTGATTGAGACATGCCTGCAAAAAGAACATAGACTACACTGAAGGGATGTAATGTTAATTTAAGGAAACTTTTTTCAGGAAGTTGGGTGTGCTTGGTTGTAAAAGATTTACACCTGTTTCAAGAGCCGCAAAGTCAGGGTGCAATGTTGGATTGCTTTGCCTGATGCACAGACTTGGTATAGCGGCATTACACTGCTGTAGTGGTATAGAGCCACAATTGCAATTACAACTGTCAATGCATGTTTGGAGATAATGGTTTTTGTGAAAACAAGTACTAGAAATTTGTCGGTAGGTGGAGCCGACACTAAATTTGATTGAGGCGGCTGCCTCACAATGCTCTATGCAGGAAAAACCCTGAAAAATGAAGAAAGGTCTTCATAAAAATGGCTATAATGTTAAAAATGTTAATTAATGTTCTAACGTGCCTTAGCTATTGGGGCAGCCGTGGCCCGACCAGTGGGCCGCGGCTGAAGTGCCCTTGAGCAAGGCACCTAACCCCTCACAGCTCTCCGAGCGCCGCCGTTGTAGCAGGCAGCTCACTGCGCCGGGATTAGTGTGTGCTTCACCTCACTGTGTGTTCACTGTGTGCTGTTTGTGTTTCACTAATTCACCGAATTTTGTGTTTCACTAATTCACTGATTGGGTTAAATGCAGAGACCAAATTTCCCTCACGGGATCATAAAAGTATATATACTTATTGCCTTCATTAGAGAGTGAGCGGGGTTGATTTTGTGTGTGTGTGTGTGTGTGTGTGTGTATGTGGTGTGTTTTTGTCTCTGTGCAAAAAAAAAAGAGAATAAGTCAGATCTGAGACAAACTTTTGATGAACTTTCGTTTTCCTTCTCAGTGATCCACAGTCTTCTGGAGATTTGCTCCATCATTTCCAGCCTGGACATGGCCTTGCATGCCAATACCTGGAAATTCATTATCAAGTATGTGGTCCATTTGGTGCTTTTATCAGGCATTCACAACACACTGTTTGGACTTATCGCTTTGAAAACAATGACCAATACAGGCCGCTGCAATACTGAAAATAAAAACAGTTTGGTTGGGTTGGGCTGATCATTGTATGCCATTGTCGATCCATCATCACTGATTCCAGGCAAAGTGTGAAATACCAGTCTCTGGTGGAGGAGCACTTGCGTCATGCTGACATCACGTCCTGTTTGTGTGAGGACCTCCAAGGCTCTCTAAACGGCTGCTTGGAACTAGCAGAACAAATCAAACAGGAAGGATTAAAGGTATTAGACATATACCTGTGTGCACATAGCCAGACAAAATAGTAAACATGTACAGTTTACAGTATTGACAGGTATCAAGCACCTGCAGTTAGTACAGTAAGTGCACACAGTGCTGTGTATATGAACATGTGGTCAGCCTCAAGGTATATTGTGGAGGTTGGGTTTTGAAATTTTGCAGACATGAATTGTCTGAAGAAATTGAGGGAGGATTCTTGTGTGTTCATCTTGAAATAGATGACTAAGTGTGACATTGTATATATGACAGGGTTGTGCACAATTCGAATTGCAATTCTGCTTCCTGTTTGCTACCTCAATTGAAATGCAAGTGAACTTCAAGAATTGAATTGGAATTTAAGAGCCTCAATTCAATTCTGGAATTTGTGGTAATTTCATGGGTTTGTGCTAATTTCAAATGGAGTTTGGATCAGTGCTTATCAGTTATGTTCGTCACCTAGTCTGAACCCATGGGAACATTTCCAGACTACACTGAATGCAATAACCCCCCCCCCCCCCCCCCCACCATACACACACACACACACACACACACACACACAGAAATCCCCCTACAGTATCGCAAGCAGTGATAAAGGATGTGTGTGTGATGTATGTTTCCTGTAGTCCAGTAGCACATGACCTAAACTGACTTTCTCTGAACAGGCACAGAGCCCAGAAGTCAAGCTGTTTCAGAGAAGTATGAAGATGTGCCGCTTCTTTGCCAACACTCTGGTCCACTATGTGAAGGTAACCAGTTATTGGCTTCCAGAGAACAATGAAGATCAGGCTGGGAAGCCAGCTATCACATCCTCTTTTGGCAGTTCTCATGGTAACAGGAGTGTGTGTGTGTGTGTGTCTGTGTGTATGTTTGTAACAGGAATTCAAAGACTTTATGGCCGCATCCTGCCCACGGCTTCACCTGCTCTTCCTCCAGATCCACAGGTACCTTCGGTCAAGGGGTTGTCACCTGGGCTGACATCTCTCCAGTGCCCAGGAATATACCTGTTCTAATGGAGACACATGTCCCCATTCAGCCATCTATCTGGTCTTAATGTCAACCACAAGCATCTCTCTCCCACCCTTCTTCACATTAATACCCTTATTATCCCTCCGCACCGGCGATAGCTATGGGCATCATGTTTTGAGGCATCTTGTTTTCGCAATGTCTGTACGTACATCCGTATGTACAGTCTGTCCATCCTGATCACATGAGTGCAATATCTCAAGATCGCGACAAAGGCACATGCTTCAAATTTGGTATGAGTTTGGATGAAGTTTAGGTCTAAGTTTAACAAAAGTCCCATTCTTATGAACACTATATCTCAAGAATGCATTGGGGCACGTGCTTAAAATGTAACACGAATCTTGATTTGGACTGAAAGGTGATCTGATTAGATATCTAAATTAGATTTTTTTTTTACTGTGACCATGAAAGTCTGAGGGCCAGATGTACGTACAATTGGAGAACGTAGCATTATCAGCGTCATGGACAAACCGCAGATTGTGAACGCTGTCAGACCCAAGTTTCCGTCGTATTTATCAAACTAGTGTAAACTGCGCCTTTCTCCGCCCATTTACGAACGTCCACCTATACGAGCCTATACAAGCACAGTTGAATGAAGTTAACTGATGACAACGTTAAAAAGAATCAAACGCGATCGTGAAATTATACCATACATGATAAGATGTCAACAAACAGGGAGATAATGAAAATCAGTAGTTTTACTCAAAGTATTTGTGCACATAGGCTATGGAAAATTGGTCAAATCTAGCAAGTAGGAAAGTTTAAGTGAATGACGTGAAAGTGAAAGTAAGACATTCAAAAGGCCAACGAAAGTTAAGGTTGCTTTTGATAGTACAAATACTTACAAAACGGGTGCTCTAAATAGCGATTCTGTTGTCTTTGAAAGGTTCTCTTATTGACGCTTTGAACTGCAATTTGGATTAACACCTGCTTTTACAAGGCGGAAGTATTTAGGCGCAGAATAGACGTGCGCTTTTCAAAGACGAGCAGTCTTTGTACATACCGCGGAATACATAATTAGGCGCTCTTTACTCTTCCCCTGCCATCTTTTTACGCTAAACTCCCACTTTCCCCTGGATCCTCCCATGAATACATATGCATGACACGAAAAACGCACAGGCAGTTTGCGCTTTTACATCATTGCGGCCTGTTTGTACATACATCGCAATGATTTTACACGCACATTGCAAAACAAATACACATTAAGTGGGCGCAAACGCGTTAGTACATCTGGCCCTCAGTCTTGTGGACGCTATATCTGAAGAATGCCTTGAGCAAAGTGCTTCACATTTTGTACAAATGTTTGCTTGGACTCTAACATGAAATTATGCAATTTTGGAGGTCAAAAATCAAAGGCCACTTCGACTGCATATATTTCCCATTCTTGTGAACACAATACTTTAAGAATGCCCATATGATCCATGAAAATTATCCATACACATATGTAAGCAACTTGTAAGAGATGGGATTTACTGTTGGTAATGCCATTGTGAGAACTACCTCACGATAATACAAGGGCCGTAATACCCCATCCACCCCCACCCCCCTCTCTTTCTTGCTCTCTATCTATCTATCTATCTATCTATCTATCTATCTATCTGTTTCCTTCCATCCAGTAAGTTCCCACCCTGTCTTGGAGCTCCCTCGCTCCCTCCTGCACTAAGTGACGAGTTGAGTGGGGCAGTGCTCGTTGCCATGGATGCGCTCCTGTCCCAGCTCCTCGCCTTCCGACCGTTTGCTGAGAGCCTATTGGCTGAGAACCAGAGTGAGTGCACTGCACCGGCACATTACTGCACTACACTTAGTTGGTGGTGATATGTCACTAGACATTAAGAAATCATGTTCATTTCAAATACTTATATCACTGACAACAGTAGTCCGGCCAGGCTATTGTCATTTAAAAAGTGAAGTTGCAGCCCTCAACTGATGTTGATGTTGTGTTTTGTCATGTCGTGTTGTGTTTTGGCCTCATGCGCCACCCTCCACCTATCTGCTAATCACAAAGTCAGTAGTGTTTCGGCATCCGGGTTGGCAACCTCGAGACGAGGGGGAGGGGATACACTGCTCTACAGTAATTTGCTCTACCCGTTTTGGCCACAATCTTACATATGGTTCCTTTAAAGGTGCAGATTGTAATGTTTTATGCTGAATTCTCTACGTCATCCTCTAGCTGCCTGCATTGCGTGTGCACCCAAAACGTCCAGGGCTCATTCACACTACCGTACTGGCTTTTGTAAATGGGTAACAAACAAAGTGGCACTGAAGAGAGGAGTGTGTTTGATTGACTGCTGAGTTAAAAAAAAAACATTTCTTCAAGATTGAGAACTACACCTTTAATACCTGATGATGGGGATGTACAAATGAGATACACTCATTGTACTAAGACGAGAAAGGAGAGGTTGATGTCAGGACCCTACATCACAGAACATCGCAACAGATTGGAGGTTAGAAACTATTGTTTCTACGACCGATTTAATGTGACACAAATGTGTGTGTGTGTGTGTGTGTGTGTGTGTGATCAGCCTGCAGTGGGGACAGCGCTCTGGCCCACTGCCTGCTGCTGGTCAGTGTGGTGGCACAGCTGTCCTCCCAACCAGATGGAACTCTGCAGCTGTGGTGCGATGGCAGTCGCTTCCCGGAGGACACACTCAGGTGGGACACCACCGACCGCCGTAAAACTGTCAATGTAAAGAGAGCACTGGTACTGGCGGAGGTGTCGTATACTTTTGAAATGTTTGAAAAATTTAGTGTTTCGTTTATGGATTGCGGAAGGGACTGGTTGTTTATTTCCTATGTTGTTTATAGCTTCTCTCTCTCTCTCTCTCTCTCCTGTTCTTTTTTTCTCTCTCCCTCTCCCTCTCCTTCTCATCCTTCATCCCTCTCCCATACCACATCCTCTCCTGTCTCCCCTCCTAGGCTGAGTGTGTTTGATGCGGTGTTCCGAAGCTTCGGTCAGTGCATGCTGGAGCGGGTGTGGCCTGTGCGGTTGCCGGGGGTGATGCTGCGTGGCCAGGCCCAGGGCGACGTGAGCCTGCATCAGCACGTGTGCGTGCAGCTCTGCGCCTGTGTAGCTGTGCTACCAGCCCCACAGCTTCACCCGCTGGTAAGGGAACAGCACTGCACGCAAAAAAATTCACCGGGCACAGAACAATTTCTTGTGTTAACCTGCAAGGTGAATTACTAAATTGAATTGATTATAGTGGAAGTTAATTGTTGCAGCAAACGCAATGCGAACGGAACGCGTCAGTTACGTGCCTGGTGTAGCTTCCCTGTGTAGGGCTGAGCTACACCGAACGAAGCTGCCCGTTCGTTAAGGCGCCTGCTGCAACCATTAGCTTCCACTATAATCAATAAATAGCTACACCTGGCGTGATAGTGGCGCGTACGTTCGAAAAAATAGACCATTCATCTAAAATGGATTTTACGTGTCGCTAATGGAATGCTTCAGTTACGTGCCTGGTGTAGCTCGGCCTCACGAGCCAAGCCTCTCTTGCTTTCCCTTTCTTTAACCTTTTTTTTCCCTTTGCATTTCTCCCCCTCTTCTGTTCTTGTCTCTCTCTCTCCCTCTCTCTCTCCCTCCCTCGTTCTCAGGAGCGCTCCCTGTTGCGGGCTCTGCTGCAGCCTGACGCACAGACAGCGTTGCTGGCCGCAGATGTCTGGTGTTTCTTGGCACGGTGAGTTCCCACCTCTCACTCGCGCTCTCTCTCTCTCTCTCTCCAACCAGCACGCCCAATCTTGCCCAGATTTAGCCGCACGTGCCTCAAGGCTGGCCCTTGGAAAAGGTGTCCCCCTGAAATGGTCACATTTATTTTCACTCTCAAGGGTGCAGCACACAGCTTTTATTGTGTGTGCTTTCAGCAATTTAGCCTTGATTTATGAATAGCCCAGGCTGATTAGCTACTAATAGAGTACTGTGACTCTTAATGAGGTAGGGTGTGACATTACTGTGGCTTTCGAATGAAAAAGCTAGAAAGCCTCAGATGGTCATGCAGAGGCGTAAGCACTGGCGCTCTGCTGTTGCCATAGAGAGGGGATTCAGGATCCCAAGTCTCGTTAGGGTCCATTACAATAGCTGCCTAAGTCACCTCAGAACTTATCAGTGTAGTCAGTATGAAGGGTTACTGCTGGAGTTATCATGGTCGACACAGAAAGATGCAGTTTGCGATTCTGTCAATGTTGATATTTGAGATTGGACAATGGACAGTGTATCACTGTTTGATCAATTCTCATGTATCCCCACCCCAAATAGATATGGAACGGCAGAGTTGTGCCTGCAACACGTGCTTCTTGTGGCCGACCTGGTAAGAGCCATCCACCTCCTCCAGCCTTTCTCTTCTCCTCCTCCTCACCTCCTTTTTTCTCTTCTCCTCCTCTTCCTCACCTCCTTCTTTCAGGGCAGGGGTTGTCCCCGGGCCTCTCGCTGAGGGGACGATTGGTGTCATTGGGTCTGGTGGCTAGAGACAGCTGTCATTATGGCACACCCAAAAAACACCCCTCCTGTGTGGCGATGTTCACTGGTCTCGCTGTGTGTGTGTGTGTGTGTGTGTGTGTGTGTGCGCACGTGTGTGTGTGTGTGTGTGTTTAGGTTAACTGCTTCCTGCATTCACTTTATAGAGTGAAATGGCACCTGTGGCACAGAGATATATTTATGGTGTTTTTCTGTGAACCCCCACACACTTGATATCAGTGCCACCATGATTTGAAGCGGATAGACAGTGTGGGCCCCAGCTTAAAATGGGGAAAATGCCCATCCCCATGCAAGAAACTCACTCACTTACACTCACTCACTCACTCACACTCACACACCAAAGTTATGGATTGGTTGTTTGTTTGTGTGATCTTCTTTCAGTTTGTGTGTGTGTGTGTGACTGTAAACCATGTTTATCTGCAGACAAAGTCATGTCCAGATGAGGCACCCCAGTGGAACCATTTGTCCCTGCTGCTGAGACGTATGCTGTTCCTTATGACTCCTTCACACCAGGTCAGAGTCCAGTTGTGTGTGTGTGTGTGTGTGTGTTCCTGCAACACACGGGGTCAGAGAACACTTGTGTGTTGCAGGAACGTGCGCAGTAATCTCAGGTCCCACTGGGTTTGTGTGTGTGTGTTTTTTGTGTATTGTGTGTGATGTATGGTGTATTTTTTCTGTATATTGTGTTTTGACTTGCAGATATATGTTCTCTGACTGATTTTGTATGGGTTTTTTTTGGGATATAAAATGTGTGTGTGTGTTAACAGATGGAGCTGCTGGAGCGGTTCCCCGTATCTCAGGAGGAGAACATGCGCGTGTGGGGTCACCTGATCCTGCGTTCGCTGGCCCCAGATGTGCGTGCGCGCCTGGAGCAGGGGCTCACCGCCACGGCCGCCTCCGTGGTGTCCGACTGGCAGAAAGACGGCTGCAGACTGGGCAGCCTGGACAGAGTGGTGAGCGTGGAGAATGTCAAGTAAAAGTAAAGTAACGGGTATTTAGCAGACACATTAATGCAAAACGATACAAACTTGCTGTAGCGGGTTCGGGGGTCGACCTCAGGCTGACTTACTGTCACTACCGCTGCTTTACTACGCCAGGGCAGCCGTGGCCTACTGGTTAGCACTCTGGACCTGTAACCGGAGGGTTGCCGGTTCGAACCCCGACCAGTAGGAAGTGCCCTTGAGCAAGGCACCTAACCCCTACTACTCCCCGAGCGCCGCTGTAGCAGATAGCTCACTGCGTCGGGATTAGTGTGTGCTTCACTTCACTGTGTGCTGAGTGTGTTTCACTGATTCACTGATTGGGATAAATGCAGAGACCAAATTTCCCTCACAGGATCAAAAGAGTATATATACTTACGTAAGAATGTGCTGCGTCTATGGCAGGCAGAATGTGTTGCATCTATGGCAGGCAGATAGGCCAAACGGACTTGAAGATCAGACAGGTTATGCTGTCTTTTTACATAATAAACACAAGTCCACAGTTCCAAATGCAAAACCTAAAGCTAAAGAAAACATTGACCAAGCAAGTGCAAGGATGTGGAATAAAAGTGTGTGTGTGTGGCTACAGCCATGAACCCCGTGTGCTACACAAGTAGCCACTTCAGTGGCCGTCATCACAACAATGGCACTTTAGAGTGGCAGTGACGTTGGGCCAGTCGAGGACAGAGTTGTTTCTGTGTTCTTATCGTCAGTGACATTCAAGCATCGAAAAAGGCCTCATGGAGCAACCACTGCCAGCATTGTTTGAGGAAGGACAGAGAGAGGAGTTATTGTGACATCTGGCTGTTATCTGGCTGTTAGCCCATCTGCTTGTCCTTCACGCTGCTTCCCCATGTCCTGTGTGCAGAACCGCGTGCTGTGGGGCCTGAAGGTGGTGGTGAGGGTGGAGGTCCCCGAGGCGGAGTGTGTGTCGGCCGTCCTCACCATCCTCACACAGCTGTGGTCCCGCATGTGCGCCAACCAGGTCAGACACACATATTCCTCTCGATTTCAGTCACACACACACACACACACACACACACACACACACACACACACACACAAAAAACTCATTCTCTGTCAAACAAACCTACATGGGAATCTCATACAGACACAAAAATGCCTCTCCCACAAATACACACACACACACACACACTGGACTCAATCTCTCACATATAAACATGCAGAGGACTTACTTAAGCACTTACTCGTGTCTCTAGTGCACACACACACACACACACACACACATTCCTGATGTGTGATTGACACATGCCACAGGTTCAGAAGCATGGCCCTCTTCAGCAGACTCTGTGTCTGCTCCTTTCCCTCTCGGCCTGCCTGGTCAAGAGTCTGGAGCCACACACCATCTCTCAGGTACGTACTCTCTGCGTACACACACACTCACACACTCATTTGCTATAGACATTGAACACATGAAAGATGCACCAATGATGCATTTAAAGCAGGCATAGAATGGAAAACTGTTTTCACCTGGCTTTGTTGAATAAGCAGAGTTTGGTGCATGGCCACAAACCTACTGTCAACCGGAAACGACACAGATTGAATTTCCCCTGGGGATCAATAAAGTATCTATCTATCTATCTATCTATCTAGATTGTTTCCTACTTCATATGCATATCTAGGACTTTAAAATGGGCACTAACAAAACGGGGGAATCTGAACAATAACTGAGTGTGAGGCGAACACAGACTGTGACACAAACCGTTCCTCACATCACCACCCCTCTGGTTACCAATATTGAGTTGGAGATTCAGGTAGTAGTTGTGAGAGCCTATTGTCAGCGGATATTTGGCTATAGGGTTTTAAATGGTCTTATAAATGGTAAAATACGATCTGAAATGGTAAAATACAATCTGAGCATATTTTTTGACAGACCAAAGTTGCATACCTTCTATGATAACATCAGAAAACGAGCTAAAGTACTCTGTTCATCCATTCTATGTCATCTTTAACAACTCTGAGACGCTGCTTCACAACACGTGCATGGTAGAAACAAATATCCGAAGCAGACTCCACTCACATGCAGTGCTGTGTCTTTTAATATGGATGAGGCACTGTAAGGAGAGGAGACTGGAGCAGAGAGTACTGCATGGGGTTGGTGCCTGTGCAGGTGAACAGAGTGTGCTTTTTCAGGCTGTTTCCTGTGTGAGCGCGCTACTTCCCCTGAAGGCCCTCGATGAAGTCACCCTGGCTGCGCTGGAATTCCTGGCTGCCCTAGGGAGTGTTTTCATCCCCTCGGATGTACAGGTGTGTTTGTGTGTGTGTGTGCGCGCGCACGCTGCCTGACTTTACTCCAGTCAGCTTCAGGCCTTTGTCAGTCTAGACCTCATTCATGTACAGTAATGATCTCTCTATCTCTCTGTGTGTGTGTGTGTCTCAGCCTGTGGTGTTGCCTCGGCTCAGTGCAGTGTTCGGCGCCCTGCTGGCCTCGGACTCCTGGCTCCTCCACCAGCACGCCCTCGAGGCCTTTGGCGTCTTCGCAGAGGTTCGTAAGCCCTCAGTCCGTTCACACGTCTCCCCTCCCCCACCCACCTGACCCCAAAAGTCAGCCCCTCACAAGCTCAGTGAAGGCCTACTGGTCGGTGTGGCTCGCCAGTGTGTCCTTACACTTGTTTTATTCACAGCACTCTCCCACATGATCAATGTTCGGTCTCTAAAGTCCACTCAATAAGGTTTCAGCCTCCTCCAGCACAAAAGGACTGGATGTACCCACATAAGCAGTGTTTCCCACAGAATTGAATTCTATCTGTGGTGGTAGGATTGCAGAATTAACGTGAATGCAACAGTTTTTAGCAAATTAGCGCAGGGTGGTTGGTTATGATGCTAACCAAATTTAAGCACAATTTTAGTACAACCTGGAAAATCATTGTGTGGTGGTCAATGTTGATATTGTGGTGGGCCGCCACAAATAAGTCAATGTATGGGAAACACTGCATAGTATACCTGCAAACACATGCAGTGTTGTCATAGGTGCTGCCACTATCATTGTCACTACAGTCTACAGTGAAAATGTATGTGTAGGTAGGTTTACCTTAGACTATGTGAAGCATGCGTTCAGAGTATCTGCATGGAGTAACTGGTCCTTTCTGATCCCCTGCTCAGGTTACTAATCACGAGGAAGTCATCTCCCAAGGCTTGACTTCAGAGGAGACTAAAACACGAGTGGTCAACTTCCTTAGCAAGGTACCCAAACATTTGTACAACTATCTTGACCTGTTTCATTATTCCTCATTCTCCATTGCCTGGTGTAAATATTGGCAAATCTATTTGTTTTTGTGGTTAAAAAAACATTGTGATGTTTTAGGAGCTGGATACTTCAGATGCATATATCCTCCTTACTGCGTGTGTGTGTGTGTGTATATAATTTTCCACCTACTTGTGTTCCAAGTAGCTTGTCTGAAATCAGCTTGAGCTGTTGATTCGAGTATGGGTTTGTTGTGCTGTTGTGCTCTCTGCTGGTCACATTTGTGTTTGACATGTTGATTGCTTGTGTGTGTTTGTTTGTTGTTTACCACGCGGTCCCAGATGGTGGTGGGGGAGGAACAGACGGAGGCTCGTCTGGAGCGTCTCAGGGCGGAGATCGTGGTGTTGGAAACACACACGCGGGCTCTGGAGAGCGGACAGATGCCACACACACACGCACACCCACAGGGGAGGGGAGAGGAGCAGCTGCAGGACGAACCGTACACACATACTGCCGAGACTGGACAGGAGTCACAAGGAGACGCTACAGTTGAGGTTAGGCTCACTCACTCATAGATGCTTATATAGAGTTTAAAAGTGTAGCCTTGCTCTGTTTGCTCTTTAACTGGCCGAGTTCAGTCATTAGTTGTCCCTTTGGGTTGTAGAAATATGTTACATGTTAGAGTTTGCACACTGCCTGTCACAGTGTGTGACACGCACGTCTCAGGAGCGGCTTGAGGCGCGCTGAAAACGCCTGCATGCTAGAAATCGGACCGGCGCCTATTTTTCACAGGACACGCAAGTGTGTTGGAAGCGTCTCCATTAATAGGCAAAGGGGCCACCACAGCGCAGCGTCAGACACGTTTCTGGTGTGAATAGAGATAGAAACCGCCACGCGGGGGGGGGTGCTGTGGCACAACAGGCTACATCGCTCATGCCATGTACGGGTCAGAGTGCCCACTGGGACCCAGGTTCGAATCCGACCTGCGGTCATTTCCCAATCCCACCCCATCTCTCTCTCCCACTTACTTCCTGTCTCACTATTCACTGTCCTATACAAATAAAGCCAAAAAGCCCAAAACGTATACTTAAAAAAAAAAAAAAAAAGAAAAGAAAGCACCACGCAGCCCTCAGGCCACGCCAGCAGTCTGCTGCAGCCGGCCTAAACCATGTTGCTACATCAGGCTTTACCTAGTCTTGACTGAGTCTACCAAATTAAGGTTGTGAGGGTTTTTTCATAATTATCTGTAATAATACGTTCTGAGCGGTGATGTAGTCTATTTTACTGTAGTGAGTATACTGTGATGTAGTCGAGTTAGCTGTAGTGAGTATACTGTGATGTAGTCTAGTTAGCGTAGTGAGTATACTGTGATGTACTAGTTAGCTGTAGTGGATATACTGTGATGTAGTCTAGTTAGCTGTATTGGGTATATTGTGATCAACCCCAAATGTTAATACATATCCTTGCCTATTTTGAGTGGGTATACTGAGATGGTGATGCTTTTTAAGTGGGTATACTGTGTAGTCCTGCGTATTAAGTAGACTACACCTCTGGTTCTGAGGGGCAAATGGTCAGTGTTCTTTCTTTACTGATATTTCTCTTTATCCATTTATTTGATCATGTTTATTTGTTTTTTTTTTGTTCTTATTGCCTTCCCTTGTGCCCCCCTCCTGTTTTCTGCTCTCAGCCATGCGCGAAGCGGCCTCGCCAGGAGGGGGTGCGCTGGGAGGAGGGAGATGTCCACCTGCAGGCGGCCGAAGGCGCTCTGAGGGCTCTGCAGGCACTAGCCGCCGCGGCCGCCACTAGCGCTCCACACTCCTCACCGCCCCAGTGGGTGCTGACCCGCCTGCAGGAGCTCCAAACGCTCATCACGCACATCAGCAAGCAAACGGAAGAGGTCACCTAACACACACACACACACACACACACACACACCAAGTCACCTATCACAGACCCCATGCACACACGCACACACACACACACACACACACACACACACACACACACACACACATAAGCACGTAGCAGTAACACTGACCACAACTCACTAATACACACACAGACACGGACATGGACACCAAACAAAGTAGTCACCT
This sequence comes from Alosa alosa, assembly GCF_017589495.1. NCBI lineage: Eukaryota > Metazoa > Chordata > Actinopteri > Clupeiformes > Clupeidae > Alosa > Alosa alosa. The sequence continues at coordinate 28,133,150 of NC_063197.1, read as the reverse complement.
GCTACTGACCAAAATCATCCATGGATAATGTGTGAGCCAAACAATGCAGTCTCCCAGTGCTGCTGCCACATGCCAGACATCAGTATAAAAGGACCCAAATTTGAACTGTTTTTTACACACCCACTAAAGTGGAAGCTGCCGTCACCTACAGCCAGTCATGTGTCAACACACCCACGCCAATCTCTGGTTTTAACAGCTTTCACACGAGTTTCCACCACAACATACAGACCTCAGTCTGGGTAAAGGCTTTAACAAATGGGATTTTACTGAACAAAACATACAGACCTTTGGTTAAGTTATCATATATCATTTTGTGATGCCATGTCTTCACAGTTGTGGAGACAAATTCTATTAAATGTGGAAAGGGATTAACTTTTGATTTCTGTTCAGATGTTAATAAAACTTTATACCGTGATGACCGGTTTCATTCACATTTCTATCTAATGCAAATATGATACGGAATGGGACGACTTTCTGAGCAGAGTTGTTTTACCACCAGATGTGGTGTAGTCCCATTTACTTCCGATATGAACCAATTAAAAGGCTAATTTTAACCAACATTAAACTCTAAAGTACTTGGCTGTTTTAACAAGACCATAGTGTCTCTGCGTAGAAAGTGTTATATTGGTCTGAGAGTGAGAAATGGGCTAACTGTTCTGGCGTGTGACGCGCCTCTCCCCAGACTTTACAAGCGTCTGCAACTTGGACTGCAGATTGGTAAGAACACACACGCAACCCAACTGGGTGAGATACCATAAAACTATTTATTTCCACATCATCCCACCCCAAAATACAAATAAATTATATAATGTCCATCTCTGATTTCGCACACTCGCACACATACACCCTCTCACACACACACACACACCATCTTCTCACCCCGTATCCAGCAAACCTGATACACGAATGCTTGATAAAACTCCTGTAATCTCTTGCAGTGTGTGGACGCTGTAGTCCTGGCTCCTAAGGCTCTCTTTCACGGCTTGAACTCAGGGTTTCATGGCACAACAAAAGCAGGGCATCCAGTTGTCTGTCCAGGAACTGGACAGCCCGTCAGGTCCTCCGTCAGGTCCTCTCTCCAAGGACATCTGTCCCGATTCTTTGTGGATTCAGTTCCTACAGCGATTATTTTTTTTGGCAGATGTTCTTTAAAACAGTTCTAATGGAGGTCAGATTGGCTGACACAGAGCTACAACAACAAAATATCCATTCCATGAGCACTCCCCCCTCCCCCCAAAAAAAAGGCTAGACACATTCGCAGTTGAACAGTTGAAGAAAAAGAGTTCTCAGAAACTAAAAATCATGTCTTTTCACACTTGATTGTAACGGTCCTAGGTTCATCATAAGCGAGGAGTAAGGTGACCCCCTCTTCCCCCAGCTCTCCGATTGCAGCTGAAGGGCAGGCCTCTCTCCACTGCCTCTCTCTCCCCATCTCCTGTATGGCTTTGCCCTAGAGGTTCACAGTTCATCACCAGGCATTCTCGTCCTCCCAGTTGAGGTCATCACCGTCTCCCCAGCCCCCAGCGTCCGCCTGCAAGACGACACAAAAGATATGACTCCATCCTCTCCTCTTACCTCAAAAGCTGCTCAAATCTCACTGTCTGCAAGAACTGACTGAACAGTAAATTACATTTTTGAGGAATGGACACCATTATTTTGTAGTCTTCTTTGTCTTTTTTTTTTTTTAATCCTGCATTAGGCAGCAACTGTTAAGTGATGGTACAAAATATGTGTGCACTGAGTGAAGTCATTTATTCTAGCTGTTCCTGTAAAATACCCATACACCCCTACTTCACCTTAACCCTCAGCGGCAGTGCACCTTCTAAGATATGTAAATCTGTAACTCAAAGTACAAACAAGGTTACAGGCTAAAGCTTACCTCACTTATGTCTTCCGCAGCAAATTTGGCAGTGAGCGACATGTCGTTGGCGAACAGATTTGTGTCTAGAAGGTCAGACACAGCTAGCGAGGTGTCTACAGTCAAACCGTGAGCTGCATTCCCCAGGCCTGCAGGGGGCGGCAGCAGGGAGGTTGATGTGGACGACAGCTTAATGTCTGGCTCCATGTCAGCGAAGAAGTCCAGCTCTGGGTCGTTTCCTGGCTTCTTCTTCACCATGATGGTGAATTCTTCACCCAGCTCACCAATGCTGCTGCCACCCTTTGGCTTCCGAGTGTCAGTGACTGCTTTGGCTTTAGGCTCGGACACTTTCGCAGGGGTTTCACCTGCCTGCTCCCAGCTACTATCCCACGATGCATCTCTGCTGGGCAACAGTGGCGCCGCCCTGATGGCAGAGCCCAGCTTCAGTGCTTTGGAGCCCTTGCCAGTCTCTGACTGTTGGCTGTTGCCAGCTGCCTCCCTTGGCACTGGCAAAGGTGTGGTGGGCGACTGGTCTGATGTCACTTCCTCTTCCTCAAAGTCATCCCAGGGCTCCTCCTCTTCCTGCCCTCTCCCGATTGGCTCCTCCGGGCTGTCAGCCGCAACTTGGATCTGGATGTGCGCCGGCTGATTGGGCTTCCTCTCCGCCTCATCCGTGTCGCTCCAGTCAGGCCAGGCCTCCGGTGACCCGTCCGACCCTCCTGCCCTCTCCGGCACCTTCTCTCTCTCCTTCAGCTCGCCGTACCCATTCAGAGGTAAAGCCATCGCTCTGCTAAGAGCTGCACACACAAAAGAAAAACACATTCTCACGGTTAGCCCCGAATGCTGTGTGGCTCATTCACGGCGCCCTCTAATGAGCTCCAATGATTTTACCTTACAACCCAACATAATCAAGACGTACTACAGGAGATACAAACCAGTGATTGCATTTAAGTTAAAATTAAAAGCTCAGATGTGTCCTGAGGATGCATTACTAACTGGGTCATTCTATGAAACGGGCCTTTTCCACTATCCAATTTTCAAAATGTCTTCAAAAGTAAACTTCTTTTCAATTTATCCACAGCAGTTAAGACATGATCACATCACCCTTCAAAAATCTTAAGTCTAATGTCATCAAGAAAATATATTTAATTCTGAAAATAAAAGTTTGATAAGAATATAACATTTACATGGGGATATTTTAGATGTAAATGTCATGTTGGTCACCGGACACATGATGATGTCCATGCACCTGTGCCTGAAAATGCCTATGCCTAAAAATAGTGTGAAACTCACACACTTTGGCTCAAGTTTGTGCCTTATGCATTCTCATCAGATGTTGTGGACGCAAATGCCACCCATTTCATAGAATGACCCAACTACACAACAACATTAAGAGATTCCATTTCTGCAATGACTATAATATTTGATCTACTGCAGCTAAACAAACATCTGTCTCATCCCAGGTGGTTCTTCCAGTCTCATCGGTGGAGGACAGGTGTACGTGATGGGCTGACACAAATACCTGGCTGGGGTGCAGGAAGAAGTTTGGAGTCTCTGGTGGCCGGGAAGGAGCTCATATCCTGCATGAGCACACCTCCTACCGGGGAGCCGTGTTTGGGGAAGAGGCCGGCCACCTTGGAGGGCTGGGAGCGCTGCGGCATCACTGGAGCCACGATGTGTACCGGAGAGGCTGCGGACAGGAAGACACATGCCATGACACACACACACACACACACACACACACACACACACACTAGCAGCTAATCGGCCTTTTCACACCGAAACCAATAAAAGCTTTTGGACAGTAAGCAAGAATGATGAATGTGTTTCCATTGCAAACCCAATTCCTGATGTTAATGTAATGGATCACATATCCAGCCGAAAACTTAAAGTATTGAGAATTGTTTGTATTGTTTAGTTGTAGAGATGCACCGATTTTAGGGCCGATAACCAATATTTATTGGTTTGTTGTGGCCGATACCGATACGATAACCGATAATATTACTCTTGAAAAAAATTTGTGAAAAGAATTGAAATTGAATTGGGGACAGCATTTAATAAGCATAATTTAATTAGTAAAACCAATGATGGACAGAACTCATAATAGTCCTCAATGGTACAGCAGTCAACAAAATAGCCTAGGCCTATGTGTGGCTCCTTTAAGTGAACCTGACGTCAGTGAGTAAACGCTCAACGCAGATAAACAGATCTTGTTAGAATGGTGAAATACATCCACACCGCTGACATTATATGGCTGGAATTCTGTTATCGGAACAATAATAATATTTTCATTTTTTCACTTATCGGCCAATAATATATCGGCTGCCGATATATTGTGCATCCCTATTTTGTTGTATTCAAAATGTTGCTCACTCTCAGGGGTGACCTCTGTGGACTTGCTGAAATTGGGCGTACTCCGTTTGAACACCTTGGTCCTTTCCCCTCCCACCACCACCTGTGCGCCTAGCAGCGGGACCAGAACTGCCAGGCTCTGTAGCGTCATGGCAACCAACGAGTCGTTGGTGTCTCTCATTCCCAGCAAAACCTGGAACACAGAACATAAAAGGAGTCATTCTGAGGACACATGTTAGGACCCCTGGATTATAATTCGGGAGGGAAGGGGAAGGGGGGTGTACCTGAGGTAGGATGTGGTTCTTGAGCTCGTCGTGGGAAAAGTAGGGAGCGTAGATGTGGATGTGTGAGAGCAGCACCATCCTAACATGTTCCTCGTTGACCTTGAACAACTTCAGCAGCTGAGGAACCACGTGCTTCTTGTACAGAGCCTCTAACAGCAGACTCTCTTCACTATCTACAGAATCTAATCACAAACACAGGATGACTGAGTGTGTGTGTGCTAGTTCCTGGCACCTCATACAGTTGTTAGAGAGAGCATACTACAGACAGACAGATAGACACTTTATTGATCCCCAAGGGGAAATATAAGGATGCCTAAAAGGTAAAACATGCAAGTATGAGCTAGATATATTTGAAAATACATACAGTAACTCCCCTCATATTGGCCACATTGTGTATAAGCCACATGGCAGTGTTTGAAACAAATAATAATAAAACAAAATGTGTCATGTATTCATGTCTAACTGCAGTACCCAGTAACCCTGAATCAGATCATGTTTAATCAATAAGAATATACAGCCCATCTTTGCATATTCACCCCATAGCTGAAGAAATTTAGCAAAATCGATGTATAAACCTTGGTTAAAGGTACACTATGCAGGTTTAGGTATTTTTGGTGACTGTAGAGCTCCCTCTAGAGTTGCAATAAATTTAAAGTAAAATTTATATTTTACTCTGCTGTTGTAAATAGCAAACTTCTTGTGACTTATCCCCCCTGTACACAATTAAAATGCTTTTGTTGTGGAGGTGAAGCATACGCCTATGCTGTATAGCTACGCTAGGTGAACGACTCGCCTATACAAGTTCGTTTACCATCAAGTTGGCTTAATCAAGGTGAAAATCTTGCATAGTGTATGTTAAAGGAGTTCGGTCTAATACAGAACTACTGAGGTGCCTGAGCCCGGGGAAGGCCTGGCTGACACGCTACATGCTACGAGTGCTACGCTCACTTGATTGCCCTGTGCTAAACAAACGCATGTAGACAAATGTTGACGTTGAAATCCCAAAGTGGTCCATTTATTCCAAAACAGCACATTGCCCATAGCAGTTCCCATCAGTGTAGCAATACAAGCGCCGCACGCAAACGGTCAAAAACCCTTTGCCCTTACGGGTCAAACACCTGCCAACAACATTGTAAATACTACCTTTATACCTGAGACATGCGCCACCCAGACAAAAGCAATTATACCCTGAATACAGCATTTGGCTCTTACAGTGTACCCTAAATACGCAGCAAATTACTGTAATCAAATCTCATTTTAGTATGTCATTTCATTTTTCAATCTACTTTGAGCAGATTTTGAGCTTTGTTGTACATCGTTTGATCAGGTGTCTAATCTGTCTGTTATATGTTTGTTTTAAGAATTACATTAAGGATTATAAGGCTTACCAGTCAGGTCAGGGTGGAGGGGAAGTGTGTGTGTGTGTGTGTGTGTGTGTGTGTGTGTGTGTGTGTGTGTGCGTGCGTACCTCTCTTGGGTCGCAGCAGATGTGGCAGGAAGCTCTTGACAGCGGTGGGCTCAGCAAACACCAGAGAGTTCAGAAGCTGCGGAACCAAACGCGACGCCAGCAACTCCTGAGGGAGACTCTGGACACGGTCCAGTAGGAACCTGAGCACACAGGCACGCGTTAATACACAGGTCCAGATACACACAAAAGAAAGGGATGCTAATATTTGTAAGTTGCTGTCAATTCTATTGCCAGTGATACAAGCTAAACATATCTTTGTTGTCTGGCTGTCGAAGTACACTGACTGGTTTGGTCCAGGTCGGTGCTCTCACACACACACTCACTCACTCACTTGAAAAACTCATTTTTCTCTTCTTCAGTTTTCAATGTCAGGCTCTTCAAAAAATTCATGATCTCCAGGAAGTCATTCCTGCCAAAGAAAAGCTCATTTTTATCAGCTTATCCAAAGTGGCTTCTCTGATTTTTTCAAAATCTCAAATGAGAAAGCTAAATGGCATCTATTTAATACATCAAAGCGATAATTCCCACATGCACACAAAATGGATGTGTTATTGTCTGGCTAGAGAGAGGTGTTCATGATTCATAAAACCTGACAGACATTACCATACTAAAGATGACAAACACACAGACTTTCTCAACCTATTAGCTTGGTTACATTCTTGACCTGCATGTTCCAGGGCCTTAACCATATCATTAATTTAAAGAAAGATTTTTTATTTGTTTACACCACATTGAAAAATGCATATGTATATAACTATTAATGCACTGAAGCAATGCGCAGATAGCCAAAAAACATCAATAAGTATATATACTCTTTTGATCTCGTGAGGGAAATTTGGTCTCTGCATTTATCCCAATTCGTGAATTAGTGAAACACACTCAGCACACAGTGAGGTGAAGCACACACTAATCCCGGCGCAGTGAGCTGCCTGCAACAACAGCGGCACTCGGGGAGCAGTGCCTTGCTCAAGGGCACTTCAGCCGTTCCCACTGGTCGGGGCTCGAACCGGCAACCGTAACTGAAGCGTTCCATTCGCGTTGCGTCTGCTGCAACAATTAGCTTCCATTATAATCAATGGAAGTAGCTACACCAGACGTGAAAGTGGGGCGTACGTTCGAAAAAAATAGACCATTCATCTAAAATGGATTTTACGCGTCGCGAACGGAACGCTTCAGTTACGCGCCTGGTGTAGCTCATACATAATTAAGAGAGTAAATGGTGACACAGGTGAGTGAGGCGCACCTGAAAAACTCATGAGTCAGCAACGAGCTGAGAGGTGGACGCTGCTCTGGGTTAGAGGACAACAGGCTGGCCTGCAGCGTGGACTTGAGGCTCGCGGACAGCTCCTGAGAGACTGGGTTGCAAAGACAAGAGACAAAAGAGACAACAGGCAAACATGGACGAGTCAGGGGACAGGAAAAGCGCAAATGGTTTTAAGACAGCGAGACAGAAAAAAAAACATTTAATGAAACATCTGACTTTTGACAAAGAAACTAGATCAAAAAGGGGTCATTCTTGCTTGAACACTAAAACAGAGTGGAGTAGATACTCAGCTCAGGTAAAAAATAGTTGCTTTATTCTTACAGGAACTTCTCAGTAGGAAGGGAAACAATTATATCAGTGTGTATGACGTTATCAGTAGGTAAGCAGGGGTGGCTCTGATCCTGGCGAGTTGGAGCTTAGTGGACTCACCATAGCCAGTGAGCAGCGGCAGTAAGGTCTCCAGCATTGCCCCAAAAGAGAAGGAATCACGGGAATGAGCGTACTGGTCCGGCAGCACCTTGAAACCTTCCACCTTAAGGAGACAACCACGAAATTAACCATAACATACTAGGCCTATACAAAAACATAAGTTAAGCATAAGTGATGCTAAATAAGGGGCTAGATGGCTACTGCAATAACATACACTGTACCTGTCCTAAGCAATATTGGTCAAACTATTTAGCTTTATGTAGTGGAATGCATCTACAAACTACCAAATTTTAAGACCAAAGTTACCTTCTCCTCAGGGGGAACAACAGTGTTCTCTCTCACCGTCTGGATGCTGCCAAGAAACTGAGGAGGCAGATATAGAAACTATATTAAAAAATTGCCATTAACTTCAACTTCTCAGGTCAAGTTGCTGTGCTACGGCCTCCACCAAAAATCAGAGGCTGGCTGAGGAAATTTGGGCTAACTGGAGCCTACATACATAGAACCTATTCTTAATAAAAAAAAAAAAACCTTCTCAGTGATTCCTGGCATGATGGCTTTCAGCCAGTCTTTCACCTTAAGCCAAATAAGACACCATTGGGATCTTGAGCAAGTTCACATTACGGTCTCACAAACTTCATGAAAGATCACATGTATGGCAAGGCTCAACATTAACTTTTAAGTATTTAGCCTCCCATGCATGCACAAAGTTTTTTCTCTGGGGTTGACCTTCAAGCTCAGAGTCCTCCTCATTTTCACTTAATTTTGCACTTTAACGTTAGTATTGCTTACAGATGAAGTCTGATTAGTTTTGATGCCAAATCGAAATAATTGAACATGTTTTGTTATATTAATCTGTTTTGCCATTGAAAAATGCATTTCTGTATCACCACCCTGTGCATGTGGAAAATATAACAATTATGTCTGAGAGCAGGGACGTAGTAGGCAATTGACTCAACAGGACCTAAGAACAGATTCATTTTATATGTGCAGTGTTTCCCACAGAATTGAATTCTATTTGTGGTGGTAGGTTTGCAGAATTAACTTGAATGCAACAGTTTTTAACAAATTAGCACAGTGTGGTTATGATGCTATCAGCTTTAAGTACAATTTAGTACAACCTGGAAAATCATTGTGTGGTGGTCAATGTTGATATTGTGGTGGGCCGCCACAAATAAGTCAATGTATGGCAAACACTGATGTGGATGGACACTGAGGACATGCTCAAACCTCTGGTGTGGCCTCAGAGAACTTGCACACCGTCTCCATGCCTCCCAACTTCCAATGGCCATCCTCGCTCACAAACACAGAGGACACACACACATTGTTGTGGCTCGACTTGCCCTGGAGGGAAACAAGCACATGTCGAACTTTACATGCAAGACCTAGTAGTGGTACACGGGTTGTCTGTGAGTGACTGCACTGAGCTGTCCAAGAGATTTGAGCCCTTTCCAGGCACTAACAACAGCACTTAAAGATGGAAACCACTCCCTCTATATGTGTATGTGCGTGTGGGTCAGCCACAGAGTGAAGGGTTACCCGGTCGTGCAGGAACACCAGTGCCTGCAGCAGGTCAAAGATGCCTGCGCAGACCTCCTCTGGGCTCAGCTCTTCCAGCAGCAGCTCCAGGGGCTGCACACGCTCCGTCACCAGGTGGACACCACCGTCCTGCACCGAACACGACAGGAAGCGCAAAAGACACGGGTGCCGTAACGTCTTCAGGTGCTGCACAGAAAGAAAAAATCATTAGGGTCATATCAAGACAGAAGTGAGATTTTGTTTTGATGTTTATGACAACAAGGGACATTTGAAAACTTTCACTTTCACAAGCTGCTTGAAGCAGCCCTCTCTCCCTATCCGTGTGTAATGGTTGTAACAGTATGTAAGAGGCTCCTCTGCCCAAGTCCAATACCTTGGCAGCTTTTTTCACTTTGTCTTCGTTGCCTTGTTTATGAACGAACACTGAGGCGGGCTTGCCGTCCTGGAGCAAGGCGGAGTACATGGTGAGTCCGGAGGGAAACGTCAGCAACGGCTCCTCGAGCACCACGCTCCGCAGGGCACTATTTTCTGCACCCATGGCTAGCCAAGAGAAAGACTGCGGTCTGTCAGACATAGTTGGTATGACGTCGGGTTAGACACCATGTCAATACCTTCTCTGAGAAGACTTTTTTCATATCTATAAAAACAATGACTCGCAGACCGTCACATTGAAGAGGGGTGTGTTGCTAGCTACCACATGAACAGGGAAGAGAAACCTAGCGTTAGACACGTAGAGTATGGAACGAGTCATATCAATAACACATCCTTTACAAACGTAACATTGTGTCAGACAGACCAATTGTATATTCTAATGATACTGATGAATGCTAATTGTATTGTGGCATGAGCGATAACAAATGAATTACCTGTTAAACGTTGTCACTTGGCAAGGAAGGGTAGGCTAATGCTGGCTAGCACAGCTAGCTAGCTTGTTATCCCTGCAATTGCAACATTGTTGGGTAGGCTAACACGGTCGATGTCCAAGCTTGAGAGTCATTGACTCACGGCATTTACGTTTTCGTTTTTATGAATTCATCCATTGCAACCACGATCAACTGTCTCGCTTTATTTTTTTCAGTCGTCTTTGGCAAATTAACTCAAATCATGAAAGTGGTCACGCACGATGTTCTTCTTCCTGCGCCCTAACTGTAAACACCGGTTCTTCCTGTTCAGGGATTGGATGTGTCCATTTAAAACACTGAAAAACACAGGGTATTTGTAGACCGTGGAGCATACCTTCCTGTCCACTTTTCCATATAATGTGGATTTATTTATTTTATGAATAGGGAACTAACATTATAAAATCACAACAGCTTTAACAGTCGGTGAATAAAACGGTTACATCACAAAAATCAGGTATGCTGAAAAATATGAATGTCTCTCACTAACTCTCATGGTCTGAACCATAGTGGTGTGAGGCAACGCAGGTAAAGCATAGTATAGACATTCTCTGATAGTAAGCAAGATACGGTAAAGGATAGATAGCTAGATAGATAGATAGTTTATAAAGTCAAACCAGGATCTTTGGTATAAATGATACTAACTAGACCATTCAGTCTAGACTAGACCATTATTTTATTTAACCAAAAAAATCACTGGTAGGCCTATTTGACATTTCAATGTCTTTTTTATTAGGCCTAGCCTAGGCTACTTTGTGCAGTTGCAATTTCAACTCTTCAATTTCAATAAATTTCAATTATTATTATTATTATGCTATTGTCGTTGTTGTTGTCGTTGTTGTTATTTACGTCTCTATTTTTGGCGATTTCATTTTTAATCCAGGTAGGTTCATTTGTAATCCAGCTAGGCACTTACAACTACTACACTAGGCTATAGGCCTACCACTTTGGTTGTGTCTGGTTGTGTTTCGTTGTCTGCTAAATGAATATAAATGAATGAATTTATTATCATTCTAAATAATAATCATAATATTACCAATAATAATAATATGTCTAGCAATAATATGGCCAATAATAATAACAAAAAATAGGATATTAACACAACAATTTCAGTGATTTAGCATTTTGAAACCATAATATGCCTATAATTATTTATTATTAGGCTAGCTTCTGATATTACAAGAGGTAGTCTGGTATTTGTCTGTGGTAGGCATAGGTCACATCCAGGGTCCATCCAGGGTGTGTGTGTGTGTTGACATCACAAACACACATATTGGACTATCATTCAACTTGCCTTGCCTACATTTGTGACGACGATGATGATTTAGCTGACTCTGAACAAAGTCATGGAATCATTCATTCTCGCTTGACTTAATTTGTTTGGCTGTTCGACAGTGTGACAGACAGGGCAAGTCATCGAGGGAGAGACGAGAGAGAGGGGACGTCTCCCAAAAGAGACTGCAGTGAATGAGTAAGAGGCTGGTTCAATGTCTGGCTTCTCGTAAACACCCACATATATTATAATATAATCCCAGGACACCCGCATAATAATCACTTAAGACAGCAGTAAAAATCTCTAAGATTTCAACGACCTATCAGTGTATTATTTCATTGTGTATCAGTGCCACACAAACTTAAGCCTATCCGAATAAAAGGGGTATATCCACATGCAACATGTGGGCTATAGGCCTGAAGTGTAAACGACTAAGAAGTTAGGCTACCTTGAAATTGAGCTTGACATGCGCCCCTATAAACTGACATACATTGACATATTGCAGGTTAATGGCAGACCGGACAACGCAGAGGTATTTAGAAAGTTCATGCAGAAAATTTTAAATAGGGTAGGCTAGTCTAATCAGCTCAAGGCGACACGCAGTGGTGTTGGTCATCATCTCCGCTGTGGAACATTTTGTCTTAAAAAATAAACAGAGAGATGGAAGGCCGGCCCGTGATGTCACTGGGCTTTCAGTAAACAGCATGAACGCTTGGTGCGCATCCACCAAATTGCACTAGTGTCGGGGATCCGCTGGCTAATGCATCAGACGTCTGCGAATCTGACACTTGTGGTTTAACTGGAGCGGCGGTGCCAAGTAGACAGACCCGGCCCAACCCTTTTCCCATATATAAGCCATCTGAAAAGTGGAAGGTGATAGATACCGCGCATAAAATCTCTCTAAGGTAAGACAAATTGCTTTCAGTGTCTGACTACTCCTGCTCTTCTCTCTCTCGCTCTCTCCCTGCGTGCTGTCATTTGCCAGCCAATTACAGTAGGACTTTGCTAACTCATCTTCTCGTCTTCTACAGGTCTTTGGTTATTTGACAGGTTCACAATGACAAGGTCTTCTCTCTATGCTCTGCTGGTGCTGGTGTGTGTAACATTCACCTACTCGTCCGCTCAATGTAAGTTAATTTGTATAACAGAAAGATTACCGGGGTGTCCATGCATCTGTAGGCTACCAAAACTTCTCTGTCACAGGTTTGTGTGACTCAGAGTGTATGCACAGCAGAGAGCACTGAACTGTAGTTCTCTGAATAGGCTGTATTTCTGTGTATGTTTGTGTATGTGTGAGTGTGTGATTATGCGTTTGTGTGTGTGTTCCTGTTTCAGTGTGTGTGTGCTTAACCCCTCATGATTCATGTGTTTGATGTGTGTTCTTGCAGTTTGCACAATAAATGGACAATTGCAGATCATTGACTATATCGTCAAGTCTTCATCAACTGAGAAATAATTCACTATATTCATATGAAGCCTAGAATATATAATATTCATGTAACAGTCATGTAACATAATACCGTATCACTGTCTGTCCATAAAACTTGAGAACTGTCAGTTGTGATGGTAGCAAAGCTGACCCCGATGACCATTTGTTGTTTCTCCCTCAGCGAGCAGTTGTACCGGGAGGTGTGGGGAGGAGTACTACAGGGGTTACCTATGTCACTGTGACTACGATTGCCTCACTCACGATGAGTGCTGTAAAGACTACGAGGCCAAATGCACCACACGTAAGATGCCATGTGCCTGTGTTGTTAATAACGATATATCGCTTTACAATAGCAGATAAAAGGCTTTGTCTCAGTCTTAATGTGTGTGTGTTTGTTTTATAGTTGGCTCGTGTAAAGGACGGTGTGGGGAGTCCTTTAAAAGGGGCAGACAATGTGACTGTGACCCGGACTGTGGCCAGTTTGGCCACTGCTGCCCCGACTTCAAGCAGTTCTGCAACACAGAGGGTGAGCTTGTCCCAGACTGGATAATCAGAGCTTATGCTACAATCGCCTAACCCAGCTCTACCCAGCATTCAATTTCCTCCCAATTAAGCAAAGAGATGACATTTTATAACTGCTTGTGTGTGTGTGTGTGTGTGTGTGTGTGTGTGCATATTAATGACACAGAAGTCTCAAAAGAGCCAGCCAATGCTGCTGCCGCCACCGAGGGGCCTAACCCATGCCTAAACGCTCACGCTAGCAAACCTGCAGGTATAATGATATTGGGCACAAACAATGTGATTTCACCTCAAGCTCAGACAGTTGTGATCAAACACTGATTGCATATATTAATTCAACCATACTTTAATACACACCACACAACGCGTGTTATGATCTAATGCAATCTTGACTCCATAGATCCGCCTCAGGACTCAGAGGCCCAAGGTGAGGGTGAAGTTGGGAATGAGGGTGAGTTATGGGACTAAAACACAAAGCTGCCTTGTGTGCTTGATTACCCTCATTCATCACAGGCTCTTAAAGCTTGTTTTGATTATGCCTACCTGATCATTCACATGTTGTATTCACTTGAATACTTTAACCATTGAAGGGATGTTGTGTGTACTATACAGTAACATATACTTATAACATACCTTTTACTCATATTCATCACTTTGTTCTTCTATGTTTATTATAATAACGAAATATATATTTGAATTTGATATGTTTATTTTCCTCTACTGGAAAGAACTTTGGTACAAATCTTGAATTAACTAGATATAGAGGGATAAGGAGGTAATGAAATACAATGCAACACAACATTTATGACATCTAAATCACAAGTTCGCCCATCAGAATGCTTAATAAGCATGTTTGGCTTTGAGAAACTCTCCTAAAAAGTGGAAGTGGGGTAAGTGATGGCTGTCAATCATTCCTATGGGTATCCCAGATGTCACCAGCACCTCTGCTCTTGAACACTTTTTTGTTTATCCCCCAAATTTGAATGATTTTGTGTGTAACACGCCTGCCCGTGCACTAAGCCATGCGTGCTAACGTTGTCTAGCAATGTCCCCACTTCAGACATCGGGAGGGGGACTGGGAGAGAGCGAGAGCTGAAGTCATCGTGTCGCCCACGCTTCACGCTTTTTCAATTGTAGAAGCTGGAGATGATTTCCCAGCAGTGTGTGACTCTCTGTGTCTGTCAGTTTGGTGTTGGACGGGTTCCGCTCGGCTCAAAAACAGGAAAAAGTGACACAGAGCTCAGCATGTGTCATTGCTCCCTTCATGCCAAGGATAATGTAACATTAGACCATGAACTTGATTCTTAATACCTCTGGATTTTACTGTCTGAACCAGCTTTGGGGTATCTGTCCACAGTAAAAGGACCCATCAGTTAAGACAAATACATTTTAAGATGCATGTACAGTATAAGCTAAAGCATGGGTTTTCAACTGATTGTGAACCAAGGACCACCATTCTGACTAATTACCCAACCCGAGGACCACCACTGAATAAAAATACTGATTCCCACATTGAAACTACATTACTGAATCCATGGACACGGACCACTAGCAAAGTCCTCTCGGACCACAAGTGGGCCGCGGACCACTGGTTGAAAACTCCTGAGCTAAAGCATTATGAAATAGTTGTTTAAGAAAACATTTACATTGTGACACAATATACTGTACATTTTAAATGTGATGTAATTTGTATCAATGTAATGAACATTTCCTGAACTCCCTGTTTTCTCTCTCGTCAGATATTTCAGATAGCATGTTGAGCCCAACTGATCCTCCTTATGAGGAGCCTCTGTCACCTGCACCTGAAGATGGTAAGACACTCACAAGAACACACACACACACACAAACATCTAATTCACAAGTTCTCCAATCAGGCTTAATTATCATGTTTGAGTTTGAGAAACTCTCCTAGACAGTGGAAGTGGTGAGTGATGGCTGTCAATCATTCCTATGGGTATCCTAAACATCATTAGCACCTGTCTCTGAAAAAGCAATTTCCAGACACAACGGACTGATTTGGTGTGTTTAAGGGCTCTCATCTGGTTGACAGTAAGTAACTGAATTAAAGCACTTTATACACCACTTTATATGCTTAACCAGGGATCAGTGGTGAACCAGACATACCAGAGGAGCCTCCTCTGCTTGAGGGCACAAGCGGCTATGAGCCCCTGGCAACCTCAGTTCCTGAGACCCCTGTACCAACCATCAACGTGGTGACACCCAAGACCAGCATGTCGGACGATGCTGAGGCAGTACTGGATGAAGAGCAGAAGGGGGACCCGCGTCTGGATGACCTCACCCCGCCCGCTGTCCCAGACCCCACAAGCTTCCCATCTCCCGTTCCCACCAGCCAAATGCCCACCATGATAAACCCAGGTGAATTTACACACCTATTCAGTTATCCTGACCGTAACGGTGAAGGGAACACCGGTGTATGAAGAGAGTTCTGGTTAGCCTGATGTAGCCCGACTCGAGTCAATTCCATTCAGAATTTGAGTCTGGTTCTGCTTCTAATTATGGGTCGTGTTTCAACTGATACAGGGGGAAAAAAGCCTCTGCATAAACTGGATAAACCTAACAAATCAGAGCAAAGAAATATGTGAATCCTTCTTGACAAATGCCTCAAAAGCTGTTTTCTGTTTGTTTTTTAAAGTTATTGTGCTGACAATATCTTGTACAGCAGACATGATAGAGAAATCTAAACATCTAGCTTTTCTAGCGACAGGCTTTTTCAAACAATATCAACTCAAGCAGGCTCATGTGACATGAATGACTAGGCACCATTGTTCATCTGTCCATCATTGTTTAAAGCCCGCCCGCCTTTGATTGTGATAAAAGCTCTGTATATGAGTGACATTTTTTTAAATGTGATAGCTTGTCTAAAAGTGTCAGAAAAAATCAACTTCTGTCCATCCACTCACAATGGTCCCACCTGGTGCTAAAAATCTCTCAAGAGTCTAGCCGCAGTTACCTAAATATTGCATGTTATTTAGATAAAAGGGGTGATTATCACACATTTCAACATAACATTTCCATATGACATGCTTTTTCTACTCCAATGCATTTTGATGCATTCGATCACCAGAGACCCTCTGTTGCAACCCAACCCTGTAGAATCATGAAAAGCTGACTTCTGTAACAAAACCTTTCCCTTTCACACAGACTCAACACCACCTCCCTCAAATCCATCTGACCCCGCCAGCACTCAGGCATCTACCCCAGCACCTGAGGGAGAGGACCAGGCTAGCATGACACAGAGTCCAGCTAGTGGACCCACAACAAACCCTGCATCAGATGCTCAGCAGAGTAACACGATCTTCGACGACCTGGCCACCACTGGCCCTCCTGAGGCACAGGATGCCGCAGAGAACGCCGGGACCCCAGCAGCAAAACCCACGGAGGCCCAGACCACGACCGCACCTCCACCCTCGGCCAGCGCGACTGTGCCCACGGACCAGACACAGGACCCCAAACCAGAGCCATCGGCCACTCAAGACCCCGCAGCAACCCCATCTGCGCCAGAGGTAACAGTTAAGCCCCTGGAAATGACCCCCCAGCCTCTGGAAACGCAGAAGCCAGGGGAAAACATGGCCTCCACAGAGGCCACTGTTGCCTCCGACGACCTGGCCACCACTGGCCCTCCTGAGGCACAGGATGGCGTAACGAACGCCGGGACCCCGCCAGCAAAACCCACAGAGGCACAGGATGTGGCCACGACCACACCTCCACCCTCGGCCAGCGCGACTGTGCCCACGGACCAGACACAGGACCCCAAACCAGAGCCATCGGCCACTCAAGACCCCGCAACCACCCCATCTGCGCCGGAGGTAACAGTTAAGCCCCTGGAAATGACTCCCCGACCCCTGGAAACGACGGCAAAGCCTGTGGAGAAGACCCCCAAAGCAACTCCCCTTCCCAGCAAACCCACCAAGGCCCCCAAAGTAACTCTCCTTCCCCGCAAACCCACCAAGAAGCCTGAGAAACCAAGCTCAGCCAATGATATCAATTTCCCTGGGATGGACAACTCCCGAGACTACCAGTCAGGTGGGTTTATACTCTCTTAGGGAAAATATTTTAGTTCTTGTCCTTTATTTGCCCTGCTGTTCATAAATGGTAAATAGTTTCATATGTGTGTGTATGTGTGGTGTGTGTGTGTGTGTGTGTGTGTGGGATGGGGTGGGGTGGGGTGGGGGGGGGAGGTTTACTCTTGCAACCCTCAAATTAGTCTCCCAACCCATCAAGTAATTCTCTGTGTTCGGCAGATTCCCCTCCTCGCTCTGCTTGTGCATTTCCTCTCCTTTCTCCATCTAGCCCTGTTCAGTTTCCCAACCACGCTGGAGGCAGTAAATGTCAATCCTAAAGTTATTCATTTTCTGCATGACTTGAGTCTAGTTCCTGTGTTCTCTGAGCTCACATTCAAAACAGACACTTCAGTGGAGGGTTCATTATAAACGCTGTTTTATCCTTCTCATGAAAAACCACAGACCTCCTGACCACAGTGCACTTAACATGAGAAGTGGCCACTCTTAATGGTTTGGGTTGATGCCTTCTCTAAACCAAGACTCTCTCCCCTCAAGGTCTTTGGCTAAATTGCTTCATTAAAGAGTATTTTTCGTGGTTTCCTTATTTTCATGTTCTTTCCCTGTGTAGACGACAGCAATGACACCAACCTCTGCAGCGGTCGCCCCGTCAATGGCCTGACCACGCTGAAGAATGGGACGACTGTGGTTTTCCGAGGTGAGAGCCAGACTCTGTGACACCCCCCAGTGCTCAGACTGACACATGGCCACACGAGGTTTTCTTGCCGTAAAACCAGGCGTGATGACAAAACCGAAATTCTCTGGGTTTTATTTCCAGGAAGAGGAACAATTTTTTAAGTAATTTTGACCCAGACTCTTTCATGTAAGCAAAATACATGGTTTATGGTGAACAGTTCAGATGACGATTAGAGAATAGACGTGAAAGGGCCTGCCAAAAGGACTTTAGATGCCCATCACCTGACTTTAGAACCCTTAATCAGTGTTAAACAAAACAATTTATAAATATAAAACAATATTTTTCATGGACAAATGCAGGCATCCCTTAAATCATAAATGAAACATTTTCTTCCTCCATAAATGGGTTGCCTGAGGAAGAGCCAGGGGCTCGAAACGTTGCACGCAAAATAAAAAAACCTTCCATGGGAGCTATATGGTGTGCGGATCACTCTCTTTTACTTTTGAACTCTTTCCTCTGATCCAGCACCCATTCGAAACGGTGAAAAGGGATGTGCTACTTAATTGCATGTGGTTTGTCCCTACAGGTCACTACTTCTGGATGCTGGACGCCATGCGGGTGCCAGGGCCAGCGCGGGGCATCACAGCGACATGGGGAATCCCCTCACCCATAGACACAGTCTTCACCCGCTGCAACTGTCAGGGAAAGACATATTTCCTGAAGGTATGGCAGCAGCCTGCAGTCTTAAGAGACAACGGGCATGGATTTCCCGTACATGGATTAAGCCTAGTCCCAGACTTCAACCATATACAGGAAACTGGCCCAGTAACACCCTACACACAGTCACAGGCCTTGGCCCTCGAGAAGAGAGAGCGCCCACAGCTGACTCCAGTTTGTCATTTTGAATTGCATTCGCGGTCATAATGGATTAGAGTTGTTACACTTTTCCATGGCATGGGATAATATGTGTGTGTGGGTGGATTAAACAAGGACGCTAGTGTTATTGATTACCATTGAACTGGCATTAAATTATAGTATAACGAGGCCTGCTTTACACAGGCCATTGCGAAGGCAGTTCTGTGTAAAAATGTGTGGGGTTGTTTTTGCAGGGTCGGAACTACTGGCGCTTTGAAAATCAGGTCATGGACCCTGGCTACCCCAAGGCCACCCGGACAGGTTTCGACGGTCTGACAGGTCACATCACAGCTGCGCTGTCAGTGCCTGCTTACATGGCGAGGAGGGAGTCTGTGTACTTCTTCAAGAGAGGTAAACACCTAGCATTTCATCACCTGCATTCCTAAATAAGATTCTATTTATGAATGACATTTTTGTTTTATTATTAAGTAACCAGATATATTGATCATTCCTACATTTATTTTTTTTTCTCTGAACTGGGAACTGTTGCATAGCTGTATTCTGACCCCATATGAGGTTCTTTCAATTCCTTCCTCGACACATCCAACTTTATCTCACACAGGCGGCCGGGTGCAGAAATATTCGTACGACCCTAAGAAGGCTCCCAAATGCTCCAGGAGCCAGCCGCCCAGCCAGCCCAACCAGAGGGTCCACTACGCTGTGTACACCCGCAGGACCAGACAAGCAGGTGAGCTCTGGGCCCCAGGGCTGAGCGAGTACATACAAATAGGGCTGAGTGAGTGTGGCAGAGAGAGTACATGCATACAGCGCTGAATGAGTACATACATACAGGGCTGAGTTAGTACATACATACAGCGCTGAATGACTGTGGCTGAGTGAGTACTTATATACAGGGTTGAGTGAGTGTGGCTGAGTAAGTACATACTGTACATACAGGGTTGAGTGAATGTGTGCAGATGACACTGTGGCAGTGGGAGAAGGCCTAAAGCGATACGCTTCGTGTAGTCTATGTGATAAGCAGGACTAAGCAGTATACCCACTTAAAAAGTATCACCATCTCAGTATACCCACTTAAAATAGGCAAGGATACATATTAACATTTGGGGTTGATCACAGTATACCCACTACAGCTAACAAGACTACATCACAGGATACTCACTGCAGCTAACTAGACTACACTACTGCACTTCAGGGACACTCAGAACTGCCTTTTCTCCCCAGAAACCTACCTGGGCAAGGAGCTGAGCATCACCGCGACCTGGAAGGGCTTTCCTACGACAGTAACCTCCGCCCTGTCCCTTCCTTCAAGACAGGCAGTGGATGGCTACAAGTACTACGTTTTCTCTCGCAGTGAGTACCACATTTCTGCATGAACCTTTTCATGGCTTTCAAGCAACCATAGATTATTATAAATCAGGTCTGTTGGTATTGGTTTTAAATAATTCGTTCAAACAAATTGGAGGAAAGAATGCTTGTGTGTAAATCATCCTGACCCCATCATAGGGTCCTGCAGAAAACAAAAGTATCACCTTGCCTTTAAATGCTCAAACAGAGGCACTTTAGCATAATGGGAAAAAGTTTCGTATACATTTTAGATCCCTACCGACAAGTGTCTCCTAACTAGGACTAGCAGCTGTTTTTGATTCCACAAACATACCAGCATCAAGGACACAAAGCCGAGCAGTAGTTAGAAGTATTTTTCTCCAAAACTACTCCAGATGTGGATTTGGAACACACCTCTGCTTTAATGAGTTGACTTAGATGGCTTATTAAAACAGAAGACCAGGATGAGGGCATCTTTGTTGATCTATGGTGTAAGTCATGTCTGGCATAGGTCTGGATCCTTTAGAACATGTGTGGGTGTGTTGTTAGTGTGAGTAATGAGATGTGCGAGACGGCCCAGAGCCCTGCGTGTGTGTGTGTGCGTGTGTGTGTGTGTAGGTGGGTGAATGGATATGGGCCAACGTGTGTGTTTGTGTGTTGGTGGATCAGTTGGCCTTCAGGTTTTTGGCAGGCTTCACGGACCAAAGGGAAGTCGAAATGCAGTGCAGCTTGCGTCTAGTCGTTGTGTCACTGAGGAAACAAACTCCGAGTGCACACTTTACACACACACACACACCCCCAAATTGCCCACAAGCTTTACCCTACCTCCCCATTACACACACTGAGCCTGGACTTTGGATGCACATGTTCTGGCATGTTCCATTTGAAATGCCAAACAGTTTCCACACCTGCTCCATTAGTCCACATGAAGCATCCCACAGATTATTCAACAATTATTTGAACTAAGTATTCTTAAAATCTAACAACAAATCTTTTGACTCTGAATAACATTTCCATTTCATTCATGGAATAGATAACCACCTTTTGGACAACTACCTTCCTTTCACTGATCTATTTTGAATGGAGAGCACATGCTCTGTTGTAAAGGCCCTGCTCTGTTTCCTGTGCCCTACAGCGCGCCACTACAGCATAAGGATGGACGGGGAGAAGCCAACGGTGACCACGCCGCCCCAAGCCCCTCAGACACAGAGCACGTCCCAGAGCTTCTTCAACTGCCCCAAAACTGCCCAGGCCTGAGGGACAGGGGGAGACGAGGAACAGCAGAAGAATGCCCACACACACCTACATATCCATTGTAACAGTTTCACAGACCAATTGCACAATTTCAACCCAATTTTGCTGCTCTTATTTCTTCATTGTATGTGCCTTCTTATTTACTTTTTATTGTTTACTTGAATGTTATGTTTGTCTGTGGACTTAAATTGGTAGAATATGTCTTGTCTCCACCGTGGGATAGTGAGAAACGTAATTTCGATCGCTTTGTATGTCTTGGCATGTGAAGAAATTGGCAATAAAGCAGACTTTGACCAAATACCGACGTATTGAAGTTCAGTAAAAAAAAAAAATCATACTTTATTTTACTTTGTCATTGATCACAATTGCTGCTAACAAACACGTGCACAAAACACATTCTTCTGAAGTAGGAAAAAACAAACAAAAACAAAGCAAGCACACGAACCACAGGACTGGAGATCTGGCCTAAAGCAGAAACAGAGATGCCAAGTGGAACTGTAGTTCTAGGATTAAACTGGGGGTTTAAGTAAGAGCAGAGCTCTGCTGGAAATGTCTTTACTTCAGGGAACGATCTCGGAATCCCATGCCTGAGAAGGAGAAAATGGACAATCAGACAACAGACAACACTACACGCTTCACACTACACGGCCTCAACGCCTCCCTGTGTGCAAAACTGAGTCAGATTTTTTTGTACTGTCCTGTGTTATATATATATATATATATATATATATATATATATATATATATATATATATATATATATATATATATATATAATATATGTTTATATATTCTCCAGTGTGGATTAATCCAAAGTGTTTTTTCCCCCTTCTGAGAAACGCATTCAGATCCTCATTAGCCATGAACCAGAGTCCTGCCCAGCTTCAGGTACCCAACGGGTGGCCCACACATTTTGTTTGTTTGTTTGTTTGTTTGTTTAATGTAAGCCAATTTCAGCAACTAAGGCTATTTAATGGCCAGAGCATTGTGTGTTAGAGAAGGTTAAATATGTTTAGAGAAGCTTAAATATGTTTTTTTTAAATCTATGCTAGTAATATTCTGAAACCTTCAAAAGGTGGGATCTTACTAAAAACATCAGCTATGGAATTTTGGTGATAAAATTACCCACACATTTTGATGAAACAGGTGAAAAATATATCGGTTGCGTCATACGCATCACGTGCATACGTAACAATATTTTATACATATTTTAGTAACACATCCACAATAATATGCCTGTATTTCAAGATGATAAAAGCATTTAAAATGCATTGGTTTCGTGCGGGGGCCCTCCTAAAATTCTCCAGGCACTTATACTTTTACTTTTAAAAATCACATGCACAGGATCTGCCTGCAGTCTTTCAGAACGAAGTGGCTGCTTACATTGATTAAAAAACACCTAAAGATGACTTGACATTTTGTTATGGTGGACAGAGCAAGCTCGTTTATTTCCCAATATTGCTATTGCTCAGATTGTGAGATCTACTGTGATCCCTGCAAGCATGCTAGATTTCTCCTATGCGTGGGCAGAGGTAGGCCAAATTTACTCCCATTCAATCTTGCCCTCAAATAAACGGGACAGTGCCACGTTTTATGCCTATTTGTATAAAGTTTAATAGGCTAATGCATAATCTGGTGTAAGCCATGCAGCCACATTACATTGTTTGTGTTTAGGCAATTAGCCTAAAAGGTTCATGATTTTATAATGAACGAATCATTCCTTCATTCTTTTATTAGGCAGTTACACTTTGGTACTTGGATGTGTTTGGTACCTTGACAGCTACCACATGCTATGTCTTGTGGGTAAAAGTAATTTCTTGTTTACACTGCAAAAAATGAATTCTAACCAAGTGTTATTGATCTTATATTAAGATTAAAAAATCTATTTGGTATTGTTTTTACTATCAAAAGACTTACGTAGCGCCCTCTCAAAAGATAATTTAAGAAGACTAACTTATTTTAAGGAGTCTTATCAAGACAAATTTGCTCAACACACTGGCAGACAAATTTGCTTGTTTTTAGGACAAATTTGCTTAACGCACTGGCAGACAAATTTTCTTGTTTTCAAGATGAGATGTCTTAAAATAAGTCTTTTTTTTTTTTTTTAAGTTAAGTCAAATGATTTCATAAAAAAGCGCTAGGTAAGTCTCTTTATACTGAAAACAATACCAACTAGTTTTTTTTTTTATCTTGATATAAGATTAATAACACTTGGTTAGATTTTGTTAGATAAGCAGTTTTTGCAGTGTATGTATGTGGACTATATGTGTTTGCGTGTGTGTATGTGGACTATATGTGTTTGTGTGTGTGTGTGTGTGTGTGTGTGTGTGTGTGTGTGCGCTTGCTGTATGTTCTTAAGGCTGCTGAAACAACTGCATTTCCCTGTGGGATAATTAAAGTATATCTATCTATCTATTTAATGTAGGCTACTACCTGGACACTGCTGTTAATTTCAGTTAACAATGTTGACCATATTAAGTTTAGTGATGTGATTTGCAGGGTGGTGTTTGAAGGCTAGACTGTACCTCTGTAGCCTATGACCTGGCAAAAAACCTTTTCTTAAACGTGTCTGATATGGTAGACTGATTTTAACTCGGTGCGGGTATCGGTTTTTATTTAATGCTGGTTGGGTCGGGTGTGGAATTTAACTAGCTCTGCTGACGGAAAAGGGGTCGGGACCCATGCAGGACTCTGCTATGAACTGCATGTTAGTTCAGGCATACGACCTCTCCATTTACAATACAGGTACAATACAGTATGCATATGTAGCATGTGTACATCACTAGTAGGTAATGGGTGTGTGTGTGGGTGTGTGTGTGGGTGTGTGTTGGTGTTTTGGGGAAGACATGACTAAATGAATGTTCCAGTGTTTGTGTGTTGGTGTGTGTGTGTCGGTGTGTGTGTGTGTGTACTGTACCTCTCTTGCCAGGGCCAGATTGTGAGTGTGTCCAGCGTTGCAGCTGTCTGCCGGTTCCTCCTCTGCCTTTGGGTTGCTGAGTGCTACTAGTGTCTAGGGAATGGAACACACACACAGATTAAAATACAGATTACAGACACAATTATCTGAACACAATATGTTTTTTTTTTTGTGTGTGTGTTGTCACAATACCAAAATTATTGTTGTATTTCATATTGTTTGGAATTCATAAAGTTTATATATTTTGTTAATAATTTATAGTACTTTATGATCTGCATAATTACTAGAAGCTACAAATATTATAATAATTGGAATACTTCATATTGTTTTTTAATACACTTAGACATATCTTTAATGTAGTGTGTAGGTCTAATTGAGTGCACATTGGTGGTGCGTAGGTGTTATTGAGTGCCTATCACTTTATTAAGTAATATGTGAGTAATTCGCATTCAGTCTCACAGTTTTAGGCTAGTGAAAAATAATAATAATAATAATAATAATAAATAATAATAATAATAATAATAATAATAATAATAATAATAATAATAATAATAATATTTATTTATATAGCGCCTTTCTCAGACTCAAGGTCACTTTACAAAGTCAGCACAAACAAAGCAAGACAACAGACAACTCATCGCAAGGCATTTGCGATGAGTCAAGCGGTTGCAGAAGGTGAAAAGTGTTCCTGAAACAGAAAGGTCTTGAGGTGAGTGAGCTCTGAAGAAAGGAGAGGAGGGACCGTGACGGAGGGATTGAGGGAGGGAATCCCAGAGCTTAGGGGCCATGGCGCTGAAAGACCTGCTACCCAGGGTAGAGTTCCAGAGCTTAGGGGCCATGGCGCTGAAAGACCTGCTACCCAGGGTAGAGTTCCAGAGCTTAGGGGCCATGGCGCTGAAAGAGCTGCTACCCAGGGTAGAGTTCCAGAGCTTAGGGGCCATGATGCTGAAAGACCTGCCACCTAGGGTAGAGAGTCTGATGCGGGGGACAGAGGGGAGATTTTGATTAGAGGATCTGAGGGAGCGGGAAGGAGTGTAAGAGATCAGAAGGTCACAGAGGTAAGGAGGAGCAAGGCCATGGAAGGCTTTGAAAGTGAGTAGTAGAATTTTGAATTTGATTCGGGACAGAACAGGTAACCAGTGAAGCTGAGAAAGAATAGGAGTGATGTGTGCAGATCTCTTGGTATGAGTGAGTAGTCTGGCTGCAGAGTTCTGAATATATTGTAGTCTTTGAAGTGATTTAGTGGGGAGGCCAATGAATAGGGAGTTGCAGTAGTCTAGGCGGGATGTAATGAAGGAGTGAACCAGGGTCTGTGCATCAGTGGTAGAAAGGAAGGGGCGGAGGCGGGCAATGTTCCAGAGGTGAAAGAATGCAGTTTTAGTGAGGAGGGATTTAATGTGGGGGTCGCAACTGAGTGAGGAGTCAAGCAGTATGGCAAAGGTTTCTGACAACAGGAGCGGATTTGACAATTGTACCATCAATGTTCAGACTGAGACTATGATATTTGGACAGCTGAGGCTCGGGGGTGATGAGAAGGATTTCGGTTTTATCTGTGTTGAGTTTTAGAAAGTCATCTTGCATCCATAGCTTTAAATCAGAAAGGCAGTTGCGCATAGGGATCAGGATACGTGGATGCAATTCATTATGTTTTCTGTCATTAGATAAAATAAATGTTCAAAAAACAAAGTCGAAGAAAATCTTTCTGGGATCATAGAAGAGATAAGTGACTTGCAATGTTCATTTATGATTTTGGCGAGCACTACACAAATGACACATGACTTGAGTTTGCAGGATAGTTAGCAAGGAACTTTCTCCAGTTGTTGCCAAGGTTGCTTAGCCTATTTCTGAAAGTAGGCTTAAATTAACTAAATCCCATAGCCTTGGTAGGTTAGCAACACAAAGTTGAGAGATGCAAGTGAGCAAAATAACTTAACATTAGCCTATTATTTTTTGATGCTGTGTGGCCACAGCATCATTTAAACCAGCTTGAAAGCTGTGCATGTGTATGTGTCAAAAAAGACATGCAGGCTAGGGGAGGCACTAGAAGCATGCCTTGCGCATACGCATTTCACTGCAAAACAACGCCGTCATTCTTGAAAGTATCGATATTAATTAAAGTAGGTATTGTGACATTTTTAAACAGGTTATTGCGATACTCGGTGCAGTATCGGTGCACCGTGCAACACTAGTGTGTGTGAGATGTGTGTGAGATGAGAGTGTGTGTAAGAGTGTGTGTGTGTGTGTGTGTGTGTGTGTGTGTGTGTGTGTGTGTGTGTGTGTGTGTGTGTGTGTGTGTGTGTGTGTACCTGTGGAGCTGGAGGAGGGCTCCTGGCTAGTTGAAGGGAGACTGGTCTCATCAGTGGCCTGTCCAGGCTCCTCTGTTTCAGTCTGGGACATGGGCTCCACATTCACCTCCGTGGTCACCCTGCAACAGAACATACACGCATCATTCCTCAGGACAACTTTCTATGAGTTATTGGGTGACGGACTAGATTCATGTTACCCACATGTTAGCGAGAGAGAAAACCAGACAGATTTAAAGACCCAGTGACTGTGTGTGTGTGTGTGTACTTGTGTGTGTGTGTACTTACGTGTGTGTGTGTGTGTGTGTGTGTGTGTGTGTGTGTGTGTGTGCCAAGCATGTATGCATGTGTGATGTGGCGTGCGGCGTGTGTGCACGGGTATGTACGTGTAATGGTGTATCGCAGCGTGCGTGTGTGTGTGTGTGTGTGTGTGTGTGTGTGTGTGTGTGTGTGTGTGTGTGTGTGTGTGTGTGTGTGTGTGCGCGCGCGCGTCCTCACCCTTCAGCTTCTGGCTCCATGAGGACCTCGTCCCGGTCGTCTCCTCCGCCAGCACCCCCTGGGGCAGTGAGGCTTGGTGTGGATGTGGTTACCAGGGGAACAGACTGGGAGGCCGGCTCTGGGGTCTCCATAGTGAAGGTGTCCATAGAGACGGTCTCAGAGAAAACGGTCACTGCATAGGAGAGAATAGATCTTCATCTGGACACTACAGAAATGTAAGAACTGGCAAAGCAAAGCTGATAAGTTGTACACAGAAGAGAAAGGAGAGGAATGGTAAGGAAAGGTGGGTTTCTGTTTTTTTTAAGTGTGTGTGTGCGTGCATGCCAGAAGAAAGTAAGGAGTTTAAGTAAGAAAGAGAGTGTGTGTGTCAGGAAAATAAGGAGTTTAAGTGTGGGGTGTGTGTGTTTATGAGAGAGTGCGTGTGTGTCAGAGGAAATTAAGGAGTTCAACTAAGTGTGGTGTGTGTCTAACCTGGAGCTGCCACCTGTAAAGGTGTGGTGGGGACACTGCGTCCTCCAGATTCCTCCTCTTGGGACGCCAGGAACATTGGACTCTCATACATACCCAGCCCTGAACGAACACACACACACACACAGTCAGGACTGACATCACTACACAAACCACCTAGTCCTAACTACAGATCACCATTTACAAATTCCTTAGGAAAACAGCCCTTAATCAGGAAAGGAGTAAGGAAGCATTATTTATCTGTTTACAATGACAACTGTGGAACACAGATGGATGTCAATGCAGGCTCAAGTCAATGTCTTGCAAATACAGTAGACTTGTCTATCCATACCTCCTTGAGAGGCCAGCTGGCCTAGATCAGAGTGAGACGACGTGGACTGGGTCATGTCCTCCAACGTGCCGAAGCGGAACCGGGGAACAGTGGCCACCTGAGGGGATCTTTGGATCAGCACATAACCATTAGAACCATTAGAACGGACCTGACAGAACCTCAGTCTGCTTATGATCGAGCACTGACAACACAACTTCAAAGTCATTTGTCATACTGTAGGTTTTAAAGGCTGTATCAGCGATAGCTGGGATAAGTCACTTCTGTTGATGTTCAAACAAAACAGAGCGCTAGCTCGCTGCTCCCTCCCCCTCCCTCCCGTCCAATTAAAACTCTCCTAAACGCGCATCTCGTCGGTTTATTGGTTGAAACACTTTATTTTGCATTTGAGTGGTTGCCAACCCTTGTTGATAGCATTTGTTTTTGTATACAGATCTCGGAGCCTATAGGCTGCCTACTGAGACGCGTTTTTTGACAGCCTGCTTATGGGGCAGGCAGCTAGCGGATCGTTAGGAAAGATCTGATGAATGTGATCATTTATATATTTGGGCCTTTTTTGGGCCTGAAATAGCTGATACAACCGTCAAGGGAGGTAAGCATTATATACCTTCCAAAAGGTCAACTTCAGTATCAGAGACCAGAGTGGTCCTCACTCTGTCTAGTTTATAGACTCTTTCAACAAGGTAAACAAAAACAATGCTTGAACGTTCTATTTGGGCCCCAATCTACTTCCTCTGCATTAAGATAACATATGGAATGTTAAAAAGGAAGTCTTGTGGGGCCAACTATGATGCTGATAATGGAACTCTTGACAGGGTCCATAGCTATATTCGTACTTACTGCAGGGGCTCAGTGAAACTGTCCGAGCGGTTGGGGACCACCAGAATGGGCGTGCTGGGGACAATGCGGTCATCATTGTCAAAGTTCATTTGCTGCCGAGAGAAAAGAAAATGGTGTCATGTCAGGTATCATGAGGCCAATAGTGTATGACTGCAGCATGTAAAAGGGGAAATGCTGAACCAACACACACACCGTTTCAGACATCATGGAGCTACTGTTGGCTCCTGGAGTGAGAGGCATGGACCGCCCTGAGGAATGGAATCGGACTGGGAAGCGCTGCAGAGAAACACAATGAAAGTGAAGTGTAGCTGTTACAGGTTCTTTGTTAAATTCAGCATGGGCCCCAAGGTGTCTGAGACACCCCCTGACCTTGAATGACCTCTTGGACACAAACCTGCACCAGTGAGGGGGGAGCGAGCTCAGGGCCGGGCGGAGGAAGGATGTTCAGGCGGGGGGGCAATGGTGGTCGCCTTGGCGACTGTGGGAGGCGAGGCGTCGAACTGCTGATCGGTGCCTCTCTGGGCGAGTCCACGGAATGGGTCTCGACACTAGCATTAGCTGGCTCCACTAGATGGAAATTGTAAAACAGAGTGTGTAAGTGTCTGCATGGGCATATGTACTTGTTACTACAAACACACACACACACTTCTGAGGGGAAATAACTGTTAAAACTGTCCTGAATTGCACTGAGGTAGAATATTCCACTCTTCCCTCCCCAGGGTCTAGGAGCAGGCATCCTGACTAAAGAACAAACACTCTAAAAACATGTACAATATTATAATCTGCAACGCCATGTGCCTGGTGGAATACAGAGATAAGGGGACCTAGTCACAAGTTTGATCCAATAAACATCTACGAGCCTCAATGTGAGGAAGTGGTCGTCAATGGCAAATCCAGACAAAATGACAGCCATATCCTCCTGATATGACACACGGGGAAGTCTGGTAGACCATGGCTGACACGCACAGACAAGAAAAGGGGGGTGGTGGTCAGGTCGAGGGGAGACAAACAGGCGTACCGTTGAACGTCTGGGAGTCGGCGACGCGTTGCTGGGTGGAGTCCGTCGCTCCCAGACTCTCCTCCGTCTCAGTGCCCTGGTCGGTCGCTTCCGCCCCCTGAGAGGAAATAAAGCAATACGAGAGATGAAAGCAAAGCGACTCAGTTGAATTCACTTTTCCTTGACACTTGCTGTCTCACACATAAAACCAGACAGAGAAGGGAATTCTGGGAACAGACAGGACAACAAGCTGCCATGGTGGTGATGCAATATGGCAATCATGACCGGTGCCATGACTCACTTGCTCCCATGACGGTTTCAGGACATTTAATGACCGCCAGTGGACACACAGAAGAAGACAAGCAGGCACGCCCATCCAATTACAAGCAGGCACCACCCACCCACCCACACACACAATCACAGCTGCCAAACAATGAAAGGTCACGATGTGCAAGTGGGAATGTCTACATAGACACATGCACAGTGTGTGTGTGTGCTTACCAAATGATTGTGTGTGTAGAGTTCCTGGACTCACCTCTTGCTCATCGCCCTCGTACGCCTCGTTGCCCTCTCCACCTGTGTGTGTGTGTGTGTGTGTGTGTGTGTGTGTGTGTTTAGAGCTCCTGGACTCACCTCTTGCTCGTCGCCCTCGTACGCCTCGTTGCCCTCTCCACCTGTGTGTGTGTGTGTGTGTGTGTGTGTGTGTGTGTGTGTTTAGAGCTCCTGGACTCACCTCTTGCTCGTCGCCCTCGTACGCCTCGTTGCCCTCTCCACCTGTGTGTGTGTGTGTGTGTTTAGAGCTCCTGGACTCACCTCTTGCTCATCGCCCTCGTACGCCTCGTTGCCCTCTCAACCCTGTGTGTGTGTGTGTGTGTGTGTGTGTGTGTGTGTGTGTGTGTGTGTGTGTTTAGAGCTCCTGGACTCACCTCTTGCTCGTCTTGCTCGTCGCCCTCGTACGCCTCGTTGCCCTCTCCACTACCGCTCCCCTCGTTGCTCTCCTCGCCCTCATCGCCCATGCCGCCGTCGTCATCTTCGTCCTCCTCCTCCTCTTCCTCCTCCTCTTCCACATAGTCCTGTTCACAAACACACTCGTCAAGAGCAGTGCCACCTTCTTCATGTTGAGGTCAATGCCAGGCGTATAGCCAAATGGAGAGGGTAGCTAGTATGTTTGGCTCAGTGAAGCTTTATGGTATTATAGTATAACCTGTGTGTGGAGTATAGGTGTGATATTTAAAAGGAACCGTATGTAAGAAATGTATTTCAATTAATCATAAAATGGCCCTGCTATGTCACTAGACATTAAGAAATCATGTTAATTTCAAATACTTATATCACTGACAACAGCAGTCCAGCCAGGATATTGTCATTTAAAAAGTGAAGTTGTAGCCCTCAAATGATGTTGATGTTGTGTTTTGTCATGTCATGTCGTGTTTTGGCCTGATGCGCCACCCTCCACCTATCTACTAATCACGAAGTGTTTCGGCAACCGGGTTGGCAACCTCGAGTCAGGGGAGAGGGGGAGGGGCTCTACACCGCTCTACAGTAATTTAAAAAGTGATTGCAGTACCAGTTTTGGCCACAATCTTACATATGGTTCCTTTAACAGTAACCGTAATCAGTGAGTAATCCTGCTTTGTGTGACAATATGTATCAGTTTCTCTTTTAAGATAACAAAAGTAACATCTCAGTCACTCGTTTTAAACAATCAAATGATGACAAAGCTTCTGACAGCTGATCTAAACAAACAAAAAAAAAGATTATCAAATAAAAAGTACTCTTTTAGAATGCTGTAGTGTGCACTAGGAGGTGAATCGATTAGAACTACCTCCTGCTCT
This sequence comes from Alosa alosa, assembly GCF_017589495.1. Taxonomy (NCBI): domain Eukaryota; kingdom Metazoa; phylum Chordata; class Actinopteri; order Clupeiformes; family Clupeidae; genus Alosa; species Alosa alosa. Next base: position 28,101,481 of record NC_063197.1, on the reverse strand, counting down.
TCCTCCTCCTCCTCCTCGACCTCTTCCTCGCTCTCCTGCTCGCCCTCCGTCTCGGAGTCGCTGACGATGACGATGACACTCTGCGGCACGCAGTCACCCTCCTGCGAGGTCTCCACAGGGACCGACTGAGAGCCGCCTGCCTCCTCGTCCACCTCGGCAAGCACCGGGTAGTCCTCAAGCTCCTAAACAAACACACACACACACACACACACACACACACAGTCAACGGATCAGACCGAACAGATCAAATTCACACACAATTAACAACCGACCATCACTCAAAAATAGCTTATAGGTACTAGGGCTGTCACTTGAAAAAATCCTGTTTGATTTGAGAGACATAAGTGTTCATTGAATCAATTGTAAAATCGATTTTTCATGTCTAAAGACGTTTCCATTTTCAGTGCCAAATATAGGCCAATCCACAAACAACTAACAGGCATTAGGACGAACGTAAAGAGGGCACTTGTAGACGCAAGCCAGCAATATTTCTGATGATTTATTGGCGTGAAGTTTTGTGCACAATGACAAACAGGAGTGCAACATTCTCGAAAAACAATAAGCCGAGTGGACTGCCATTACATCAGTGACAAACATTACTGCAGGCTTCAACGTAGCTGTGTCTGATTTTAGGATTAGAAATGTCAAACAAATTTCGTCTACGTAGAACTCGATTGCAGTTTGCATAGCCTACCGCTTTGTTCTTCTTCATAGTTTGATATGCCAAAAATCCGAAGTACTTCCACATTGAACTCCTCAAGTTATTAGGGCCCATCACTTGTCTCTCTCATGTCACACAGCTTGATTGCGTTGTCCTCCATTTTTGCAGCATAACAGCTGATTGAAACAGCTGTTTCCAGTGCGTAAAACTGGTGGGAATTTTCTTTTTAGCTTTCGCAATGCTTACTGCACTTCGGAATTCTTTTATATTCTTATATTCTTGTTTGTGAATTTTGTTACATTTATCCTTTTTATTTGTTTAATCCGTTTAAAATTAACAGTGTACATATTTGGTTAAAATCGATTCCCTATTTTAGTTTTCAAAACTTGTGTTGTTTGGTCCAATCGATTTTCGAACGTAAAGTGACAGCCCTAATAGGTACACAACTCTAGTCTGACACACACACTTTCTCCTTCATACCTGTGAGGCATCTGGAGCGTCCTGGCTCTCGCCGGGAACAACACTCTCAGCCTCTGTGCTGTCCTCAATCACCTCCTCCTGAGAGACACACACACACATACACACACACACGAGGTGACAAGCGTCAACCAAGAAGGGTTTCCTGCAATTTAGTACAGTATGGATGTGTTCTCTCTAGCAGATGAAAAGCAATCCAATCAGAGTTTGGAGTGCGTGTGTCCGACTAACCTCTGGCCCAACTCTCTGGACGAGGCGGAGTTTCTTGGGAGGTTCGCTGGGCTCGTCGGGGGTCTCTGTGTCCGCACTCGTCCCCTCCTGCTCCTCCTCCCGCAGACGCTTGCTCATGGAGGAACCAGGCGTAGCGGACACTACAGCCAGGTCACAGTGGGGTCACATTACGGTACGTTTATTCATTTAGCAGATGCTTTCATTCAAAGCCACTTACATTACGTCAATTATATTACAGGGCACAATGGTGGAAGCCGAGAATTGAACCCACAACTTTTCAGGCTACTGCATGCCAGCCCAGCGCCACTATGCTACCACCGCCCACAGCCCACACAACATATTCAATGTCAATTTTTTTATATTTTAAATGAAATCATAAATACTACCTTCTACATATACAGTGGGGAGAATAAGTATTTGAACCCATGCTAAAGTTGACTAAAAAGAGGAATATAAAATCATCTGTTAGAAATTGAGCTTAATGCCTTAATTAAAAAAATGAGTAAAAATACAACCATTAAGGACACCAATTTTCTTAGTGAATGAAGAATGTATCGTAAATAAATAAATGTTCATCCTTAAATTACAGGAGCAATAAGTATTTGACCCCTATGTTAAATTCCCATAGAGGCAGGCAGATATTTTATTTTTAAAGGCCATTTATTTCATGGATCCAGGATACTATGCATCCTGATAAAGTTCCCTTGGCCTTTGGAATTCAAATAGCCCCACATCATCACATACCCTTCACCATTCCTAGAGATTGGCATGGTGTGTTTTTTCAGTTAGCCTACTAGCTGGTTTGATTTGCATTGAACTCAATGAGCAACACTAAATGAATGATGATCCGTAATGGTCATCCGATAGCCTAGTCATATGGGTAGACATTCAGTGTGTTTGAAATAATTAATTCAATAATATTTTCCATCTTTGCAGAGGAAAAAATGTTTGTAAAGGGAATTAAAAAGCCTGTCTCATATAGAAGCCTGTCTCTAATACTAGCCGGTGCAGTTTGGCGATTTGGGAAAATAAAAGCCCGGGCTATTATTTGGAGTTTTACGGTATGTGAATATATGTGATGCGATCTAGGAACACACCACATGGTGCAGTTTTACCAACTTATGATTCTGATACCATCCTAGCAACATCCAAGATTTTGGGAGGATGGTATCCTGGATTTTGCTAGGAGACAGTGTCCAGAATGTTGCTAGGATGGTATCAGAATATTAAATTGGTGAAATTTCACCAGAGAGGGTAAAAAGGGAGCAAAAATCAAGGATTTTTGAGTGAATCATGTGGTGGGTTTCCCTAGATCGCATCACATATGAGTATTATGAAAGAAGAGAGTAGATATAGATCACATTACCTGTGCCAAACACTGCCGTGGAGGTGGAGGGCCTCTCCACCTGTGAACTGGGCGTGGCCTCCATCATGACGGTGGCGGGCGGCGGCTCCTGATTGGCCGGCTCGCTGGAGGGCACGGCCTGCTGGGTGGGCTGGACGAAGGCGGTGGCCTGGTTCTGGTTCTGGCTCTGGGGGTTGGTCATCATGGAGGAGGCCAGCGAGGAGGACTGCACGTTGGGGCTGGTGGAGCGCACCGTGCCACTGGCACTGCCGTACATGTGCTCCACCGGACCCTCGCTGGACGGCTGGGCTGCAGGGAGGAAGAGGAGGAGGAAGGGGAAGAGGAGGAGGAAGAGTAGGAAGAGGAGGAGTAGGAAGAGAAAGATGATGAAGAGTAGGAGTAGGAAGAGGAAGATGAGGAGGAAGAGAAAGATGATGAAGAGTAGGAGTAGGAAGAGGAGGAGGAAGATGATGAGGTAGAGGAGGAGGAGGATGATGAGGAGGAAGATGAGGAGTAGAAGGAGGAAGAGGATGAGGAAGAGGAGGAGAAGGAGGATGTTTATGTGCAAGGAGGAATCAGAAGAAAATGCTTTTGACTGCAGTCACAGAAAACAGATGCCCATCGGAGGTCTGCTGTATAACGATGTATGACCGTGACTACAAACTGCGCACACCAGGGCACACATTTGGCTACTGCACGATAACCGATAACTCACCCTCCTGGGTCTCCTGGGTGGTGGGCATGACCGTGGCGGTGGGAGTGGGCGTGGGCACAGGAGCCGGGGTGATCATTGGCCGGATGCTGGCGCGGGGGGTGGGCTTGTTGCCCTGGCTGGGCGCAGGCTTGCTGGGCGTGGCCACCACTGGAGTGGGCTTGATGTTGGCCGTGGGGGGCTCCGAGGAGCTGGCGCTAAGAGACAAGTGATACCTCAGTTATTATGGGGTTGAAACCCTGTGTGTGTGTGTGTGTGTGTGTTCTTTCGTATGTACCTTCCGCGATCTGCTGCAGGGGTGGGCTTCAGGGTTTTTGGTCTCTGCTCAGTGGTCCGCTGCTGTTCAGGCACCTAAAATGAATGATATATTTAGTGATCATGTACATTATTAACCATTGGACTTCAGGTGTGAGGGTGTGTGTGTGTGTGTGTGTGACAGGCCCATGTGTTGCTCCATGAGAGAAGTGCTGGGCCAAGCCACGTGTGTGCAAGCGTATGTGTCGCTGTGTGTGTGTGTGTGTGTGTGTGTGTGTGTGAGTGAGTGTGAGTACCTTGCTGGGTCCGGGTTCGGCGGGTTCCTCGCGGGGCTCGGTGTGGCGGTCGTGGTTGCTCGCTGAGGGGTCCCGCGAGCTTCAGCCCTGCCCCTCGACAGGCCCCCCTGATTGGCGAGCGGAGGGCCACACGCACCTCCAGCTCCTCCCGCTGCTGACGCAGCTCCTCCATCTCCTTCTGGAGCGCCTCCTTCTCTCCTGGGGGCAGGGGTGGGGATGAAGGGACAAAGGTTAGAAGGTCAGAAGGTCAGGGGCTGCAATCACAGTCCCCGCCTAATGCAGGTTGAGACTGAAATATTCACAAACTGACCATGCTGGACTCTTCAAACTTGTATATGTATGAAAATATGTACAGTGCATACGTACAAGTGATTTCTTCATTTTCTTTTTTTTAATATATATACACATTTTAAAAATATTTTATAAAAATCTCAAACAAACTTTTTTTAAGTTTTCATTATGGGGTATTATGTGTAGAATTTTGAGGGGAAAAATGTATTTAATCCATTTTGGAATAAGGCTGTAACATAACATCTGGAAAAAGTGACACGCTGTGAATACTTTCCGTATACACTATATGTATAAGTGTACAAGTAATGTACTAGCACAGATAACCATGAGCACTGTGTGTGTGTGTGTGTGTGTGTGTGTGTGTGTGTGTGTGTGTGTGTGTGTGTGTGTGTCTGCCCAGCGCCTCACCGATGACCTGGCGGATCTTTGAGCGGGCTGCAATCATGGTCTTCTTGGTGCGCTCCTCCTTCTCAGTCACCTGGTGGCGCAGCGCCTCCTCCTGGCTGCTCTTCTCCTGCACCTCCTGCCTCAGCCGAGTCAGCTCCTCCTGCGCCGCACGCGCCTCCGCCTCCCGCTCGCCCACCGTCTGGCACACACACACACACACAGAAACACACACACAGAAACACACAACACACACAGAAACACACACACACACAAAAGATTTACTACCATGCAGGATGTTCCACAGATGCTCCATCAATGCTTTAGTAAACATGCCTGCGGCCACATCTCATTTATAACAATATGTCCATTTGGCATTCACATAGACATTTCCAAAGTCGGGCTGTGCCCAAAATATCAATAATGCATTATGTATTTATACATAAATTTAATTTAAGATCTCTGTGGGCCTTAATTGATGTGTTTTTAAGTTGTGCGATCCAAAAGACTTTGCCTTTACTGTTATATAGAATTATTCAGAACAGCTGTGAACTGTTTCGTCGCTTATTGTTATTATTCAGACACAATGCGTATTGATACACATCATATCGTGAAGTTAGGCAACACCCAACCCTTCTGCCAAGTGTTCCATCTGAAAAGACAAAAGGGGAGCTGGAGCGCTACAGGTATCCCTTGTATCCTCTGGTGCTCTTGGAAGGGTTAAAAGTTCATAAAGCAGTTTGGAAAAAGATTTCCAGGTCCAGGCACTCAGTAGGATGCAAAAAATGATCATTTATTATTAGGGACTAAACCATTAAAAAACATCAACGCGTGTCGGCTCACCAGCCTTCATCAGGGTACTTATAGACCCTTTCAACAATAAAAACAAAAACAATGCTTGAACGTTCTATTTGGGCCCCAATCTACTTCCTCTGCATTAAGATAACATATGGAATGTTAAAAAGGAAGCCTTGTGTGGCCAACTATGATGCTGATAATGGAACTCCTGAAAGGGTTCTATCTGAAAGCTTGCCCTAAGGAAGAGGAAGAGGAAGAGTATGTGTGTCTTTCTAGGGCTTTTCTGGACCTTGTGGTGGTAAAGTGGCCTTTAGGGTGAAAAGTCATTTTTTGTTGCACTCTAGGCACTCACAAGACATACACGGACGGACACACACACACAGTTTCTTTGTGTTAGCTCCACCTTGTTGAGGGTCTCCAGCTGTGCCTCCAGCTGGGTGGTGCGGGCCTGGCTCTGGGTCTGAGATTCTTTGACCGTCTGCAGCTCCTGGGTCAGGGCCTGCATGGCCTCTGGGTCTGGAGCCGGGGTCGCTGCTGCCGCCGCCACCATCTACAGAATGCACAGAAACACACACACACAAAGAGAGAGTCAGCACAAATCAACAGATTTCAATCAGACAAATTTTACATGGCTGAGAAAGAGATCCAAGCTTGTTCACTGAATCCACTACTATATAACCTATTGGACTCTACAGAACTACAAAGTATTTCCAAATAGACAATTCGCCAAGAAATCATGGATTTGAAGTTTGTTTTTTCCTTTCCGTCTGGCATACTCAAGTCATCCAACAGGGAGACGTAGTGCAGCAATAGGGTCACCATCCTGCACCACATGCAGTGCTCACAGGTTTGAGTCTAATCTAAGGTCATTTCCCAGAAGTTCAAGTTCTATTGGTCATATGCAATTTTTAGAGTACAATGTACTATAAAGTGCAATACTTCCTGCCCTTGGACCTCTCTCAGCCCATAATAACCACAGTGTTTCCTCCATGTTGATTTGGTAGTGGCGGCCCCCCCCACGGTTTATTTTTCTTCCTCCACGGTATCAGAAATGGGGCAGACGTACAATAGTCGCAGTTGCCTTTCAAAATTCATTGTGCAGACCTGTTGTAGATTCTCCAAATATACAGCTCAATCACAACTGAAAATAATGCCTCATTGTGTGTGAATAGAGGTGAATACATATAATTGTTTGTGTTGCAGCGAAGTGTCAGTTGTCAGTTCCGTGGGACGGGGTGGTTCGGACAGGCCTGCCCCCACTGCTTAAAAAAATCCTAGAGGAAACACTGAACAATCATAATAAATAATATATAAATAAATAATAATAACAAATGTACAGTACCATCTTAAGACGCAAGTTAATAATAATAAAAATACTACTCCCCATATCCCTCTCCCGTCTGGCTGACAGACAGACATTACTGGGATCTTACCTTGTCGTGCTCCTCCTTCAGCTCCTCGTACTGGGTCTTGTAGCGGCGGCCGATCTTCTTGACCTGTGTGATGGTCTTGAGCTTCTCCTGGAGGTCGTGGTTCTTGGCGTCCAGCTCGCGCTTGGCTCCGTCCCGCTCGGACGTCAGTTTGCCCAGGTTCTCCCGCAGAGCGTTCAGCTGCGACTGCAGTGATGTCACTGTGCCACTGCTCCTACACACACACAGGGCCAGACAGGACTCAGAAGACATGCCCGATGTAACATACTGCGTTCTGAGATTGGGTGTATGTACTGTCTGGGAGTTGGGTGTATGTACTGTGTGTGTGTGTGTGTGTGTGTGTGTGTGTGTGTGTGTGTGTGTGCGCGTGCGCATGGGTGCCTGACCTGGTAGCATCTGCCTTGAGCTTGCTGTTCTCCTCAGTGAGCTGCTGGATGCGTTTGACATTTGTGTCTCTCTCGGTGTGCAGGCGCTTGTACTCCTCGGGGTCTGTGTCCTTCTGCTGGCTCAACAGATACACACACACACACACACACACACACACATTAAACAATTCATTCAGACAATCAGCAATTTTACCACATCATGGAAGGTTTAAAAATGTATTGGCTTAACAAGGCACATTCTTCATTGATAATACTAGTCTTTCATGACACTGCTTGTTTTCGTTGAATTCGTGTGTGTATGTGTCACAATTTTCTATCTTGTGATTGCACGTGCGCGCGCGCGTGTGTGTGTGCACACACACTCACCTGTGAGCGGGCTTTCCAGCGCTTGATGTCCTCCTCCAGGAGCTTCTTCTCGGCCTGCAGCATCCCACTCTTCTCACTCAGCTCTGCGTTGGACTCCTGGATGGGCAAGAGGTCTTGCTCCAGCTTACGCACCTGCAACACACACACACACACACAGTTAATTTTCCCAAAGCCCCTTTTTCTCCCCATGTTTGGATCATTCATTCATTCATTCAGCAAATAAAAGTCAAAGCTTTAGAAGCTTAACTAATAAAAGTAGCCTCAGCCTCTGAATAGCTTCAGACCTGGACTTGGTCTCTCACACACCCCCCACACACACACACACACACACACACACACCTTAGCTTGTGTCTGCTCCAGCTCCAGCTGCAGGTGGTCCTTCTCCTCCCGGAGATGCTTGTTGCTCTCCACCAGCACGTTCATGGTCTGCGTCTTCTTCATCAGATCCTCGTGCTGCGCCAGCGTCCGCGCAGTCACCTGCACCCGGGGGTCAGAGGTCACTGCTCACATCTCAACATGCACGCAGCCCAGACCCAACAGGCAGCCTTTCACTGACAGCTGCCTGTGAACGATCACCACTAAAGTCAACCCAGGATCACTTTTGACTTACTATAAGGCAATACACATCCCGCCTTTCAGCCTTCAGAATGAGTGCTGTCTTTAAAGTACTACTAACATGTCTGCTTTTTTTAATAATATAATCCAGTTAATTCAACCATCATTTTCCAGTGATTTCAGATTTACATATCTTCCAACACTGAAAGGAAACCCACTCTGCACTGACTTAACCAGCATTCAACAAGCAGGCCCCTGATTTTGTGGCCCTGCTACGAGGCAGCCCCTGGTTCAACCTCAGGGGTCTGGGAGCTACTGTGTGTGTGTGTGTGTGTGTGTGTTGCTCGCTGCTCACCTGCATCTTCTCCCTCTCTGCGTTCAGGCTGTCCTGCAGCTCCTTCAGCTCGTGCTTCAGCTGCTGCACGCGCAGACGCTGACGCAGGCTCTCCGACTGCGCAATCTCGTAACGCGTCTCGGCGATCTCCTTCTCCTTGCGCACAAACCTGAAAGAGAGAGAGAATGAGAGGAGGAGAAAGAGAGGGGAGAGAAGATCGTTACACTCAGTTTCATTTATGTATTTTGCATAATCCATTTGCTTGCCTCGACTGTCACTTGGGGTCGGCTGATGTAAACATAATAAAACAGTGACGTGACTACATTGAAACGTGAAAATACTGCATAACTATAGTGAAGACAGAATAAAATAGTAAGGAGGAGAAAGCAGGGTAAAGAAGGAGTGGTCTGGCCCCAGCTGTGGCGCAACTGGCTGGGGCACCTGCAATGTACGCCGGCGACCCGGGTTCGATTCCCACCCAGTGGTCCTTTTCGGATCCCAGCCCTGCTCTCTCTCCCATTCGCTTTCTGTCACTCTCCTATCATTAAAGCCCAAAAAAATTACTTAAAAAAAAAAATGGAGTGGTCTGACTTACTTGAGGATCTCCAACACCTGCTCGTGGGACTTGTCCTCGCTGTTGGTGAGGTTGAAGGTGCTCTGGTTGCCAGCCTGCTGGGCATTGGTGGCCATCTTGGAGCTGAGAGTCTGGATCTGATCGTGCAGGAGGGTGTTCTGCTTCTGCAGCTCCTCCGAGCGCAACGCCTCCTTAGACTGCTCCTCCTGAGAAGCACAAAGACGGGGGAGGGAGGCCAAGATGGAGTCATTTCCAATCTCTTCTGGAACACTGAAAATCTACACTTATACATTATCTACCCTAAAGTCCCCTTCATCTATCTGGATGACTATAATCCACATGATAAACACTCTTCCTGAACTATCCTCTCGACACAAATAAATCACACTGCTCTTTCAATTATAATTAGGAGTAAAAAGCCCATCTGTTCCCTCCCACACTCACACACAAGACTGTGTGTCATTTCAAATGGGTTGTCACAATCAAGCAACCAAATACATTCCAGCACACCTACCACTCATCCTCTAGCCTCCACCAAACACACACCCACACACCTTGAGCATGCTACACACACACACACACACACACATCCAGCCACCCACCTTGAGCATGCAACACACACACATCCACCCACCCACCCACCCACCCAGAGCATGCAACACACACACACACACACACACACACACACACACACACACACACCTTGAGCATGCAACACACACACACACACACACATCCACCCACCTTGAGGATGCAACACACACACACACACACACCCTTGAGGATGCAACACACACACACACACACATCCACCCACCTTGAGGATGCAACACACACACACACACATCCACCCACCCACCTTGAGGATGCAACACACACACACACACACACCCACCCACACACCCACCTTGAGCATGCAACACACACACCCACCCACCTTGAGCATGCGCTCCTGCTCCTCCCAGGACACGCGGGCCTCCAGCAGCTGGGCGCTGGCCCTGTGGGCGCTCTCCTCCAGCTGCTGCCGGACATTACAGGCCTGCTGTGCCTGGGCCTTGGCCGTCTGCAGGGCCTGCACGTCCGCAGCGTGCAGCAACACCTCCTGCTCGTACTTGGACTGCGCCTCTGCCGCCAGACGTGCCTGCACACGGACACACACACAGAGACACACAGAGAGACACACACACACACACACACACACACGAGTACATGAACAAATGCATTCAGTAATCACCCATGCCAGTACACAGCATTCACCCCCATGAGTATTCACCACATGATGATTGGCATAAATACATACTTCCTGCACATATGACTATGTTATAGAATACCATATACAAAATATGAGATGGGCTTGACCAAGACCAAGATATGCTTAAAGTGAATACCCCACCTAAAACACACACACACACACAAACAGACATTCCGACAGACTCACCTGCTCCCGGCAGTCCTGAATGGCCTGCTGTTCTTGAGAGGTTGCCGTTTTTGCCCTCTCCTGTGCCTTCTCCAGGTCAGCCTTCATGCTGGTTATGGTCTTCTTCAGCTCAGTCACCTGAAACACACACACACACACACACTTGAAAACAGTCCAAACCCTTATACTGCTTTGGAAATAAACCAAACTCAGCATCAGCACCCAGAGTCTGGATTCTACTTTGGCACTTCCTGATCTGCAGTTAAAACACACTACTTTATACACTGGAAAAAAAAAAACCAGTGCGCTGCTCTTGTTCATCGAATCTCATGCTGCAGAGACAACACCTGTACTTGTGGACCATTATAGACCTTTTAACTGGTCAGCAGGGTCCGTACCTGCTGCTCAATGGCGGTTACGGCCTTGTTCTTGTCTCCCTGCACGCTCTTGCTGATGCGCTCGGCCTCCTGAAGCTTCGCCTCCAGCCGCTTGCGCTCTTCATCCGCCGTCTTCAGACGCGCCTCCACAGACGCCTGGGCCTGGGCGGTCACCTGATGGAGCAGAGAGAGGAGGAGAGAGAACGAGAGACAAACAGAGATATAGACAGACAGACAGATAGAGACAGACAGACAGACAGACAGACAGAGAGAGATAGATAGATAGATACAGACAGACAGACAGACAGACAGACAGAGAGAGAGATAGATACAGACAGACAGACATAAATAGATACAGACAGACAGACAGAGAGAGATAGAGACAGAGAGACAGACAGACAATGAGTGAATGAGTCAATTGAGAAGCGCTCTATGGTTTTGTTGGTGTCTAATTAATGCTGATGGTCAGCGCTGGTTTGTGGTGTGTGTAGTGTGTGGCGTCCCATGCGTACCTCCTTCTCCTTCTCCAGGGACTCCTCCAGGCTCATGCACATGGTGCGATACTGCTCCCTGCTGGCGGCGCTGGTCTGCAGCTGCTCCTTAAGCTCCTCCAGCTCGGACTCTGCCTGCCGCAAGCGGCCACGCAGCTCCTCCATCTCCATCTGAACACCTGACGGCACTGCACCGTGCACACACACACACACAGAGACACACACACACACACACACACAGAGAGACACACACACACAGAGACACACACACACACACAGAGACACACACAGAGACATATACACAGAGAGACACACACACACACACACAGAGACATATACACAGAGACACACACACACACACACACACAGAGACACACACACAGAGACACACACACAGAGACACACACACAGAGACACACACACAGAGACACACACACACACACAGACAGTAAGAGGGGCGCAGGAGTACTTCTCATAAACTAACAATACAGATCAGAAATAGCAGAGTCCCAAACCCTAAGACACATTGAAAACACTCTGATAAGCATATGCGCTGTCATATATGCAATCAGAGCCATCACACCTGATCTCAGAAAAGCATTAAAAATATTTATTTGAAAATGTTAAATTATATAATAAAATATATTATCAATTTCTATTGAACTTCACTGCCATTAACTACATCACATTGACAGGATTTCCTCAGGAAGTAAACTACCCCTGCGCGTGCGCGTGTGTGTGTGTGTGTGTGTAAATGTCTCTAACCTCCCGAAGTTCCGGATGCGTCCTGGGCCTTGGGTGAGGGCAGGCTCTCCCTGGAGTTCTGCTGCATGCGCAAGCTGGACAGCTCCAGCTGAGCGGCCGTCAGCTGCTCGCGTGTGCGCTGGTGCTGTGCCTGATGCACCTCCAGCTGACGCTTCGCCTCCAACTGCTGCACCTGGGGACGAGAGAGAGAGAGAGAGAGAGAGAGGGTCAGCGGAAAATACTGACCTATACAGGAGGTAGCGAAGGATGTGAAACGTGGATGTGAGAGTAGTGCAATGAGGAGAAAGGAGAAAAAAGAAACACACACACACAACACACACACACACACACAGACAAATATTGTTTTTTTGGAAACGGTGTAGATAGAAAGGAGAAAGGTAGTTGGGAGGGCCATAGAAGTTGAATAGACAGTACTGATAGAGGAGGGATTCTGAACAAACAAAGCCTTAGTTCTCAGGACCGGCTGGTCGTAGCGTCGCGGGGCGGTGTGCTTACGTCGTGGTTACGGCTGAGCATGTGCCTCTGCTCCACCTCCTGCTCCAGCCTCTTCTGCAGCTGGGCGATCTCCCGCTCCTGCTTCTCGATCTGGTTATTCAGGTGTTGCCGAGTCTCCATCTCCGAGCGCTCCAGAGTGGTCTGGACAGACACAAGCAGGTGTTTACACACACACACACACACACACACACACACAAGATCAAGGTTCACACTTTAAGTCAAATGTAAAATTCCATGACTTTTCCCCCAAAAAAAAAAAAAATGAATTTCCATGTCATACTATATAATGAATGATACAACATACCGACCAAAAATTTCAGAGCAGCTGCTTAGCGTTCATGAACGAGCAGGAAATGAATAAATGAGCATTAAATAAACAAAGTTGGGCTAATCTCAACTCAACAGTAAAGCTAATAAGATACACAAATTGTGTATGGACATATATTTGTATTAATATATTTTGGAAAGTAAAATTTAAACAGCTACAACAAAATTCCCTGATATTCCATTTCTGGAATAGACTTTCCAAAATTCCATGATATTTCAGAAATTCCATGACCCGTGGGAACCCTGCCAGATATATCTACATGGGTGAAATATTTGCAACCCAAGCAAATGCTGAAAAGGGAAGTAAGCTCATCATTAGGGTATTAGGGTAAAGCCCTAAAATGAAATAAACACCTAAATGTGTAAATCAGACTTTTTTGTTGTAATACTGCAGTGTGAAAGAATACACGCTAAGGTAGCAAGCCCAAAATCTCGAAATTAGCCAGTGCATGAAAAAACGATGTTTTCACCTGCCATGTCTCCCTTTAAGTCTCCAGCAGAGCAGCTTGTGTGTGTTGCTGTGATCAATGAACATAAACTGTCTGTTTGGCTGGGCCTGACCTCATGGGTGACGGATGGTCTAGCGTACCTGGATGGCCTGCAGATTGGTGAGCAGCAGGCTCTGTCCTCTCTGCTGAGTGCAGATGGACTCCTTCTCCTGGGTGAGCCGCGTCTCTGACAGCTTTAGCAGCTCCTTCTCCTTACGAAGAGACTCCAGACGCGACTGCATGCCACACAGAGACAAGAGACAACACACACACACAATAAACTACTGCTCACACATCACACATGTCCATTTCCAACCTCTGGTAAGAGAATCGTACTGCTGAGGTTATCATTTAACAAATCAAGTATTTATTTTTAGGTGTATGCATTGTCTTGCCAGGTAGAATTCAAGATCTCTGAGGTTTTTCAAACACTAACTTCAAACTACCAATGCCATTGTGCGCTCTCAAATGTGCAGTCAAATATACAGACAACAACGAAACCCCTCACCTCAGCCATGTTAATTTTCTCGTTGGCGATGTTGAGTTCCTGGGTGAGGGTGTTGACGGCATGCTCGTGTTTCTGGGCGACTGCTGCCATCTTCTGCTCTTTCTCCCTCAGTGTAGAGATCTCCTTCCTGTAGCCCTCCACATTATCCTGCAGCATCTCATACCTGCGCAACACACACACACACACACACGTTTAACTAAGCACTAAAACCAACACATTGCCAGTAACAGCCTGAAAATCCTTTTAGTGATAACAGCCTACAACTCATTTTCTGATCAATTTTATGATGATATAGTATGAGAATCCACACAACTCTGACTGTCTTAGAAACTCTAAATACCTACAGAACTATGCTATCAGAGAGTCATAGCCTGCTAGACAGTGTGGTCAGTGGTGTGTTGGCTTGTGCTGACCGTTTGGAGGTGAACTCCAGCTGGGTGGAGATCTTGGCGTTCTGTGAGCGCAGCTCAGAGATCTGCTCCTGCAGCTTCTCATTCTGGTCTGATAGCATTCGCTCACTCTCCACACGCTCCTTCTTATAGGCTCCAAACACCTCCTGCAGCTGCACACACACACACACACACACACACACACACACACGCACACACACACACACACGCAAAGGTTACTTAACACCTAAAGAAACAAACAGACATACCAACATTTGCCATACATTTGACTTATTTGTGGCGGCCCACCACAATATCAACACTGACCACCACAAAATTATTTTCTATGTTGTACTAATTTATATGAGATGAAATCCTTTCATTTCATCTCTCTCTCTCTAATTTAGTTATTATGTGCAAGCATATAAGAAGCAGTATCCCTATGCTAACATTAGAATACTGTTGAGTTATTGAGGTTAGCACACTATAACGTTACAGCTACTCTACTTGTCATTATCGACTTTCGTGCAAGGCACGTATTACTGTAGGCTATTCATTTTATTGACTCCGACACAGAATGTTTGCTCAACACACCCCCCACCTCCTTCACCTACCACCACAAATACAATTCAATTCTGTGGGAAACACTGCATACACATATTCAACTTGTGTAGTCTCAAACATCTGTCTGATAAACCTGACATTAACTGGGATTATCACAAACTAAGAGCACCGGAGATGCTCCGGATGGGTGGACGATTTAGAGTACTAGCATAATGGTGTTCCCTTAGTGACACTGATGCACCTCTGAATCAGAAGCCTACCTGTTTGAGAGCAGCCTTGGCCTCCACCACCTCGGTGGACTCGGGCAGAGTGATGGCCGTGGGCGTTCCTGTGGTGGGTGTGGCCGCTGGCGAGCGGCGTGGCGTGGAGGTCAGAGACATCTCGTCTCCTGCAGCACCTGAGACAGGTCAAAGGGCAAAGATCAGGGGTCACATCACCCCAGTCTACAGGCTGTGCGACACATGCTGATCTGACTGATGCTGATCTGAAGTGTGTGTATGTGTGTGGTGATTTAGACTCAGATTTAAATTTCAAAATTTAGGGGTGGCTGGGTCTTCTTCAGGCAAAATTGACGTTTGCCTGAAGAAGACCCAGCAGGGTCGAAACGTTGCCTTTTGTACATTAAATATATGGGAGTCTATGTAAAGCAGTGTTGCGGACATTATATATTTTTTCACTTGAGTAGGGTTTTTTTTGTCCTGCACCTGCCAGAAGGTGGGATGTGCACACAATAACTTTTTGTTGAATGTGTGTGGTGATTGCCATGAGGGTGTTGGTGTGGGTAGTAGCTCTCATCACTAAGTGTGTATGCATTTCTGACATATCATCGCACGCTGTGCTTGACTGACACACACGTCCTGCATTGGTGTGGTGTGGCGTGGATGTTACCTGGCTGAGGTAGCGAGACGCCAGTGGCCTGTGCCAGAAGCATGCGGTACATGTCTCTCTGGCGCACGATGGACTCGGCAAGCTGCAGCTGCATGGTCCTCTGCTCCCTCAACTGCTCCAGCTCACTCTGGGCCTTCTCCAGGCTGGCTTCCAGCTCACAGCGCCTGTAGAGGGAGAGAGAGAGGGAGGGAGGGAGGAGAGGAGAGAGAGAGAGAGAGAGAGAGGAGAGAGAGAGAGAGAGAGAGAGAGAGAAAGAGAGAGGAGAAAGAGAGAGAGAGGGGGGAAGGGAGAGAGAGAGAGAGAGGGGGGGGGGGGAGAGAGAGAGAGAGAGAGAGAGAGAGAGAGAGAGAGGAGAGAGGGAGAGAGAGAGAGAGGGAGAGAGAAAGAGAGGGAGGGAGAGAGAGAGAGAGAGAGAGAAAGAGAGAGGGAGGGAGAGAGAGAGAGAGAGAGAAAGAGAGAGGGAGGGAGAGAGAAAGAGAGAGGGAGGGACGGAGAGAGAGGGAGGGAGAGAGGGAGAGGGAGAGAGAGAGAGCTCAGCAAGTTTGATTTGGCATGTATTTAAATAAGCATATATTTTCCTTATTTAACGTCAGCGTGGTTCCTTCCATAGAATCACAATCATTCACAATGTCTAATGGAGGTACTGTATGAGACTTTTTACTACACACTTTTTAGTGTTCATTTCTTTGCGTCTCCCTTTCCCCTAATCTACATTTCTCCACCCTTAAATTCCCTCTCTCTTCCTCACACACAGACACACCCCTCCTGACCTCTTGGAGGTGGTCTCTATCTCGTCGCGCTCCTGGGCCTCGCCGAGGTCACGCAGGGCCACCAAGAGGCGCTGGTTCTGCTGCTGCAGCTCCTCCACGCTGCGGAAAGTCACCAGGTGCTGCGAGATGACCTCAGAGGTGCTGCTCACGTCGGCCGAGCTGTCCGCCTCGTCGTCCCGCGAGACGTGGTTCCCACGCGCCTCCTCCAGCTCGATCAGCAGTATGCGCACCTGCGGTGGAGATATTGATATTTCGCAATGTCATTGTACTTTGCAGAGATGGGTCTTTCACCCTCACAAGACTATCACTCAAGTATCGAGCTTTGATGACAGACATGAGAAAATGGGAAATATTCACTGTGGCCTCGGAGTTGTCTTAACAATCGACAGTCTTAGGTCCATGTAAAGTGAGAGAGAGTAAAGGCCCATTCACACCAAGAACGATAACTATAAATAAATATTGTTCTCGTTAATACGAATGACGACGTTCACACATAAACTATAACGATAACGACATGAAGAACGATATCGTTGTGGATCACTTTCAGAGCGATTTTCAGAACGGTAATAAGCTAATAGCCAATCAGAACCTATCGAATTCTAACCGTCACATTCATTAACACAAGGAGAGACTTTGTTTATCGTTGTTCAGTGTGAACGCTTTCATCGTTATGGTTATATAACCTGACCCTAGCCAGATGAATTTCGTTCCGCTATAGCTCCGCCTAGCTTCACTCACATCCATCTGGGACCTCTTCCATTGAGAGTGATTTCTGCAACCGACTTTATGGTTCAGCCAATCAGGACGCAGGGCGGGAGTTTCATAGATGTGACATAGCGTAGAAGCGACTGTGACACTGTTATTAGAGTCACGGGTTGGCTTCGATGTGAGTGGTTGAAGTAGCACGTCAATAGATGACGGACAAGTGGCTTATTCAATCATATGCAAGCATTTTTTTATTAGGCCCAGCCTTCTGAAGCAACACTTCAATGGATCGGTTCCAGATGGATGAGTGGAGCTAGGCGGAGCGAAATTCATCTGGCTAGGGTCAGGTTAATAGTTATAGTTCTTGTTATCGTTCTTGGTGTGAATAGGCCTTTATGCTGTGAAGTGATGGGCCTGAGAGGAGGAGTGTACCTGTTGGGAGAGATCAGAGAGCTGCTGCTCACAGCGCTTGTTTTCTCTGTCCAGCACAGAGGACCGCTTGTTGGCTTCGTCAGCCTCCTTCTGGAGTCGATGCACTTCCTGCAATAACAAGGCATATTAGACTAATACACATACAGCCAATCCATCTCCATTATAGGTACACACGCACTTTTCTGAGTTTTCTCTGCTCATATGCAAAGCACTTTACATCACATACGTGTATGATTTGTGCTATAAAACTAAACTTGCCAAACCTCAGTGATTGTTACATTTCCTAATCTGGACATAACACTATCTTCTTTTCACACAGCATACTATTATCCCATGGCATACTATTATCCCATACAGAGTCACGTTCTCACACACGTGCAGGTAAGGCAGGTGCGCTCACCTTGACGGCCTGCTCCAGTTTGGTGGAGAGGCTGGCCACAGACTTCTGCATGCGCTCGTGCTCGTCGCGCTGCCTCTTGAGGATGGGCGCCTTGGCCTCCACCTCCTGCACGATGTCGTCCAGGTACTTGTTCACGCGCCGGTTCTCCATGCGCTCCAGTTGCAGCTGCTCCTGAGCATCGATGTAGGCGCTGTAAATCTGCACAGGAGAGAGAGAGAGAGAGACAGAGAGAGAAAAAGAGAGAAAGAGAGAGAAAGAGAGAGAAAGAGAGAGAAAGAGAGAGAAAGAGAGAAAGAGAGAAAAAGAGAGAAAAAGAGACAGACAGACAGACAGACAGACAGACAGACAGACAGACAGACAGACAGACAGACAGACAGACAGACAGACAGACAGACAGAGAGACAGAGAGAGAGAGAGAGAGAGAGAGAGAGAGAGAGAGAGAGAGAGAGAGAGAGAGAGAGAATGTCAGCCACAACTGTGTATGTGTGTTTGTGTGTGTATGAGAGACAGACATATGTTCAGTACACCTGTGGGTGGAAGAGAATCAACATTTGAATTGAAAATTTTGCCAACAGAACTGATGTAAGTCCAGGGAGCAGGTAAGTGTATGTGTGTGTGTGTGTGTGTGTGTGTGTGTGATTGCATGAGTCTGATCTGAGTACTGTAATGTACAGCTACAAGAGAGAAGGTATGTTAGTGTGGTGAGTGAACACGTCTGATCCCAGTACCTCAGTGAGTTTCATCCCAGGTCTGATTTTGCTGATGGCTGCAGCCGTGGGCGACATGGTGGTCAACTGCTCCTCGGTCAGAGCTGATGCTGCTGCAACACTCCCTACCAGTGACGATTGGTTTTAGAATTTAAACTTAAACATGCATACAGTAACATTTTGAACAGTACTGGTCCTACTGGTGATCACGGTTTCTCAATCACATTCTCAACGGCATGTTTAAAGTTCTCTAATCCAATGGCGCAATGGCCAACCATTGGTCTTTAATGAACAAGGCTGATGCACTTACAGTGTTTCCCATACTAATTTGTGGCGGGCCGCCACAAGATCAATACTGGCTGCCACCCAATAATGTTCTATGTTGTACTATTTATATTAGATAAAACCCTTTCATTGAGCTGCACTTTTTACACACGCAGCCTTTCCTTACAGTAACTCAACTTAAACCTACACATCTACAATGTATTACTACAACCCCCCCCCGCCCCCAGTTGCCCAAGTCAGCTACCACAAAATTAATCTAATTCTGTGGGAAACACTGACTTACCTCTGTGTTTGCCATCAGAAAGAAGCTCGTTGGCGTTCTCCAATTCCTTCTCCAGCTCCGCAATCCGTTCTTTCAGTTTTTCCTCCATCTTGGCCCTCTGTCCATCCATGTCCTCCAGACGAGCCTCTGAGGCCTTGTTGGCTACACATAAGAGAACGGTACATTGAGAGATTGCGTCGCTGAGAGGGGTGTGTTGTGTGCTGCTGGGGATCGGAGACTCACCTTCCCCTGCCTCTTTAAGGAGTTTCTGCAGTTCCTCCACAGCGCCTCTCAACTCCTCACTCTTAGAGTCAGAGTCTGCTGCAGCACTCTGAAATCACACACACAAGTTCCATAAATGCATAGTTTGATCACAATGTCTCCTTGCATGGATGTGAGAAGCTTCTCGATACTCAAGTGGGTCATACCTTATAGAGGTTGCAGAGTTTGATATTCGCATTCAGCTCATTACGGAATTTGTCCTCTGATGTTGCTTGCATCTCTTTGACCTAAAGAGAGCACATCAAAAATCACCAAAAGGGGTATTTTCTCTCTAATAGTGTTAAAGGTAATAACACTGTGAAAACCTCAAGTCACTCACCTCCTTCAGTTTGTTGATCAGATCTTCAGCTCTTTTCTGGTTGTTTTCATTGGATGTTTTCAAGTTGGTTATTTGGTCCTGAAGCCTGGAGACCTGATAAGTAAACAAAAAGTTAAATAAAATTGTCATACTTCATACATCTATATTACGACAAAAAATGTGCCATTGACAATTTAACACATTGAAGCGGATTCAAGGATCTACCTCCAAAAGCTTAGACTGCTCTCTAGTAGTCAAAAAAAGTGTGTGTACCTAGGCCCCGGCCGTGGCACCTGCACCATACCCCAGCGACCCGGGTTCAATTCCCGCCTTGTGGTCCTTTCCGGATCCCACCCCGACTCTCTCTCTCTCCCACTCACTTCCTGTTAACTTCATTCTTCACTATCCTATCTGATTAAAGGCAGTGTTTCCCATACATTGACTCATTTGTGGCAGCCCATCACATTATCAACATTGACCACCACACAATGATTGTCCATGGTGTACTATTTAAATTGGATAGAATTTGTTCGTTGTAGAGCTATGTTGATCTTCGCACAGCCTCTCCTTGTCTCTGTCTCTCAAAGAACCTACATGCCTGTTTAAAGAAAACATTAACAGTCCTGCAAGGCATAGAAGACAACTGGCTAAATTGTGTTTAAATCTGTTAGAATCATAACTATGCTGCGCTAATTTGTTAAAAACTGTTGCATTCAAGTTGATTCTGCAAACCTACCACCACTAATAGCCCCGCACCCCCATTGTTACCGTGTGAAAACTCAGACAAACAAACCAGACTTGATTAGAAATACATTGTGGACAATGGCAGCTGACAGTATATGAAAGCAGGCTTTGAGGACGTTTTGGTCGAAAAAGGATTTACTTTCCTCCAGAAGCTATCAAAAGGGACTTAATTATGTTATGGAGGGGTGTATTCAAAACTTTAGAATACATACAAGGTGACAAGCAGTTGTGGCGAGTAGCCGTGCAAATCACTGTGCAAAAACCACTGACGTTAATGCTAGCTAGCTAGCTAGTGGAAGATTTATACTAAGATGTGTTAGGTTACGTTAATATCTGATGTAGTAAGAATATAGTAGTTGGTTAATGAGCATTTTCATCTTGGGATTTAACAGGGAACCTGTGCCCACGTTGTTGGCTTAGTAGCCTACATTACGTCGAGCTGTTGCAAACGCGAGAGACGTCCTGTAGGCTACTGTATATGAAAATATACCCCGTTTTCTAGCCTCTTGGGGTACCGGCTATCAGTATTACACGTCCCCCTGCAAAACGTTTGACCATGGTTATCCGTCGGGTTTTTTTGAGTTAATAAACACCATAAATAACCATTCATTTGTCATTTTATGCCTCCTCCCTGTTGTTTCCTATGGAGTTGTCCGAGCTGATGTCCGAGTCCCGTTGAGGCTGGACTGTCATTGGCTCATCAGCGTTCTAAGGGTGGCGCTTAGCGACAGGTCAATTCAATTATGTGGGAAACACTGAAAGGCATAAAAAGCCCAAAAATATATACTTAAAAAAAAAGTACCTCATCATTTTTGTTCTCCAGGCTGCACTTGAGCTCCAGGATCTCATGACCCTTTTGGCGAGAGAGGCTCAGCAGCTCCTCGCTCTTGGCCTTCAGCTCAGAATTCAGCCAGTCAATCTGATTCTGCAGCAGCTCCTTCTCCTGATCCATACGCTTCTCCTTGTACTGTACACACATACACACACATTAGAGAATTAGGATTGACTACTATGTTTTCACCGAGCTACATGCATAACTGCTCTGCACTTAATACACAAACAAGCAAAGCAATGACAGAGGCTTGAATCGTTCATATTTGTTGCTACTGTATAAGTGGTTCTCTTCTTGGTCAGTGATGCGCATGGAACAAACACACGCTAACCCCCTGAATATGCTTTAGTTACACCAAAATTTTGGTGTACATTCACACTAGTGTTTGAGGTTTGAAGGGTGCAATGATGTCAGTTTCAAGGATTCAATACAACTATTAAAATGACCATTAAAGTTCACTAAACTTGAAGAGGGTTTAATTCGTTCTCCAAGCAATGTAACACTGCTTTTGTCTCTGATCACTATGGCTACATCCCTACCAGTTAGTGAATGTTTAGAAAGTGTTTCTTGTGGACATACTGCCAGATTTCAAACTGAGTGTTCCACCAATAGTCATAAGTTTGATTATTACCTTAATGGAGACCTCAGAAGACTCCAGCTCATCCAACTTCATCTGAAACTCCAGCTTGGCTGTGCTCACCTCCACCAACTTGTTACTCAAACGCTTAACATCCTCTGGAGAGAGTAAGAAAGATGGTCACCACATTGGTAACAGAGGGAACTTTGTACATAAATCCTAGTGCCAACAGTTCAGCACTGTCAGTGTGGGTGAAAATCAGTGCATGTGCATCCGCTCAATCTTACCGCTCTGGTGTTCGACCTCCTGAGACCTCCGTTCCAGGGTACGGACAAGTTCCCTCTTCTCTGCCTCCAGCTCATCCCGGGCTTTCTGGAGCTGGCTCTGTAAGCATCACGTTAATAAGTAAGAATATAAACAATGTTCCTACAGTCTCCTGTATGGTAGGCTATCGCTCAGACCATTTACCTGTAGGGATTCCAATTTCGTATGAGAAGCTTCGGATTCGTTTTTCTTTTCCCGCACGCATCTCAGCTCTTCCTCTACAAATACAGGGCGAGGACACGGCTGAGCTCGCGTTTAATACATTTAATGTGTGTAACGTATAACAATAGTATTGCACTTACCGTTTTTAGCAAATTCTTCTTTAAGCCTCTTAAGTTCTTGTGTCTGTGACACAAACCGATCTTGACTGTCTGCGAACCGCTTTTCGATTTCAAAGTACTGTTGTTCTGAAATTGAAAACGAAAACAAAATCTCACATTACTCGATGCAAGTCCAGTTTCTTCGAAACGTTGAATGCTAATTTGGCTATGCAAGTTCAACCTCTGGCATTAGCTATGGAAGCTAGAATGACTTCTTGACAAACATAACGTTACCAAATAAACATGACAATTGGATACAATGGTGCGTTTACCATACAGTTTAAGGTCACCATAAACAACGTTTACTTGACTAGCTAACGTTAACGTTGTGAATGTGTGAAGTTCAAAAGCATGAATGCTTATGTGAACTAACTTACTGTACGTAAGCTAAAACTGACTTCTTTGCTTAGCTAATGTTAGCTTCACGTTACTGTTAGTGTACCACAAAATATAACTGCTGATGGCTTATGGGATTCAACAATGGGCACCATATTCAGCACGAACATCTCAAGCATTAACTTAACGTTAGACTTGTCATTTCAAACGAACCGGCTAGGTAACGTTAGCGAAAAACGTTAGCTAAAAAGCTGCTTAGCGTGCTACGTTGTAAGGGTTAACTCAGGTCAAAGTAGTAGTTTCTACTATTATACTCACCGCTATCCACGCGAAACTGTTCGTTGTGCGCTTTCAGACTATCAATCTCACTTTGCTGGTCTGAAATATATTTTTCCAATTTGTTTTGAACGGTCTTTGGAAGTCTGGACAACTCCGTCCGTTCCAGCACCTGCTGCAACACTGCCGCCATTTTTCGTCCAGGGCATCGACCAGCTTCGACGTGTTTTGCTTTATCATTTCCGAAAACATAAAAACAGTAATGCTGCCCTCTACAGCATTGGAGGTATACTAACGTTATTTACTGTAAAGCGCCAAGCCGTAGTCGTTGAATGATAAAGCTAGATAGATAGATAGATAGATACTTTATTGATCCCCATGGGGAAATTCAAGCTATTGCATAATAGTGTTATTACCTAGGGGTTCTCAACATTTTCTCATAGTTATTCATACGTGTATCAGGCCCTTTAAAAAAGATTTCCAATTTGGGCTAGATTTTTTCTGTAGCTGAAATCCATTTTATTTTATTTTGAAGTAGTCAACCAGTTACCACCAGCCAGAGTTGGGTGTCTTGTCTCCAGCTGCAGCTTATGAAGCCTTTAGCCCTTCATTTGACATCTAAGCAACACACAGCACTCGAGCAACTTTTGGGCTCAACATCATTGCCTCAATTAAGGTTCGCAGAACCTTATTTTGGGAAAATATTAGGCCTATCAATGACATTTTCCCCACTTCAGGGACCTCCATTTTTCAGGCACACCACAGCATAGAACATTAGCTTGTCAAACTGAATGCCTTTATTTTATTATGACCGCCCTAGCATAGTCCCTATCTTCAGGTGAGATTTTCTGAACTGCACCAAATTTGAAAAATTGTGAAAATTATCAGGATTAACCCTGACATCCTCTGGGGCAGTGTTTCTCAAAGTGTGGTCCGGGGACCACTGGTGTTCCACAAGCTATCCCAGGTGGTCCGCGAGCAGACGTGGTAAAATATGAGTTGTTTGTAACTAACTTGTATGTAAATCCAAACAGTTCTGAACCACTGCCTATGTAAGCTATGCCACTTTAAATCATATGAATCCTCTGACACAATAAGAAAGGTGCAAAGACAATAAGCATGGTGGTTCAGTGAGTAAGCCTATATTAATATAGGCCTAATGTTGAAGTAGGTGTACTGTTTTTTTAGGTAGGTGGTCCGTGATTTTTTTATTTTATTGGTTAAGCGGTCCTTGGTCTGAAAAAGTTGAGTTTCATCCATAGGGGCCTGGAAAATAAATTAGAAAATAGAAAATAAACCCATCGGCCTGTAGATGGTGGTGTTGAGCAAAGGGTTGCTGGTAGAGGATGATACTGCCCCACACACACTCTTTCTTGCAAACACACACAGACACACACACACACACACATAAACACATACGTGCACACATACACACATGCATGCACACACACACACATCCACACACACACACACACACACACACACACACACAGGCACACATATAGTATTGGTATCGGCAATTATAACGACTGTTAAATAATTACAAATTCAGTAAAGGAAAACTGAATATTGATTCTTCATTTAGGCTGCATTTCCAGTATTGGCGTTATGTAGTTTGTCCACCAGATGGCGCAGCGTCTTGCTGCAAGACACACATGCGTTACTAGACTGGTTACCACTTCACTCACTTACACAAGTGTAGCTTATGGCAGAGAATGTCTAATAAGGCTAGGATGATTTTTACATGAAATGTAATTCCCATTTCTTCTTGAAGCCAAAATAAACCTGAGAATGTTTATTGGACATGCTTGTTTTTTACAGCAGGTTAATCTTACACCAGCTTATATCCATATAGATAAAATGATGTTACTATTAGCATTGGGTGATGAGTGATGGAGGCTAGTTTGAAAAATATTTCTTAACTCAGTGGATTCAACATTTACTGTAAATCCAGTACAAATAAAGTATTGAGAATGGGGACTTGTGTTTACAGTTTTGAGAAAAGGGTCTACAGCCTACAATGCACTCTAATGCCTCACTGATAGTTTCTGTCCATTGTTGATATGAACCTGCATTATTCAGCAACCTGTTTGCACTCTGAACTGATACACAACTGAGAATGTGTTTAGAGTTTTGCAAAAAGACATTGTTTGGTTTTGAGGCGATTGTTCAGTTTTGCTATAGCCTGGGTGCGTCCGAACTTAGTCCCGCCCACAACATTTGAGCTTGGGAAGTTCGGTCTGGCATTGCTCCATTGTGGAGCAACTACCTTGCCCTAGATCGGGCGGACCAATCAAATCGGGCTTTACGATGATGGACAGGTGAGCAACAGCGCCTGGTCTATCACGTCATCTGAGCACACTTAGATTAGGCCTGTTTGAAACAAAAACGCTGTGGCTAGAAGGAGACATGATTTTTAAGACTCCATATGGAAAATGCATATTATTAATTAATGAGGTTTTATCACTGAAAATGATTATTTCTGAAAACTTTGGCCAAAATTGAGATGTGGGAAAACTCGTGGTTTCACTTTCATCAAGGGAAAATAGTGCTGTTGCATTGTAACATGTGATTGGCCACCTGTTCGAGGGACTTGCGACAGCCTTTCCCAGCTGTTTAACATGTTTGTAGCATATCAGTGTTCAACAGAATTATTTTTAAAAACGGAGGGGATATAGGCTATCAGTTTTTTTTCCTAATAGCCTATCCTACTACATTATCTCTAGATTTAAGCTAATGAGTGTTGTAGGAGTTATTGACGGCACTAACTTTTACAAAAGACCAGAAAACAATGTTAAGGCATTTGTGGAGAAGAAGGATGGTTTGTGTGTTTTCTTCCTACACCTCACGGTAAGCTATTTCGTTGCTCTGATTGGTTAGGTCTATCCAATTGAGTGCAGAGGCATTCCCCCCCTGTATCGGTTGAAGCATGCCCCATTAATACGTCCCAATGGAGCAGTTTCAGACTCATATTCTGACTAGAATTGAGTCAGGCTACAGTTTTGCAAGAAGTGTCAGAGGTTCTGTGAACGTAGTTTGAGAATAGGTGTTTGTGTTTACAGTTTTGAGAAAAGGGTGGAAGGTTTAAAAAAAAATGTGTTTTAGCAATTGTGAAAAACTGTAATTCACTAGCTTCAGAGATTTTGTGAATGTAGTTTGAGAATGTGTGTTTGTGTTTACAGTTTAAGAAAAGGGAGAAACGTTTAAAAAAAATATGTTTTAGCAAGTGTGAATAGAGAGATTTCAATAGAGAGACTCATGCTTGCTACCGTGCTTTTTGAGAAATTAGATTTTGCTTGAATGTTGTGCTCTAATCCAGCCATGTGAATATTAAACACTGGATAATCGTTTTTTGCAATGCTTTTATTATGACCGCCGCTAGCGAAGCGGCGGTCATTTTTTCATTTTTTTTTTCCCCCGTCATCTACTTCCTGAATTTTTGGTCAACGATACCCGGGACACCGAACCACCGGGGCACATGAAATTTGGTGGGTATGTAGCCCCATTAGACTTTTACGGAAAAATTTTGTTTTGTCCCCGAAGGCCACTCCCCCCCCGTGCTGGGCCCCCCGAACCGCAAAAAAAGCCGTTTTTCCTAAATAACTACCTGAGCCGTGGCACTGAGGATGAAGAATCTTTTATGGTATGTTGGTCTCAAGGGCCCACATCAACCTGGCCCATAATCACTCATTTGTGATTTGCACCCCCCCGGTAAAAAATGAAAATGCAATATTATTCTGCTTTAATCGCCCCTATATTCAGTTAAGATGTTCAGAACTGCACCAAATTTTATGTGTATGATTGACCTGGCATTTTCTGGGGGTATGCCAAGTTTCGTAGAATTTCATCCATGGGGGGGGGTCTAAAAAAAATTAGGTTATGTGTACATTTAGTGACTGTACACTCATTGGCCTGTAGATGGCGGTGCACACATATACACATGCACACACACACAGGCACCCACATACTATCGGTATTAGAACGGCCGATACATAATTACAAATTCAGTAGGATTAAAAGAAAGCCAAAATAAATATTCATCATCATCATGGCTGCATTTCCAGTATTGGCGATAAGTAGTCGTTTGTCCACTAGATGGCGCATCGTTGCAGTGAGACGTAATTTTGTTGGAAGTTAAAAGTGGGTTGGAAAAACAACGGGCGCTTCCTACAGGACCCCAGAGAAGCGTCCTGATAAGTATGGGGACGATGTTCACATGAAATGTAATTCCCATTCGTTCTTGAAGCGAAATAAATCTGAGGATGTTTATCGGACATGCTTGGTTTTTACTGCAGGTACGTTAATCTTATAATATCAATAAGGGCCTAGGTAATGTTACAGTTAGCGTTGGTTGAGTTTTGGAGGCCAATTTGATTGATTGCATTTGTAGAAAACTATAAATGCGGTTATACCAAGCAAATTGATAGCAGCACTGTAATTGTATCTTTCGACTGTCATTTGTTGCACGTGCTACAAAAATCATTCTGTGCAATGGAAGATTTACCAACGTTACACAGGTCTGATACAGTTTTGCGTGCGTGCAGGGTGTGAGAGGGGAATCGATGTGCTTTGATTCCAGCTTGGTAGTTGTAGTCTGTGAAATTAAAAAGCACGTGTGTGTGAAGTATCCAAACAATGACACCTTCATTTCATTATGGCTGCTTTAGCAACACACCTTAAGCTACTGTGTAGTGGGTCCCATTTAGAAGTGGCTACTTCATTGGCGCTTTCCTTGACTCATGGAGCTGGCGTGAATTTTATTACAACTTCTGCCCGCGATATGGCAGTTTAAGTCCGCTTGATACTGTAAGGCGTAAGCCATTGGTTTCAAAGGAGATTTTATTTGTGTAAGCCAGCATAGCCTATTGACAATTTATGTTGTAAATGCCTACCTTATAAGCCTACCTGTAGCTTAGGGAAGCTAACAGCTTTCTAATAGGATCTAGTTTGTTAGTTACAGTTTTGTCATAACTCCCTGATGCATTTTTGCATTTAGAATAGCCAGAGCGTGGATATCTCAATCGGAAAATTAAACAATATCGGTGCCTATGGACTAGGCTGGGTGAACCCAGCCTGATCTGCCCGCTATTTATTTTTGATTTCTTAAAAGATTGAGCTTGGTCTGGTGAAAGCCAGACTAGCCATGGACCTCAGTTACACAATGCAAGGGAACATGAATCAGCCTATATTTGCACGAACAATAACGGACAACAGTTCTTCAACTTTGGCCCGTTAAAATGTGTATGAACAGTCTAGCGACGC
The DNA here is from genome assembly GCF_017589495.1 of Alosa alosa. Taxonomy (NCBI): domain Eukaryota; kingdom Metazoa; phylum Chordata; class Actinopteri; order Clupeiformes; family Clupeidae; genus Alosa; species Alosa alosa. The sequence goes on along the minus strand of NC_063197.1, from coordinate 28,072,865 downwards.
ATTTCATCAAGGCCCATTTGGACATGTCAGTTATTTGCACCACTGGTTAGATGTAAAACAGCATTTCGTTTCAGACTACTGTTACTTAATTTGTGCATTGACAATAAAGTATCACATGAACTAAAGATGACTAAAATCTTATGTAGAAGAAGAAACATTCACAAAAAATCCATCCATCCAAAAATTACCTTTGTTTTTGATAGCTGTTGAAAACGGCATGGAACTGACAGAGATGTTTTTGTTTATAAATAAATAAATAACATTATGCTGATACCTTTTGCTTTTCCCAAATACAATGTAGCCTACAGGTGTAAGTGACCTTTCATCAATCCAGTTGCAATGGATGAACTGTGATGAACTGCCCTACTTGTGATTGTTTAGAGATTTTAAAGGTTTTATAACAATGCTACATCTTCTTTTCTACAATCTATTCACCTTTTCAGCACCAGTAGGCTACTTTCTGTGCAGCCGCACACACACACTCAGGCATGCCAAACAAGCATACACAAAAGTTTCAAGAGTGGGGGATGGAGTAAAAGATGGAGACATTGAAGTGTGATTTATTTTCGCGTAACGGATGTACAGGACTGAGCGGCGGTCATATTTTGTACCGCTATGCGGTACATCTAGTTTATAGAATTTTTTCATTGTATACTGTATACATCACATTGGCCAGATACATTTTCTTACAGTAGGATGGCATTTATGCAATTGGAGCAAAAGCCACCATGTTATGGCAGCAGATCCAGTAACTGTGTCATTCAGGAATTAGGAAAGCACTCTGGAAAGTAATGGATGCGAAATCTTTATCTAAGAAAATGTCTATTTCAAATTACATAAACAATAATAAAGGTTTTCTTCCTATTACAGTTCCTTCAGTAATCTCTCAACACGACAAGCACGTTCAAAAAACGGTGCATCCGTGCTCCCCAATCCATCCATCTCTTATCTACCAGTCTTCAAGCCCAAAATGCGTCTTTACACACGCTATCAAAATAAAAGTCTCCATTTTTAAATTACTATTAACTTAGACTGAGATTATGCTTTCTTTCATGAAATGATACATAAATTACAAAAATACTCACACACAAATAAACAAATATGAAATCTTATCTATGGCTCTAACACTCCGGCCCCTAATTGTATAGGCGGGCCACGGGATGCATAACAATTACAAACTTACAAAATAGAGCCATAACCATATCAATTCAACATCTACTGTACATATTCATTTTAATCTATCAATCAAACTTCAGATAGTAGATCCGTCAGCAGTCCTTCCTTGAATCATTCTGCTTCCTGCAAAAGACAAAGTTTGTTAGTTGGTCTATCTAATAGGCTAGTCTTGGTTTGAACTTGAACCCGTCGGACGGCTCCTCTTGCATCTGGGTAGGTCTGCCGGACTCTTTCAGTCAGCCAGGCATTCCTTGGGGCAGAACTATCCACAATAAGCACAAGGTCTCCAGGTGTGAAATTTCTCTTGTGAGCATGCCACTTCTGTCTCTCCTGTAGCAATGGGAGGTATTCCTGGGTCCATCTTGACCAAAATAAGTTGGCCATATATTGTATTTGTCTCCATCTTCTACGGGAGTAGACATCATCCCTGTTAAACACGCCAGGCAGAAGAGCTGGTTGTTTCTTCATTAACAGAAGATGATTGGGAGTCAAAACCTCTAGGTCATTGGGATCGTTGGAGGCAGCAGTTAAAGGACGGTCATTGATGATTGCTTCAACTTCGCATAGTAGAGTGTGAAGACCATCGTCATCTAAAACCTGCTGTCTCAATACAGAGTTCAACACCTTCCTGACAGTGCGAATCTGTCGTTCCCATATTCCACCTTGATGGGAGGCAGTAGGGGTGTTAAAAATCCAGGTGATGCCTTTCTGCATCAGGCCATCTCTGATTTGAGAGTGATCAAGCTCTTCTAAGGCCTCTCGGAGTTCTCTCTCGGCACCAATAAAATTGGAGTCCTTGGGGGGTACCCTGACCTGGTAAAACATTGCCTCTATATCGGCCATCATTGCAACTGGCTCCTCTCTAAACCTTGTCAACACTCCTATCAAGGTATTTGTGAGATCAGGGCCCTGGAGTAACTGGTTGTTCAATGAAACTCCCTGATATGTTGCGGTGCAATCAAAGACTACTCTGATTTTCTTCTTTTTGGGATGGTACACCCCATGGTGCCATAGTGCCTCTCCCTCCTTGCACTGACAACTATCTGCAGGCACCTTTGCTGTAAGTGTGGAACTCTTAGTGGGGTGTGGGGTTCTTAATGAGTTTCCTTTTGAGGTTGATTGCTCTTTGTTCTGCATGGCTGCGATTACTGGACATCTGCATAGACTTGTTCTTAAATGGGAGACTGATACAGTAATGTCCATCAATGAACTGACAAGACTGTTCCACATCCTTCATGAACTGCCGATCATCCTGTGACATCTCTGTTCTGTCCTCACAGCTGTGCTCTGCGAAGTCAGAGTTGAACTGCTGAATAAACAACTCTTCAATGCTTGCCACGGATATCCTGTTTGCAGTGAAACTCTGCAATCTTTCATCTGTGTCCTCAAGATGATCTCTCCTGGTGGGACCATTGACAGTCCATCCAATTGCTGTTCTTACTGCGTATGGACCGTCACCTTGGCTATTGATGACTTGCCACGGCTCTATTGCCTTGTGAGCATTAGCGCCAATCAACAGGCCAATCTCTGCCTTGATACTCGGAAGGCGTACTTCTTCAAGGTAAGTCCACCTCTGGAGGTCTTTCTGATGAGGAATGTTCTCTTTCTTGACAGGAATATCAGGCTGTGTGAACACTGAAGGTAAGTCAACATACTTGTTCTCTTCAAGTCCACTAACTTCCAGGTCTGACAGGATATGGCTATGGAGAAGCTTTTCCTGACCCATAGTTCGGAGCAAAATCTCTGTCTTCCTGCCTCTAAGGTTCAGCATTCTCATGACCTTTTCCGTACAAAAGGTCGCTGAACTGCCTGGATCAATGAAGGCGTATGTCTCCACTGTCTGTACCTTTCTTGGACTTGAGCCTTACAGGAACGATGGCCAAAACACATTCTCTGTTTCCGGCCCCTGTGTACGCACATGTCTCCTGTCCTACAGCACTGGTGGTCTGAGTCTTAGTTGTGCTGTTCTTACCCTCCTTGGCTAATGCCTTTTCATCCTTTTGCACATGCAGAATGCTTGGATGTTTCAATGAGCATACCTGACATGTCAATCTTCTTGAGCAATCCTTACTAAGGTGACCTTGTGTAAGGCACCCAAAGCAGAGACCTTTGGATTTCAAAAACTCAATCTTATCCTTGTGTGCCTGCTTCAGGAGTTTCTCACAGTTCGCCAGTATGTGCCTCTTCTCACAGTACACACACACATCCTGACCAGCTTTAACACAGTCTGTCTTTGCACCTTGGTTTGACTGCAAGTGTTTCTGTTTTTCAGGAGCAATGCTGGTAGCAAAGCTGCTACCCTTCGTGGTGCTTCCTTTTAGGTTCTTCATAGAAGTGCCTTTTTCCTTTTGTCTGTCAGATGGAACGACTTCCTGAGGATTACCAAATAAAGGATCTATGGCAACCTTAGCTTGTCTCTCTATGTAATTAACTAAGTCTGCAAACCTAGCTCTTCTCCTTCTGCTCTCTTGCATTTCAAAAGCCACATGTCTCCATTTCTCCCTCATCTTGTAAGGCAGTTTAGAAAGTATGGTTCTCATATTTGTTGGATTATCCATTTCATCCATGTAGTCAACATCCTGCATGGTGTTTCGGCATCCAATCAAGAAGAGAGCATATGCATTCAATCCCTTAGCATCATCTGTTTTAATCTGTGGCCAATTCAAAGCCTTTTCAATGTAAGCCATTGCTATTTTCAACTCATCACCATAATGTTGATGAAGCAGTAGTCTGGCTTCTCTCTAGCCCTTCTCTGGCCGCATGTGTTCACAGCTTCTCACCAGATCTTGTGGCTCTCCACTAGTATACTGCTCCAAAAAGAAAAGCTTGTCTCTGTCATTGTGTGTTTTGCTGTCAATAGCATTGTCAAAGGCTGTGAGAAAAGACCTATATTTAAGCGGATCACCAGCGAACACAGGAATGTCTCTTTTGGGTAATAAAGACAGAGTTTGCTGCTGAACCAACATCTCAGTGATCATGTTTTGATGGTGCATCACTTCATAAATCCTGTGACCTGTAGGCATGGGCTCCTGAGGATCTTCAGGTGGGGTTCTGTTTGGGTGATGGAAATGTACATGAGTTGCACGTGCCGGGTTCCTACCCGTAGGATCTCTAGCAGTATCGTCAGGGATATGATATTCCTCTTCCTCATCATCACCTGTCGGGCCGCTAACTTCACGCACTGGGTGGGTTCTACCAGCACTTGTATAGGATCCAGCATTATACCAATACCTGTGCTTGGCAACCTGGACTTGATATATTTATTCATTGCATCACGAGGACTATCATGACTCTCGAACACCTTCAGCTTGGCAGTAGCCGCTGCTATTGCAGTTTCTAATTCTAACTGCTCAATCTCAGCTCTCAGGTTAGCTTCTTGCAACTGCATTGCTTTCTTCTTTTTCAGTGATGCTGCCTGTGCTAGTAGAGCAGCTCTTTTAGCCTCTTCTCTCATGCGTACAACAGAACTAGTACAAGACACAGCCGAGGAGCGTCCACTGATGGAACCAGCTTTATTCTTGTTTCTTTGACCACGTTCAGCTACTTCTGAGACACTGTCGTGCGGAGCAACCACCTCCTCTTCTTCAATACTCCTTTGTTCTTTAATCCACTTTTCTGTTCCAATCACAAATCCTTTAATGACATCTGACTTCGGCTCATTCCAGTTAAACTGATCTGTACTTATATCCTCTTCTGGTAACAACTGTGCAACACTGTCATTGAGCATGATAAATTCTTCGTACAGCTTGTAAAAACCTTGCAGCAGTTCAGATTCCATTTTATTAACATGCTCCCCATGAATTCTCATGTTATCAAGTTCTTTCATTTTGGTTGTTATCTGAGCCATTTTCGTTTTTCTTTGACCAATGAGCCTATGTAGCTTCTCTTCAAGTGCCTTTTGTGTGTACTTGGGCTCCCTCTTGTGGTCAATTGCAAGTGGTGTACCACCTGCTGCATCTAACTTTCTATCCGCCATCTTGTAAATTTTACTCAGTGACTAAGCAGTGACTAAGCACAATTTCCAACGAACGTTCAAACACTCATAAACTTAAAAATGTCCTTCAGTAGTCTTCTTCTGTATCTTCACCACTTAACTAAACTTGAATGAACTTCAACACGTGTAATTTAGGCAGGATGAGCACGAGTTCCTTGGGCTAAGCTCCTTTACAACTCCATTAGCATCGTTAGCTTATTTGCAGGAAAGCTGTACTTACAAAGCACCGTCAATCTCGAGAATGGCTCCTTTACCCTCACCATCAATCAGCTTCGTCCAAATTGTTTCTTTTCCCAGCTGAATGTCCGTTCTTTCCGTATGGAGAAGTTTTTTGACTGATGTTATGGCAGCAGATCCAGTATCTGTGTCATTCAGGAATTAGGAAAGCACTCTGGAAAGTAATGGACTCGTGCAAAAATCGTGTTTTCAACAAAAAATCTTTATCTAAGGGGCCGTTTATACGAGAACGATTGCGAAGGAAGACGACAAAATATTTTATCATAAGTGCCTTTCGTTTACACGGCGACCCCACCATCGGGGCTTGAAGACGCAAAAATCTGAAGACTCCTTCCAGAGTGTAGAGTTTTGAAAGGCGACCGGGTTGCGTCTCCGTCTAAATGGCTAAAACCAAAGATCCTTGATTACCTCTCTGGCTAAACTGTCAAATTAGAATGTCTGCGGCGTGACGCATCGGGTTCTATCACACCACCACCCAGCGGTCTGGAATGCATATCCAATCGAATATCACATACTCTTGCGTCTTCATATAACCAAAAGATTTCCCCCTGAGAATGCTCGTCTAAACCCAAATAAAAAAATGAAGACGAGACACCACTTCTGCATCTTCTCTTTTCATCGTCACCGTATAAACGTAGCCTAAGACAATGTCCATTTCAAATTACATAAACAATAATAAAGGTTTTCTTCCTATTACAGTTCCTTCAGTAATCTCTCAACACGACAAGCACGTTCAAAAAAACTGTGTGCATCCGTGCTCCCCAATCCATCCATCTCTCATCTACCAGTCTTCAAGCCCAAAATGCGTCTTTACACACGCTATCAAAATAAAAGTCTCCATTTTTAAATTACTATTAACTTAGACTGAGATTATGCTTTCTTTCATGAAATGATACATAAATTACAAAAATACTCACACACAAATAAACAAATATGAAATCTTATCTATGGCTCTAACACACCATATTGTTCTGCCTGTCAAAGATAGTGTAAAACTGTGTGATGAAAACGTCACCCAGGATCCAGAGCTGGTCAGTACCTCCATTACCAAAGCCAGTGGTACAGTTGGATCCCTGTAAAACACATATCATGGTGCTCATGTAAGTGAAAGCACTTATTGTGGCATTTATTCCACCACTAACTATAATATGCTCATAGCGTTGTGTGCACCCTTCTGAGACACATAGGCAGACGCTGGGATAGTGAAAGCCTGTCCGTTGATATTGAAGGTGACCTCGGGCATGCTCTGGATGTCATCACAGGATACCGTTGCCTATAAGGTAGACACACCTGAGTTAAAACAATTCTTTGTTTTGTTTTTTTTCTCCGTCAATGAACAAAGTCAAATTCAGATTTCTTAAATACTTACATCACCATACGAGTCAGTGGTGGCACCAACCCCGTCATTCATGTTGCTGATGTCACTGGAAGGTCCAACAATGAGGGAGGTTCCGGTGTCAACAATGGCCTGACATCCACCAGCACAAGCAACAGCATTTCCATTGATGGTGACACTGTAATGGCGCAACAAGATGATGTCATATGGGAAAAGCAGATCGATATGCGTCTCAGTGTATGCCTCTGGTTGTGGATTGGACCTGTTTAATACCTGTCCATCTAAATCTGCCAGTAGGTCTCTGAGGTCAGAGGAACCCAGGTGAGGCTGCTGGTGTAGTATGAAGAGTCAGTCTCACCAAACAGCACCTCACTGCCTGACTTGCTGTCCCTGAAACAATAACAGACAAGAAATTTAGCTCATCCTTCAGTCACTTGCACCTTTAAGAAACCACTATTGATTAAAAAAAAGAAAATTTTGGACTTTCGAGGGTTGTAACATGGCAGACTCACCCACTCAGATAGACAGAGAAGAGGTTCTGGGAGACCAGACCCTGATTCATCATGTTGTCAAAGACAGAAGTGGCTCCAGAGGCAGCAATGGCAGGGAAGGCAAGACCCAGGATACCGTCCGCCACCATGTTCCTCAAGAACGCGGCCTCGGTTTCACTCAGGCCAAAGATCTGGTTGCTCACAGTGATTCCGCCCACCTTGAAGGATAGAAGTCACAAGGTCTAAATGCTGTCTAATGTAGACATCTCATTTAGGTGAAGTAACCACTATATGTTGACTTGGGGACTCAGTGTGAAATACCAAAAAAAAAAAGACATCTGGACTATCAGCACTGATTTTTCTACTACAATTCTGACAGCTCAATCAGAACAGTTTAATTGATCTATAATGACCTCCAGGGTGTCATAACCCAGAACTCCAGTCATGCTGCCAGTCCCGTACGCGATCTGAAGACTCTGTTGAGTGGCCTGGTACTGTAGGTGCTGGAACTCTGAGGGTCTAACTCCTGATGGTTACCTGAAAGAGTGGGACATTTTAGTGCCATTTCAGACAGCAGGTGATAAAGCCATTTTAAAGGTGCTCGAATCGATGCCACATGTTTTTAAGGCTAAAACATTTATGTCACTTACTGCAAACATCACCTAACCCAGTGGTTCTCAAATGGGGGTACGTGAAGGCACTCCAGGGGGTACGGGACATTTTAAAATATACATATATTTAAAAAGTAGAATCCATGCAAAAATACTTTAAAAACAATTATTTAATACATATTTCAGGAAAATATAAGTTCATAAAATGAATTTTATATTTCAGTTGGCTATTCAATTTCTTTATCCTAAAAACCCAGATTCCCCCCATACCAGGATGGTTCGACCCAACCTGTCACATGCCACCCGCCATCAGGCATCACCTGTCAATCACTGTCAAAACTCAAACGATGTCGTGGTTGAAGCGTATAGCGGTAATTCTTGTGAAAACAGGGACAAGTGGCAAAGAAGGCCAAACCAGAGCTGGCAAAATTCCAGCTGTATCTTGAAGAATATTGTGGTGAACTGTGGGGGGCAATGCCTGGAGATAATGAGGGAGCGGTGTTTGATGCCTAATTGCCCTAATTGGACTCACCTGGGTAGGAGACAATATGAGCAGGCAGGTGAGCAACGTGCAGGAGGAGTCCAAGATTGATCTGGAGCGTCCAGGCGGAACGCTGGGGGAGCGTTGGTCAAAACCGGGTACGAATTGTGCTGGTCGCGGTCAGTAGAATCGCCGCCAGTGAAGATGGCTGTAGGTGGGGATGAAACCTTAGTATAGGCCTTTGTTAAAATCTAGACCAACGCCGCGACTGGCGGGCGAGTGGGACTACTGGACTCGTGAGCCCCTGCACAAACTCCTTTGAACTTACATGCTGGACTTATAGACTGCGTAGCCTACATACTGGAATTGCATACTGGAACTTGCATACTGGAACTTGCATACTGGAACTTGCATACTGGAACTTGCATACTGGAACTTGCATACTGGAACTTGCATACTGGAACTTGCATACTGGAACTTGCATACTGGAACTTGCATACTGGAACTTGCATACTGGAACTTGCACACTGGAACTTACACACTGGAATTTACATACTGGAACCTCGCTGGCCACCTGAAGGTTCGATTCGCTGTCCATTGCCATTAGGCCCCAGGGGAGGGTCTCGGGGAGTCAGATAACTCTAGTGCAATATAATTTATTAGTGATGGGGGTGCGGGGAACTTTTTATTGTGAACACTTGAATGGTGTGCTGTGATGCCCGAATGGAGATGTTTTCCTCTTTGTGGTGTTTATGAATTGCTGTGCTTATTTATTGGATTGTTGTTTTGCACGGATTGTGACTGAGGATCCCCAAATCATCTGTCATTGGATTAATTATAATGTCCGGAGCCGACTGGCTGTGTCTGGATTAAATAAAGCTACTTTTGTACTGTCCGTGGTGGTGTGGGGTCTTCCATTCCTCTGAGAGGTCTACCTGGGGGAAGGGACAAAGGGGGTCGCTAGAGGGGGACCTTTTCCTACCCAGGAGATACATTACAATATGTTTTATTGCTCTGTTTTAAGTCTTTTTTTTTCTCAACTAAAAATGCTTTGCGCTGGTTAGGGGGTACTTGGCTGAAAAAATATTTCACAGGGGTACATCACTGAAAAAAGGTTGAGAACCACTGACCTAACCAACCGCTAGCTGTCTGTGTCCTGAATACACTGTAAAAAAAACGCGATCTCTTTGGACAGCTCCAAAAACGGCAACAAAAACAACCTGGGCAAACCTAGCCCATAAAAACATAAACTGTTCCAGCAAATCACAGACGAGATGCGCATTTAGGAGAGTTTCAATTGCACGGGAGCAGTACGGGAGGGAGGGGGAGGAAGTAGCGAGCTAGCTATCTGTTTTGTTTGAAAGTCAACAGAAGTGATGTTACCCAGCATCGCTTTAATGAAGGCAATGCTGGACATAGTTAAAGGCCTAAACTATGCCACTGCCCGCCATACTCACTGCAAGCGGCACAGCTGCAGTACACAGAGAGCACCCACAGGTTAGAGGAGCCAGTGTCAAAGATAACTTTGAAAGACTGGGGGATGGAGTTCCCAGGGAGATGACACCATAGTAAGACAGCTGAAATTAAGAAAAAGAATACAGTTCTTAATGTAACCTGCGCCATTCAGCCCTGCACACGCCCGACTCGAACCCGCGAACAGTGAATTTGCAGAGTGGCAGTTAAAATTCCTTCATTTGCTCATGTGCTAATAAGAGCAATAGATATCCATTCAGCTAGCTGAACTGGCAGTATATTCTTCTTGTTAGCACTCTAGAATCCTTAACTTACATCAGCATCATTGGTCATGCCCTCAACGCCATTCTGTGCCTGGAACTTGACCATGTGCTGGTAAGGGAACCTGTTCCTGTACTCCTCCCAAAGACCCTTTTCCTGCAGCGCCTGCCAAGCTGTCTTACCCTTGATCAGGGGCACCCTGAAACACACACACACACACACATACACACACACACACAAAGAAGGAATTAGGTATGAACACACATATCTGGAGTCAAGAAAAGAAGACCCAATAGGGGTCTATATGAGACTCACCGAATACACTCGGAGAAAGCCACCAGGGCACACAGAACAAAAGTCCACTTCATCATGCTAACTCAGGTGAGGTTGAGTAAAGTAAAGAAGCATACTCCAAACCTGCCATTTATACTCTGGGAGAAAGTGTAGAAAACAGTATGATAAGCAATGTGATAAGAAGCTGATAGATTTGTAATCACTCATTGAGCATGCACATGACTTGAAAAATGATTCAATATCTTTTCTGTAAATATTGACCATGGCAACCTTTTTTGGCTCTTACACCTAATGGAGACGTTTTGAAATGGGGTCTTAGACCAACACATATAGTACAATTCATAATTATCTAAATAAAATAACCTAATTATAATTTTCCAAGATGAAGATAACATGTCAATAAAATAATCATCATAATTTTTCCCAGATGGAAAGTAATAGTAAAATAATACATGATAACCTTTCCAAAAGAGCAGCTGTTTCATTCTCTTACAGAAAACCTATTTTTTAAAAGGTGAGACACTACAGGTGAAAAAGGTTAAATGTATAAGAAATAGATATCACCATAAAACTTACCCACTTGTTTACTCATATTAGAAAGAAGATTTTTTGTATTACGATTTTTCTTAAATTTAAATAAGCAAATGAGGCATTATCTACTGAAATATGCACTATTTTGCATATTTTCCAAAACAGAAATAAAAACATTGGAAAGGTAAATTTCAAAATCAATGTGGCATTTTTGTTGACATAGATACAAACGTTTTTACAAAGGTATTATTGAATATCCCTTCATTGTTCCATACATCATAAAAAATGCCTTGTTTTAGGGATAAAATGTTGAATCGTGAAATATGAATACCAATATGCACCAATATGCACCAAAGCTCAATTGCAAGCGTCATAGGGTCTTCCTTTATAACTCCCATTATGCTGACACTCCTGGAGGTGGGAGATGGAGATGGGGAAAGGCAGGTACAGTAGGCGGCCTATTTGAGTGGATTGCATATTCAAGTGCTCTTGCCTTAAAGCCTTCAACTTATCTGACAGGATAAGTCTTCACATGGAGTGATTCTATTTTGAAGTGTGCTGTATGAAATCAGTAATGAACAGCTTGATGAATATTGAGTTTGATGTAGGTGTAATTGCAAAGCTTAGAAGGTCAGGAGGGAAAGTTGAGAAGAAAATGGATTAGAATGGTTGGCATATGGCTACATAACTCTTGCCTTTGATTCACTAGGTGGCACTATTACACCACAAGAGTTTATCAGGTCTCAAACTATGTCATGGAGGGTCATTGGGTTTTGTACATTAACATTCTGTTGGCTGTACATACCAGTGTTGTATAAAGTACTAGAAAGCAATACTTGAGTAAAAGTACAAGTATCGTACTAGAAAAAGACTTTGGTAGAAGTGAAAGTTACCTTTTAGAATATTACTTAAGTAAAAGTCTTAAAGTATCTGATATATACTGTACTTAAAGGAACTACATGGAAGATTGTGGCCAAAACTGGTACTGCAATCAGTTTCAAATTACTGTCGAGTGGTGTATCCCCTCCCCCTCCCCTCCAGATGCCAAAACAATACTGACTTTGTGATTCGTATAGATAGGTGGAGGGTGGTGCCTCAGGCCAAAACACAACATGACATGACAAAACACAACATCAACATCAGTTGAGGGCTGCAACTTCACTTTTTAAATGACAATATCCTGGCCGGACAACTGTTGTCAGTGATAGTATTTGAAATGAACATGATTTCTTAATGTCTAGAGACATATCAGGGCCATTTTATGATTAATTGAAATACATTTCTTACATATGGTTCCTTTAAGTATCAAAAGTAATTTTCTGATATTTAATGTACTTAAGTATTTGAAGTAAAAGTAAAAAGTAAAAAGCAAGTGGTTTTATTTTGAACTTTTATTGTGAACTTTATTTTGGCTTTCTTATAGTAAAGCATAAAGCATATCAGGGTTCCCATATCTTCTTAATCTCACTCATCAAATCAAAATCACATTCTTTTCTAGGAATTTTCAGGCACAATTATCTTAAGTTCAAAGAACAAACAAAAAATGAAAAATAAATAGCTTATTTCTTTAAAAAAAAAAAGACCTGCTTGTAGGGAGAACATTTTGGTCATGTGGTATGAGGGAGTTTCAGACCCAAGACCGGCCCACGTTTTCCGTAGTGGTGGAAATTGGATAAATGAAGCAACATTTCAGCTCTTACTATCCTGTAGTTTTTATTAGTACCATGGTTCAACAAATGTGTAAAGGTTATATAATAATTCACTTCAACTGAGAAGTTAACAAAAAATATTGCACTATTCCACAAGTTAACAAAAACAGAAAGAAAGAAAGCCTTTGAAATATAGCTTATCCCACGCTTCCACAAAGAGGCATATTGAAGTAATGTTTAGGCTACATGTTTTTTGCATGGGTAGGCTGTTGTTTGGTGATTTAGCCTACTCCTTTACTACACCCTCTTCTGAGCAAACAGGTTTATTATGTAGGGTAATTGCTCTTTCTTACATAAATAACTTTAATTTATCCTCTCTACTTGTCCCTGTAGTCATGGCCTCCTCATCACTAATTTCGGGCTCATCATTTTCAGTGGTCAACTGGTTGATCTACTGCTCAGTCTCTCCTGGCCTCTTTCTACCATCCATCCTTCCTGGCGCTTGTGTCTACTGCAGGGCCGGCTCGGCTATCTGTATCTGAGAAAACTTTTGAAAAGACGGGCTATATGGACCCTACCAACTCTTTTTGGGAGGGGAGAACTCCCTCACGTAGGCACCATGCAGAGGCATTGCATTGGTGTCATGCACATAATGCGGAACATGTCCTACTTTAAGAAAAGATAGACTAACGTGACAAATGTCAATATTTTTATATTTTTTCCCTCAACCGGCCCAAAAGTGAAGCGGCCCACCGGAAATTCTCCCGATTCTCCCAATTACCCACCCCGGGCCTGATTCAGTCTTACTCTTCTTGGACTGAAGACAAGTCCTGCGATGCTAAATAACCTTTCACAGGCCGCTGAGACAGGTAGCGAGTGTTCAGCTTCACAGAAAGCTAACAAAGTACTTCTTGCAAATACGGCCACAGGTGTATGACGTTATCTTCACCACTACCCTGTTCACCGAGTTCACCACTATCGTCGGGGTGGTCGTCTATGATAACGGGAGGTCCTCCAGTAGGTGCTCGTGCTTCCATGGCGGTTTCAGTTGTGTGTCCTCCTCCTTTAGCAACAAATAAGCGCTGAAATAGAGCGTGCGGAGCGTGCGAAATGCAATCTAGGAGCAGTGATTCGCCAAACCTCACTTATTGCAGTCGCACACATTTCTTCTAATTTTATGTTTTAGTAACGAGTAACGAAGATGCTTAGTGGAAATATAACGGAGTAAAAGTATACATTTTGTCTAGGAAATGTAGTGGAGTAAAAGTGAAAGTTGACATAAATTTAAATAGCGAAGTAAAGTAGGCTACAGATCCGTGAAATTTCTACTTAAGTACAGTAACAAAGTATTTGTACTCCGTTACATTACAACACTGGTACATACTGTTCCTATATAGCACATGTACAGTAGGGAGCTGGATTTGGGTGCTTTAGACCAGCGGTCCCCAACCACCGGGACATTCCTAACCGGGCCGTAGCCTACGACAAGAGTTAAAAAAAAAATGCATGCAAACTAAATAAACTCAATTTAATTCGCAATAATGTCACATTCGCAATAATACCCACTGACGATGGTGAGCCAGATACCTCAAAGAAAAAAAAGAAGGGGTCATTTAATACTTAAATATGACGAAGTCATATTTAAAATATGGTTTCGCAGAGACCGGTGACTCGTGATGCACCAAGTCCTTTGTGTGGTATTTGGCGATAAGTTGTCAAACGAAGCAATGAAACCATCAAAGCTAATTCGACATCTAGAGTCCAAGCATCCTACACTTACGCAGAGATTTCTTACAGAAAAAAAGTCACCGTTAGCTGCATATTTTAGTGATGAGGGCTGGGTGTCAACTCGCTTACCTGTGTGACATATTCGGGTTGCTTAATGACCTCAACCTGTCACTGCAGGGGAGAATGACGACTGTCTTTAAACTGGCAGATTAAGTCGCTGCATTTAAAGCCAAGCTTGATTTGTGGGTACTACGAGTGGATCGGGGTGTATTTGATATGTTCCAAACAGTAGTGGGGGTTTTGGGAGAGACTGAGGCAGGGCCCTTTCTCTCGCAGCTGGTGCCCGATCACCTTGTTGTGCTTTCAAATGAGTTTGAGCGTTACTTCCCATCCTCCAAAGATCCACGGCAAACCAATGGGTGGGTCCACAACCCATTTGTCAATATCCCGAATAGTCCTAACTTGTCAGCGCAGGAGGAAGAGCAGTTGATCGAAATTGCAAATGACGGTGGTCTTAAGAGTGTGTAGGCTATGAGGAAACCTCTCTGGCGGGTTTTTGGATGAAAACCAAAGCAGAATATCCCGAGATAGCCGTAAAAGCGCTGAAAACGTTGCTACCATTTCCCACCACGTATCTATGAGGCCAGGTTTTCGGCAATGACTGTAACTAAGACCAAATTGCGCAATCGACTGGACATTTCAAACACACTGAGGGTGTCACTGTCTTCCATCACCCCCAGATGGAACCTTCTTGTTGCAGGGAAACAAGCACAGGGCTCCCACTGATTATATTCGTAATGCACGTTTAGTTCCCATGTTTTGTTACCATATTTTGTTAAGCATGTTCACACATGATAGATGTAGCTTCAAGTTGTTAAATTTTCATAGTTCATATTGTTCAATTTTCACTTCTTCAAGTTCACGTTTGACTAGGAGTAGGATTCGATAGGACAAGGATATGACTAAGCCCAATGAAATGATTAAAGTAGGAATGAAACGTGACGTGTGCCTTGTGGCAGCTGGTACATACAGTATGTCTGGGGAAGGTTCTGAATCCCTAATTCTTGTTCTTTCTCTGTCTCTCTCTATCTGTTGGTGTGAGTTCGTGCAGTATGTGTGTGTGCATGCATGTGACTATTGCCTCCTCCTTTTCTTCTATGCACTTTTCTGTTGAGTGGGCTTTTACCTTAATTTCTATCCTTTCCCCCAACTTTGAGCCCACTCTGTTGATATTGGTATACGACATTTAGGGATGAGGTCACAGAGGGAATCCTTGGAAACAAACTCTATTTAGCCTTGAGTGTGTAGGTACGGGACAAAATTGAGTCCAATCAATTCTACCTTTTAGCAAATCGTAGGGGTGATAAAATATAATTGACATGAGGTTTAAAAAGAAGAAAGTTTCTAGTCTGGCTGGGTAAACCAAGATGAATCTGTGAGTGAGCGCATTCAAGCGCATTGCTCAGCAGGTCTGTGTGGCACCGCTCCCACTAAAGCTGATATCCAAATCACAATAATAAAAAAACAAGAAATTATCACATCCGCTTATCCGACATGGGACGGATGATGACAGATAGAGGAGAACAGTTGGTAACACTTTACGGTAAGGGTACATGAATTATCATGAATATTCATGCAGGAATTAACTCAATTTATGCATAATTTATGCATTCTTTATTCCTTATATTGTAAGTTATGTCCAAAACTATGGATCTATGACACCGACCGATGACCGTCACCACGGTCTTACTGTGAATGATGCCATCCTGGCACCTGTTCCGAGACCATAATGTCAACAATGTCATGTGACTGACCTCTGGAGGCTGAACCCGCAGCATAAAGCAGACGCCTCTTCCTCTTGCCTGGAACGCCTCGCATTCTTCCCGAGTGACAAGAGATGGTGGTGACCGTCATCGGTCGGTCTCATAGATCCATAGATATGGACATAACTTACGATCTATATCGACCTCCCTCAGACCGTCACCACGGTCTTACTGTGGATGCCTAGTACCAACAGTGTCACTAGGGGCCCATCTCAGAAGCAGCTCTAAGAACAGTGGAGCCAACAGTACTAGAGGTCAAGTTAACCTGATAAAATCTGGCAAAGGTACAAGGAGTACTCCAGGACGCGGCAGCACATATATCATTAATAGCAACTCCCTTCAAAGCAGCCCAGGACGTGGCCATGCTGCGTGTGGAGTGAGCCACCAGACCCTCTGGGATTGGAAAACCTTGTCCAGAGTAAGCATGAGAGATGGTGTCCACCAGCCAGTGAGATAGGCGCTGCTTGGACACTGGCTGGCCAGACTGTCAACCTCCATAGCACACAAACATCTGTGTGTGAGTTTGCCTCTGCTGCCTGGTGTGCTCAAGATAAGCCTTCAGAGCCCTAACTGGGCACAGTGAATCAGGAGCCACCTCCGACTGGTCAACCAGCTCAGGATGGAATGCCTCCAGTTCAATAGCCTGGTTAACTGATTGAGGGGTCAACACCTTAGGTAGAAAAAAGGGGTTAGGCCAGAGAGACACGCCCATATCCTCTGGTTTCCACCTCACGCATTCTGCACTCACAGACAAGGCATGCAGTTCGCTCACCCTCTTAGCAGAACACATGGCTAAGAAAAACACTGTCTTATGAGTCAGATATTTCAGCTCCGATCGCTCCAAAGGTTCATACGGAGCCATAGTCAAAGATCTCAACACTAGGGGGAGGTCCCAAGATGGAGCGCGCAATGATCTGCCTGGACGCAGGCACTTAGCACCCTTTAAAAATTGGGACACCATCGGGAGTTTCCCAACAGAAAGACCATCTACTGGTACATGAAATGCAGATATAGCTGCCGTGTAGACCCTCAAAGTGTTGGCTGCCCTCCCAGCATCCAAGAGAGACTGGAGAAAGAGGAGCACTAGAGCCACTTGACAGGTTTTGGGGTCTTGCCCCTGACCTTGACACCATCCAGAGAAAAAACTCCATTTCTGCTGATAGTTCATACGGGTGGAGGGTGCCCTGGCATTACTAATGGTCTCCAAGACCGCCTCATTCAATTCCAAAGGCAAGGACTGAGGAGCGGCCAGGCCCAGAGTTGTAGAACTGCCGGTCTGAGATGCCAAATCTGGCCCCCCACCTGCGACAAAAGGTCTGCTCTGAGTGGCAGAGGCCAAGGCTGGCCCTTCACAAGACGAAGTAGAGCTGGGAACCAATGTCTCGCGGGCCAATGTGGGGCCACCAACAGGACTCTGTAGCGTCCCCAAGAAATTCTGCTCAGTACATTCGGGATCAAGGGCAGCGGGGGAAAAGCGTATAGCAATCCGTCCGGCCACTCGTGAGACAGTGCATCCAGCCCAAGCGGGCCGACCCGATGCCTGAGGGAATACCACATCTGGCAATGGGTCGTTTCCCCTGATGCGAATAGATCCGCCTGGGCTACGCCAAAGCGTGCCCACAAATTTTTCACCACCTCTGTGTGGAGCCTTCACTCTCCCGGGGGAGGTCCGGACCGGGACAGGAGATCTGCTGCCTGGTTCTGGACCCCGGGAATGTAAATTGCCTTCAGAGAGGCCAGATGCAGGAATGCCCAACAAAGGAGTTTCTGCACTACCTTGAGACATCCCTGAGACCTCGTGCCCCCTTGGTGATTTATGGAGGTGAAGCAATTTCACATGCTTGCCCCGGTTTAAAGTGCCAAGGGCTGCCAGAATCTTGGCTACTCTGTGAGGGGTAAGAGATGCCCTCATTGGGAGCGTTTGAAAGGCAAACCGCAGGAACTTCCAATGCTCGCGGTGGATTGCCACATGGAAGTATGCATCCTTCAAGTCTATGGTGGTGAACCACTCGCCGTATTCTACGGACTCGAGGATGTGCCTTGTGTGCAGCATCTTGAAGGGTAAAACCTGAGACGCAGGTCTAAAATGGGGCGCAGCCCACCGTCCTTCTTGGGGACGAGGAAATATGCTGAATAAAAGCCAGCCTGCTGTTTGCT
The DNA here is from genome assembly GCF_017589495.1 of Alosa alosa. NCBI lineage: Eukaryota > Metazoa > Chordata > Actinopteri > Clupeiformes > Clupeidae > Alosa > Alosa alosa. The sequence goes on along the minus strand of NC_063197.1, from coordinate 28,054,623 downwards.
GGTACTTACTTTGGCAATGGCGTCCTTTTGGCGCAATGTTGCAATTTCCTTTGCCAAGGTATTTGCCTGGACTGGGTCCTTCACTTTGGTCACACGGACCACAGAAAAGGGTGGGGGTCGCTGCCGGAACTGGAGCCGGTAACGCCTTGCCACAGTTTCCAGTACCCAGGGGTCCGAAGTCTCTCTCTCCCAGCTGTCCAGGCATAGCTGGGAGTGCATCTTGGCAGCTGTACCACAAATGCTATTCATGGCCCCCTCGGGTCCTTGGACCCTTGAGGGGAGGCCTAGCCTGAGCAGCTCTTCTAGTTTCTGTTCGCGGCTGGAAGTGCTGCTGTCCCCTTGCCCTGAAGGCAGGATATGAGCGCTGTTGGCTAGCTGTTCTAACATCAGGGCACCGAAACGTCCTCTGGACAGTCTCACGAGTGCGCAGTGAGTGCTGAGCCTTATCCAGCAAGCTTTGCGAGCTAGGGTGGAATACACTGGCAGGCTCCACGGGCATATTAGTGAGTTCCCTTTTGATGTTCTCAAGGAGGGATGTCTGGGCCAACCAGATCTGCCTGCGAGTCAGAATAGCCGAGAACATAGCTGCCCTATGTCTCGGGTCAACTGGGCATGAGTGGACAAGGCCGCATCAACCACATGCACTAACAGTCTTTCTAATAGCCGCTAAAAGGACTGCTAGGGCATTGCCTGAGCGGGCCGCACGCACAGCAGCATTGTAGGTCCTACAAGTCAAGCGATCAGTCTTGTCACACTCCCTGCTAGGGCAGTGGGGATCAGCGGTAACCCTGGTTGGTCCAAGGGGGGTCAAGACTGCCATTTCCCTCTCCACCGGTGGCATGTCCCCCAAACCTGTATCAGGCGGATAAAAGGCCTTGGCCAGCCTCCTACACTCAGAATTAAATTGAGGGGATCTGCTAGGAGTACCCCAGGCCCTCCTCAGCATCTGGCAGTAGTCTGCTGCTGCAGGGAGAGAGGTTGAGGGACGTGGCTGGGTGACGCCAGCCCAAACACCTTCAGTGAGGCCAGGGTCTTCTATTGGTATTGAGAGCCCCACAATCTTGGCTGCAGATAGGACCCTGGATACCAGGTCACAAGGAGCCTCTGTGCCCTCGTCAACCTGAACCCTCTGGACGGGCAAATTGGAAAGAATGCCCGACAGACCACGAATGGCTGATAAGAGCTGGACCTGTACATTCTCAACCCCTGACAGATCTCTAGGGGCAGAGGCAAGGCTATGTGTAGGGGAATATAGCTCACCTGATGCCCTCCTTTTCTCACGTTTGTGAGAGGACTTCCGCTTTCGCTTCAGGGACTGACCCTCAGCGCTGGGTGCCTGTTCCTGTCCACAGGAAGGATTGTGCCCCTGGCTGTGCAATGTCGCGTAAACCAGCCCTGCGGGCTCTCTCCTCCAGTGGCAGGTCAACTGCTGCTGGGCATGGATCCTCCACATCTTGGAGGAGATGTGCTTAGCCCAGACACAAGGGACACTCACGGTGGCCATCACGTGAGTCCAAGCCTATCCCACAATAACAGCAAGCGTGGGAGGCCATACTTGTAGTCGCAATATGGAAAGTACTAAAGAGGGGAAAACTTACCTCTCTCACCACAGCCGCAAAGGGGAAAGTAAACACCCCTCTACTGCGCACAGTAGCTAAGGGGAGAAATGACCCAACTTACCGCGAACAGCAGCTAAGGGCCAAACAACGTAGCACAATGGTAACAGTGGCTAACAGAGACAGATGTATAACCCGGACAATGTTATCCAACCTGCTGCGAACAGCGGCTAAGGACACACTATAAACCCACCTGCTGCGAACAGCGGCTTAGGGGCGAACAACCCAGTCTACTGGGAACAGTGGCGAAGGGATGCTATGCAGCTTATTATTTGGCTTTATTTTAAACAATTACTCTAATTGGAGTGGGGGTAAACAATTGTATAATAATTGTGTGGTAGGCTATATAACACAGGCTAAAGCAGTAAAAATTCTGCTAATTAAATAATACAAACACAAATACTGTTCATACAGTGTTTTATAAATATTAACAAAACTGCCCACTTCTGGGCTACAAAAAATCACAAGCCTAACTTTGGAGGAGTAGGCTGTAATTCAACAAATTATTTAACAGTATAAACAGTATAAATGCCTAAACAACTTAATTTCCCAACCCTACACGCGAACGTGAGGGGGAAAACAAAGCCCAGCCGCCTACAGATGGCATCAAACTTAATAGGAGAAACCAAAAATTCTTACCGTGGCTTTGGCATTCTCTTGCAACACGATAAAGGCTATTTCGAAGTGTTCAACGTAACTTTAACTTGCACCTGCAGTGACGTAGGCAGTAAAAGTTAGCACAACTGAAATGCAATGCAGCCTAAGCTACTCGCTGATACAACAAAGGGGGTCGTTAAACAATCCTCAGGGGCTCAAGGCGCCTGCACAACAACGTGACGGATTAGAACCCACAACTTTTCGAACTTACCGGTCTCAGAATCGAGGCGAGGAAGGAAAAGAGGAAGAGGCGTTTCACCCGGTAACGCTTTATGCTGCGGGTTCAGCCTCCAGAGGTCAGTCACATGACATTGTTGACATTATGGTCTCGGAACAGGTGCCAGGATGGCATCATTCGATATAGATCTTATGAATCGTCAGGAATTGACATGAGTTCAAAGTCTCTCATATGCCTGACCTCATGCATGCACAACACATCAACTAAAGCAGTACGGTGGGTACATCATTATGATTTATGATTTCTTAAGCATGATCATTATGATTACCATGGGGATCAATAAAGTATCTATCTAGATATCTATCTATTACATGAATTTAAGGTTAATTATAAGTATATATACTTAACATATATACTATACAAATTTGGTCTCTGCATTTATCCCAATCCGTGAATTAGTGAAACACACTCAGCAAACAGTGAACACACAGTGAGGTAAAGCACACACTAATCCCGGCGCAGTGAGCTGCCTGCAACAACAGCGGCGCTCGGGGAGCAGTGACGGGTTAGGTGCCTTGCTCAAGGGCACTTCAGCTGTGCCTACTGGTCGGGGTTCGAACCGGCAACCCTCCGGTAACAAGTCCGAAGCGCTAACCAGTAGGCCACGGCTGCCCCAATTACTCATGAGTTCACATGTTTGTGGCCCCTCAACTAAAGTGTAAACAATGGCATGTGTTTAGAGAACTGCACAATTTGTGTTCAAATCAGAATTTAAGTAGTGATGACCACTTTTTTTTGGCAAAAAAAGAAATCATGATCATTCTTAATAAATCGTTAATCATAAAGATGTGCCCACTATACTTAATGATTTAGTTGATGTGTTGTTCATATATGAGGTCACAAATGCAAGTGTGCTGATAGAACATTTGGGCCCTATTACAGACAATAATTCTGGGCCCAGACCCACTGCCAGTCTCAGTTGAGATTTGAGAAGCCGTCTGGTGTCAGCCAGGCTAAATCTATTTCAAACAAAACAAGTCTTTGGAGGAATTCCTATCAGACAATTTGGGTAACACTTTATTATAATAACTACACACTATTAAGCATTTGTGAACTATTATTAAATGCTTTGTTTCTTATTTTTAAAACATTGATCTTACGTTAATTCTCAGTAAAGCATTTGTACACACAGTAATGAATGTTTAGTAAATAAGCCTTTAAGAGTGTTATTATAAGGTGTTACTGCCAATTTTGTTTAGTTCTATATTTTTTGTGTGTGTGTGTGTGTGTGTGTGTGTGTGTGTGTGTGTATCCACTGGTGATTCAGCCTCTGTCTCTGTGTTTTAGTTGTCTGGTATCACATGCCTTTGAAATAACAAATAGAGCTCAGTCACTGCCCTTGCGTGACAAACCTTAATAAGGATGCTTAGAGTACGCATCTTGGCAGGCTTGTGTTTGTGTGTGTGAGAGAGAGAGAGAGAGAGAGAGAGAGAGAAAGTGTGTGGGTGCCTACACAAAAGGAAGAGGTGGGACAGGGATACACTTACATGCTTTTTTGTCATGTGACCTTTACTCTCTAGCAATGCGATGTGTATGTGTCTATGGTGGAGGTATTTCTCGCGTAGGCGAAATGTTGTGTGAGTGTGTGTGTGTGTATGTGTGTGTGCTCACGCTCGCTTCCTGCTCTCTGGTCAACCTCCCCATTTTGCCCCATGGATGATTCATAGTGCCCTACCTTGTTTGTGATGTATGTGCACGTTTTTGTGTGTGTGTGGCCCACTTACTTCACCCTGAGGTGGAGAGGCAATACAGGACCATTATAGCCATCATCACCATCATCATCATCATCATCATCATCATCATCACCATCATCACCATCTTCATCATCATTCCATCAGGTCAAAAACAGACAGAAATAACCAAGCGAATGGTACATTGACATCTCCTTTGGAAATTAAAAGTGTGATTTAATGTTCAGAATTCCTCAGCATTTCACTCTTTTATTCTCATTCAGGTGGAGCTTTCCCTGGATGCTGGAGCAAAGGAGGCTGCTACCTGAACTCAGTTGGGAAGAGTGACGAGTGAAGAGTGAGAGTCTGTGTGAACGGCCTTTGAACGAAACAGGAGACATCAATCACCGTTGTTTGCATCTAACTTTCTAAAGTCAATCTGACAATCAAATCGACATTGCAGATAAAAAAATAGCTGATGAAATTACTAAAATGAATGATGTAAAAAAAATGTACTCAATATTATTTTGACATATTTAAAGAGTTTAAAGGAAAGCGTTCAGACAAGAGCTAAAGAGTATTTTAAAATGGGCAAGACCTGGTTTTATCATAAAAGGGCTTTTGTGCAGAAGCAGTAGACTACAGCAGGATATGCAAGGCTTCCAGAAAACGTCTCTGCTACATAAGCTTGGAGTCAGATGGCTGCCAAAAACACCAAGCTCTCTCACTGAAGGACACAGAGCCCAATCATCAAGGTTACTGTTTGAAATGGCAAAAATATGTCAAGTGCCCTACATGTAGAATCAGTGCTCATTGTGGCAGATTGGACAATATTACACCATCACTCACTGAAAGATTATAGATTTTTTTGAAAAACAGCTAACTATTTTATTGAATATATATTGGAAGAGGGATTTGAGGTGGAAAGAGAGCGTGTGTGTTTGAGAGTGTGTGTCTGTGTCTGTGTCTGTCTGTCTGTGTGTGTGTGAGAAAGAGAGGGAGTATGAGAGCAAATGTCTGGGCTAGTTAAGACATGTTTGAGGTATAGCCTCCAGACAGATACAGGGTGTTTGTGTGTGTGTGTCTGTGTCTGTGTGTGTGCATGCTTGTGCGTGTGTGTGTGATTGGGCCACTAAGCCACCCAGACAAACTATCTGCCGCTAAGCCCTAGGCACACACACACACACACACACACACACACACATCTCACGGAAAGCCACAGATAGCAAGGAGAGGTTGGTGTGAGAAGGGTTTGATAAGCCACTGCTTTTTGGAACATCTCTAGAATTTTCGGCGCGTGTTGCATGTGTGTGTGTGTGTGTGTGTGTGTGTGTGTGCGTGTGTGACGTGCATATTCAGTGTTTGTGTTTGTATGCTTGCCTGAGTATGGGTTCACTGTGTCAGTGTGTCATGGCTGTCAGTTGGGTCTCAAATTGGATACGTGTTTCAAGTGGGGGTGGCAGATGAAACAAATATGAAATATGAAGAAACATACATTAATTGTAGAAGGACAAATTGCAGCCAAAGAAACAGTCGTAACTATTTAGAAGTGTACAGTGTAGGCCTATTCATCTACTTGGCACAAAATCTGCAACGCGTCCTTGTCATCCCAACACCACAAGATCTGTAAACCCTTGCCCATTCTTTCAGCACTTCCCTGGAAGCTTGCTTTGAAGCCCAGTCTATAATTTTGTGCATTGTGTGGTTTTTTGAACACTTTATCTTTGTTGCCTGATATAGAAAGATAGTTTCCTCCACTGAAGAGAACTGCTTATTATGACTAATTATACACTGTCATCCCCAAAGACCAGAATTTACAGCATTTTAACACCTCTTTGTCAACTTGTCAGCAGGCTATTTACAGATTATGTTTTATGGCAACCAGACAGACCCAGGCTAAGGAAATTCAAATAAGATAGTCGATTAGATGAGATGGTCTGTGTGTGTGTGTGTGTGTGTGAGTGTGTGTGTGTGTGTGTGTGAGTATGGGTGGGGGTGGGCGTGGACAGACTCACAGAGATTAGCCCAACCCTGGACCAGTGAGTGAGATTAGAGGCGAATCTGTTAAGAGGATTCAGAAAGGATCTCATAGAGAGTGGAACTGCACATAGTACCGTTTCTATGCTGATTCACATGGTTTTGGAATAATAATAAGCTTTATTTGTAATAATAATAATAATAAGCTTTATTTGTATAGCACCTTTCATACACAGAATGCAGCTCAAAGTGCTTTACATTTGAAGCATGTAACACAATAATAGCCAGTTAGTCATTATCAATCACTTTCACTTTTCTTCATTGCTGTGGCCGTTTATGATCCAATCAGCAACATATCAGAAATATAGAAAATAACATGTCATAAGACTGGCAGCCTTAACCCTTTACCCCCCACAAGCACGCAATATGGCAACTGTGGCAAGGAAAAACTCCCATATTCCAGGAAGAAACCTTGAGCAGAACCTGACTGAATAGTAGCTCTTATTACAGCAGATTATGATAATTGTAGAGGCTAATAATAATAATAATAATAATACAGATCCAATGGACTGTCACTATTCCAAGTAATTGCTCCACACCCAAAACATGGGATTGCCTTCTGGGACAATAAAGTTAATCTAATCTAATATGTGTATCCTGCCCTTATTTTCCAGCTTTGAATATAAGGGCAGATTGTATGAAGGATATCCTTCATAGTGATGTGGCAAGCTATAATGTAAGAGACACACACACACACACACACACACACACACACACACACACACACACACACACACACACACACACACACACAGAGAGAGAGAGAGAGACACACACACACACACACACACAAACACACCATAGAGAGAAGAAAAGACAGAGATTCAGGAACAACAAAGTGATGTGGCAACCTAGAATGTAAAAGACACACAGAGAGAGAGAGAGAGAGAGAGAGAGAGAAAGAGAGAGACACACACACAACACACCATAGAGAGAAGGAGAGACAGAGGTTCAGGAACACGTCCCAGAAGTACATAACCCTATAACCACGTGCGGTTCAGCAACAGTTCGGAGGAAGAGACTGACGAATGTAATTCCTGACACCTCAAATTACAGGTAAATAACTCAGACCGTGTTCCAATTCTGCAAAGGTGTGAGTTCCTCTTTTACGATGTGAACTTATGAACTTGTGTGGTTTGTGAGTGCACTTTTGTGTAGGAGTGTTCAGTGCATGCATGTGTGCAAGAGGTGGAGAGAGAGAGAGAAATGGCAAGAGATAGGCCTACAGCCTACACCTGGATATCCTGACTCTATCAATAAGCAGGGTAGGAGAGTGGGGCTGGCAAGCACACACACAAGGCCAGTGGAGATGCTTTTATTGATATTGAGACATTGAAATCTCGAGATATTGAAATCTTGCTGCAGTATTTCTAGGGTGGTAGTTATTGGTGCCCCTATCAAGAGCTAGCGTGTCGGTTGGTTAGGTAGCTGGTCGGATCATAAACGGCCACAGCAATGAAGAGGAATGACTAAAGTATATATGATATTGCTTGGTATGTTGATATGTTGCTGATCGGATCATAAACGGCCACAGCAACGAAGAGGAATGACCATAGAATTTGCTGGTACTGGTCGGTGCCCTCGTCAACAGTTTGCATTTTGTTTGTAGATGTTGCTGATTGGATCATAAACGGCCACAGCAATGAAGAGGATTGACTGAAGAGTTTGTTGATATTTGTTGGTGTCCACATCTTGAATTTCCCCTTGGGGATCAATAAAATATCTATCTATCTATCTATCTACAGTGTATCTATCTATCTATCAAGGGTTTGCAGTTTGTCTGGTTATGTTACTGATCGGATTATAAACAGCCACAGCAATGAAGAATGACCAAATCATTTGTTGGTAGAGAACCCATCATACGTAACGCCGGATACCACTGTTGAGCGCTCTGGTGGTGTCATGGGCCTACTTCAATTAAACATCCATGAAGGAAGGTGCCTGCATGACAACCACAGTGAAATGCTCTTGAGGGTTCTTCTGTTGGTGAGGTTTTTGTTAGTGATTTGTGAGTTGTTAGCGATTTCGGTTTTGACAGTAAATAGGCTCGGTTGTCGATTGGCCGCTGTGTGAAATCCCCTACCTATAGCACTAGGAATTTAACATCTCTCCTGTGTTATATTTGAAATTACAACAATAATTCTGTTTCATTTTAATACTGTATTATGCAATGTGCTCATTGAAATCTGTGTTCCCCCGATACCCAAAAACTGATAAGCTATTGCCAAAGTGCTATAATCAAATCAGATTAGAGTTTTACTTTCTGAATGCACTTTAGGTACACAATCAAGGACATAACGGAGGGATAGCAAACATTCACAGTGGTCAAACTCATTCAATCAATTCAAGAAAGACACAAAACTTCAGCCATCGGTCACAGTTTATTTAGTCATTTCTCCATGTGCTGAGCATTACACAGACTTGAGAAACAGAAGTGTGTGTGTGTGGGTGGGGGGGGGGTGGGGGCAGAACTGGAGACTGCCAAAAAGCCAAAAGGCCTGTCCAACACAAACTTCTCGAGATGAAACCCAGAGCCAAACACACAGCATGTGGCAGCCACCATTGAGCCAGGGTTCCCAAGGTTACCAAGGAGGAATTGTTTACATGAGGTCAGACCACTTCCTGAATGGATTGACTGAAAGGATATACATATAACCAGGTGTTGTATACATGCTGAACAGCTTTTCCATACATACACCAAAAAACATGCAAGTACACACACACACACACACACACACACACACACAAAAGGACTGAGGAGATACTGAGGGATAAAGAGGTGATGGCTTTTCCTCCTGACCATATACAGGACTAATCTGAAGACAATTCTCACATACGTCTCTGATTGTATAAAATATTTCTGAAATGTTTAACATGGCACAAATTACAGTAAATGTAATAATTTGTGTACCTTTATTCAAGTATTACATGTTTTGTAAACCTATTATTGATTATATCACATTTTAAAAAAGAAAACATACTGTATTTGTGTTTGATAAATAATGGTGTGTATTATTTTGTACGCTTCTGGAATTAACTAATTTATCAATAAATTTTTTTTAATTTTTCTCAAAGATAAAGAGCAGTGGTATGCATAGGACAGTGCCAACAATGCACAATAATATTATTTATTAATGTTCTACAATTATTATTTAGTATTATTTCATTTTATATACATATTCATATGAATAGTGCAGAAGTATGCTGGGCCAATTTGTGGGATATGCAGATATACAAATAATTTAAAAAGTAGCTTAAAATGTATTATCACTTTAAATAATGTGTAGTAATCAACCCACATTGTGCTCTCTGGTATTTAACCTTCAAGCTGATGCATTTTACTGCAATCAAATTTGGATAGGCAAATATTTGTATCTACATTCTTAAAGATCAGTAAGGGATAATGGATGACACGGTGGTCTGTTCACAGAAGTTAATGCACGGTCGAGGTTGTAAAACGGCCCCGATGCAAAGCAGTATTTTACTTAGCCTGCTGTCATCCATCTAGCTAAAAGCCACCTCCGTCATATGCTACAATGTTGCCATGTTCTGAACGTCTGCATTTTACAGCTCAGATGCAACGTGGCAGTTCATTTAAACTTCACAACGAGTTCGGGGAATTAATATACAAGTGTGATACGGCCCACAAAATGGATCTTCTTCATAGGTGTGCAAATAACATACAGTTAATGGTCGTTTTAAATTACGTTGGACAATGGGAAATTCAACCAAGCAGTGAAATAAGAACAATACAATTATTTTCTGTCACCTTTACCGATCACCTTATCCACATAGGGCTAGGACTGGTTGATGATAGTGCAAAAGTAAGGGCTATTAGTGGGGATAATATGATTTTACCAAAAGTAATCGATGACACATTCGCCCTCGTCCACAGTCAGTTCATCTTCTTACTGTTGTTGTCACCACCTTCCCCCTCTCTTCCTCTCCCTCCCTCTCTCCACCTCTCTCTCCACCTCTCTCTCCGCCTCTCTGTCCACCTCTTCACTCCACATCACCCTCAGCTTCCTCGCCGTCAGCGGCTGCCAGCTCCTTCTCGGGCAGCAATCCGTACTCGTTAAGGAAGGACTCCACGTCGGTGGCGAAGAACTCCTCGTTGAAGTTCTGCGTAATGGCCAGGAAGTTGCCCAGCAGCTCGCCCGCCTTGTAGACCAGCAGCGCGGGCAGCACCTCGTCAGAGAAGCGCTCGCCGGCGCCGGACGCCTCCACGCTGATGCGGCAGAACTTTACCGTGGGGTACTCGCCGGCTAGGCACTCCAGGCAGCCGTTGAGTGCCTCGCAGCCCTTCACGCCGTCCTTAAAGATGTGCACCACCACCACCGTGTTGTGGTGCTCCTTCTCAATCACCTCCAGGAAGGCCTCGCCGTCGGCAAGGTCGTGCACACCCTCGAAGCGCGGCCCGAAGCTCAGCCGCTCGTGCATCTCCTGCATGCAGTGCTTGCGGTAGCGCTTCAGGCACTGGTCGTCCGCCATGTCCTCTTTAATCAGCTCGTACTCCTGCATGCTCATCTGGACAGCGAAGGGTAGAAGAAGGGAGAGAAACGAGGATTGATTCATCCAGACAGAACCAGTATAAGTATTTATACTCTTTTGATCCCGTGAGGGAGATTTGGTCTCTGCATTTATCCCAGTCTGTGAATTAGTGAAACACACTCAGCACACAGTGAACACACAGTGAGGTGAAGCACACACTAATCCCGGCGCAGTAAGCTGCCTGCAACAACAGCGGCGCTTGGGGAGCAGTGAAGGGTTAGGTGCCTTGCTCAAGGGCATTTCAGCGGTGCCTACTGGTCGGGGTTCGAACCGGCAACCCTCCGGTTACAAGTCCAAAGCGCTAACCAGTAGGCCATGGCTGCCCCATGAGATAGACAGATGGACAGAGAGGCGCAAGGGATGATACTATAACGTCTCGTTGTCACAGATTATGCGTGGTTTGGTGAATGCTGATTGACATGATGATTGGTGTGTGTGTGTGTGTGTGTGTGTGTCCACCTTGCGGTTGAGGCCTCCTCGTGCCTCATCTTTGGGTTTGTGTGGTGAGCTCATCTGCCTCAGTAGCTCCCTCTTCTGGGGGGGCAGGGCCTCTTGGTCCATGCTCTCCAGCTTGAACCGCCTCCAGTCATTAATCACACCCTTGGGGCCTGCAAATGAACACATAGACAGATCAGAGTTCGGCCCTCTACTCGCATGAACCTGAACTGCCACAACTCAGATGTGCAGACAGCGGCTACGTTTCCATGCACACCATATACTGTTTTTATTCATAATAATGACAATATTCCGATGCCATAACCCAAATAAGGTCATATTTGGAATACTAAAAACCGGAATAACACCACTGGCATATATGCCTCTTTTAACCGGAATTGTAACACATCAGACGGAAAATGCCCCTTTTAGAATACTAAATTCTATCTATGTTCGTGCAAGGAATTTTGGTAGCTTGCTTTGATTCCCTGACACTTTGTAAACATAGCGAAAAGTGTGGCAAAAGGTTTGCACTTCTTAAGTGAATACGAGGTCAATTTATGTATTAAATCCTGAAAGTTTAAATGTCAAGATTGAATTTATCGATGGGTGAAAGTATCGTAATGCGCCACGACACAGGATTTGCACGCACTGCTGACAGATGAAGAATCGGTGAAAACCCCTCAATCAAAGCAGTGTATTATAAGGCTAAAATGCAAAACAATAGCGGCTCTAATCTGGCCAAATTCATATGCTGATTAACATGTAAACGGGAATATTCCGTTTTTGCTTCACATGGAAACATCTTATTCTGAATATTGCCATAACCAGAATATGTTCCTTAATCTGAATATGCTATGCATGGAAACGTACTCAATGTGTCACAGTGTTGTGAGAAAAATCTGTTCAAAAACAACCACAGGCCAAATGGTTGAGGTGGTTTTGAGGTGACTTGCTGATTGCCTCACAGTGTGGATACATTTGTTTAGTGTGTGTGTGTGTGTGTGTGTGTGTGTGTGGTTTTAGAAAGCAGAATTTGAATGCATAAACAGAACCTGATGGTCAGGATTTCTAACATAAATTGTTTGTGTAAACACTGTCCTGATACCCAACTGTTCAACCTACAGAGTTTGAATTGAATCACTAAACACTGGTATTTTTCCGTAGTGTTACGGAAAATGCCACATTTCTACTCTACTGTAATTGCTGTTTTTCTTCTTTTGACATTACCAGATTGTTTTGGTATGAAAATAACAGTGACTAATGTTTGTTGGGAAACAAACAGCAAGTCCAAGGAAAAGTCCTCAAGCTATTTGTCCTACAAGTGCCCGCTGAGGGGATCCAATCAGTGGATTAAGGCAAATGATTGTCCCTGAGGACCATTTGCCAGCTCTGTGTCTGGCAATCTCGCTGAGATAATGCATGGCAGCAACCTCAGCCATTAACCTTTCGCATGCTAATCTCCCAACAAGATGCATTAGCTATGTTGCTTAGCTACATGTTTACAATTTAAGACACGTGTCTCTGCTATATATACAGATCTTGTGGTACATCTTGTAGTGGGACACTCGTGCATACGTTTAGCTACTCTCCAGGTCTGGTCTGGTGGTGTTAGTGAAAATAGCAAACATGAAATGCATTTTGAAATGACATCCAAATAGTTGGCTTGAATTCTCACCTGTTTGGGTCACCTCGTCCATGTCCTCAGCCATGTTGTCTGTGGATAGTTTACCTGAGAAGGCATGAGCAATAGAATCAGAGGTTATTCAAGTATTCGTGCGGATCTTAGCAATAGAGTCAGTGGATGGGTGAAGCTGAAGCTGACAGATTTATGTTGACAGGTGGCTGTGGGCAGCAGCATGAAGTCTTAAGTAAGTAAAGTTCCCTACTCACTATTGTGTGGTGGTAGAATAGGAATGAATATTTCTGCACTGTAAACTGACCACTTCTAATACCTCTCCTTAATAGCTGAGTAGCCTGTATCAAAGGTTAATCCATTTGTTGGCATGTGTGAAGTTCTGACAATTCAAGTACAACATAAAAAAATCCACCTCATATATTTGAGGGGCATGTGGCATGCATGTGCCATCTAGCCTTGTGTAATCTCTGTTGTGTGCTAGCCCAGTGTTCTACCTGTCTAACTACACTACATGGACATGAAAGATAATGAATCACCTTAATGAGATCTACAAAATACACTGTAATCACAAAGCCCCCAATGTAGGGCTGCTAGTCCATAGAAACACCTCTTATGTCTATGGATATGCTAGTCCGTTATTGAATACCTTTCTTAAACCTTAAACGTTTTTATGAAAATGCTTGTAGCATGATGTCAACTCTAATGTCATTGTAAGGCGATGATTTTAGCCAAGCCTGTCTTGAGCTGTCCTTACAGTATAATCCCTATGCTTCTGGTTTAATTCGTTTAAATGAATTAAACGAGACACCGCCAGCAGTTCTGTTGGCACTACATGGAATACCACTGAAAAGCACTGCAGAATTACATTGGTGTTTTCAAGTGTTATCACATTCTATCTCATCACCACGACAACACATTGCATCACTTACACCGCCACTCCTTGTTACAGACAAAACACATTACGTAATTATGAGTGATTCATGCCATAGCCCCCAAGAGGGAGGGTTTAAGGAGCTGCTTGGGACTCGGGATTGGCCTTCGGTGGCGTTGCCTAGGCTCAGGTGGATTTGCAGTGGACCTCAGTGGATTAGGGTCTGAGTGGATTAGCTCACTTCACTAGCACAGGTGACGGCATCTCACAACAGGAACTGGTTGTCATTGCAGCGATACCGTCATAGCCAGACATGGAAAGAAGGGGAAAAAGCACCGCTGCCCTGTCTCATGGCACTATCCCTTATATTAGAAAAGAAAAATAATCAATAACATTCTATGGAAATTGTTAATTATCTAATCTATGAGGAAATGATTCCACTGTCATTCTGCATCTTCAAAGTAGTTTATGAAATGATCCCCATGTCAAGAGTTAAGGATTACAACCCTTGCTGCTAAATGAGTATTTATGTGTTATTGTCACCTAATGTTAGATGTGACTCCTCCATGAGCAACAAAAAGTGTGTTTCTTAATCTCTCTCTGAACCTTTTGTCTGCATGGAGACAGATGGCTGAACAGCAGGCCGCAGGTCTGTGTCAGCCGAGAAACAGAGAGTGCAGTAAAGACCATTCAAACCCTCCATTAAACCGATTGTGTGAAAGTGGCTTTTAAGACAATGCATTCCAAACCCATTCTGTATACCTTTCTCTAGTAGTCTACCACTGGTAAGAACTCATCAGCTAATCAAACCACAAGCCCAATTTCTTGGCTACATGTCCATTGTTGCGTTATTGCATGCGTTACTGTGAAGCATCCACACCCACACCCTCTTATCTGCCTGAAGTAGTGTCTGCTCTGAGATGCATCCATCTCTGTTGGTTGGCTGCTGTTGGCGTGTGAGCATGCAGGAGTAGACCCATCAATCTTCCTCTGCTGTCTTGGTTTTAGTCGCGCTAATGAGTTTGGACCCCCAAGGCCCAGAGCTTTCCAGGTGGTCACTGGCAGCATTTTACACATTTTTTTGGTGTTTTTTTTTTTTTTTTTTTTTACTTTGAAGGGGGTGGGGGTAAACTGTGTTTGACGTGCTTCAACAGGTAAAAGATTGATGGAGAGCTGAAAGCTGAAAGGCACACTTTCTTTTATGCTTCGCTCGACCTCCAAGTGAATATAAAGAAGGTTCCAGAAGGAGGTGTCTTTCTGAAGAATGGTAATTGTTGTCATTGAAATTTGTGGGAAGTCACTGACTCACCTGTGAAGGTGAGTTTTCTAACATGGCTCATCTGAGCTAAAGTTGGGTGACATCTGTCACAATGTGTAAGAGGAACTTTTGTCATCGTGTGTGTCATGGAAGAGAATGATGCACAGAGGCTGTAAACGTGTGTGTGTGTGTGTATTTGTGCGTGTATGTGTGCAACTATGTGATTGTGTGTGTCTGTGTTTTGCGTCACACATCATGTGTAAAGGTAGCACTGTACGTCATTAAGTTTAAACCCGATTAGCTGCCTTCTGAACTCTGGGAAGTAATCAGTCACAGATATAGCTACATTAAATCCCTTTCACACACTCTCACACACTCACACACACACAGACAGAGTTTTGTGCCATCACTGTGCACGCATACATAGAAGGACACACATTACACATGCACACTTATACACAGGGGTGTAGTGGTAAAATAAGAGGTGGGTAAACTATGAATTCTAAAACTGATAGTTCCGGTCCTTGATTGTGATTGGCTGAATCGCATTTGATGCCATTGTAAAAGGCAGCATAAACATACACCTTGACCGCATTTCGTTCTTTATTACTGCACTACCGTAACTTGATACAACTTGACCTCCAGATGCTCAAATTTAATTGTTTCTCTATGAAATGATGCAACTGACCATTACAACGCGCCTAAAATAAGTAAAATGTAAAATGAGTAAGATGCAAGCAGGAAAAAAGTGAGGCTCAAGCAGAATAAAAACGAGAGGTGCTAAAAGGTAAAAATAATTCAACTTTTCAGATTGAGGTTTTTTTTTTCCCACAATGGGTTGTTGCTTTGCTCCCTGCCTTAGCTAAGTCAGGGAGCTAGCTATTTAGGGGAGCGTACCTATGTTCCCTGGGTCCTATGTTTCCCGCTTTGTATGGGGCCGGGGAACATAGGACCCTTTTTGAAAACCCTAAGCATAACCCTAACCCTAACCCTGAGCAGGGAACATAGGACCCGGGGAACATAGAGATGAGCCCCTATTGAGCTCATTATAACGTATCATAGCAACAACATGTACGCTGTCAATTTCCTGCTTACATGCTTTTAGCACTCTACTGCTTTGGAATACTTGTGTTTCGGAGGTGAGAAAAGCATATCAGTGTGAACGCTGCCTTTGAATCAACAGAAGCTATCATGGGCCGGCCAGCCAGTGGGAATTAAATGTTTTAGCTGCAAAGACTAAGATTATGGTGTTGACTTAATTTATTAAGTCTGGTTCAACCTGTGAATTGTATTGCCTTTAGAGAGAAAGAAGAAAAGAGAGAGAGAGAGACAGTGTTGTGTGTGAGAGAGAGAGAGAGAGAGAGAGAGAGAGAGAGAGACATACAACTATGACCTTCAGTTCCCAGGAAACCAACACAAAACAAGATTAACCCTTCCCCAGACTGTCTCCTGCTTTTATCCCGGTATTAGCTTAACTCTGCCAATTCGCTTTCTCCAATGTCCAACTCTGTTCACACTCTCTGTCCCTGCAGTATCAGTAGCCTACACCCCTCTTTCAGTGTCTTAAAAAATGAATGTGAATTCATTTACCCAAAAAGGTATTTCATCTACAGTAAGCTTACAATTTTGCGGTTCACTGGTGCACCTGATCCATGCACCTGATTTATCATCATGAGTAAGACATCAATGACAAAAAAAAGCCCAACCCTTCCTGTCCAGTTAGGGACCAGCACCATTCCTCATGCTGTCAAAACAACCCAGTGACCATAGCAACAATGTGTCAAATGCGTGCGTACTCACCATAAATTACTGTAAATAAAGACAGAGGCACTGGTCTGAAACCGAACTGTTTACCATTTGGTCAGCCTTTAGGGCAAACGTTCAGCAACAACTAAAATGAGATTTTGGCAGATCAGTCCCAATGTATTCAAGGCCTGCCCAGCATTGAAGGCTTTAGACACATCGGACCCACAAACTCCAAAAATGCTCAAAGTGCACCCACTACAGACACTGCACCATTGCACCATTGCACCATTGCAACTTCTATCCATTCTCACTGAGAACACTTCCTCTCAGACCTAAGGACCATCTAAAAGTCACACACAGAAGCAAGACTGCAAGACTCATTTTGTGCACTACTAAATGCATCCACTAAATGCATCCATGCAAGCCAAGACTTAAACGAGGAGGCCTAAACAGCTTTCTGCTTACCTGCCTGGGTGCAGAGATGAGTGAAGGAGTGTGTATGCTCTCTCTCTGGTGTCCTGCTCTGGTCTGTGGAGTGGTCAGTTGGCTCTTAGGGTTATCATATGTGTGTGCATCTGTATGTGTGTGTGTGTGTGTGTGTGTGTGTATGGACACAGAGTGCTCATAGGGGCAGGGCCTCGAAGAGACTTCTTAGAACAGAGATGCTCAGTGCACCTCACAGGAATAGCACACTAAGAGGATTGAAGCCCAAGAATTAGACACCTACACTAAGTTAGAATGGCATGTGATTGAGAGAGAGAGAGAGAGAGAGAGAGAGAGAGAGAGAGAGCATGGAATTGAAGGATCTTCGAACGTTTAGCGACTGGTTAGGGCTTATTTTTACTCATTCACATCTTTTTGTAAGTCCACCACCACCACCACCACCACCACCACCAGTGCACTGCTCTGCTCTACTTACCCTCCATAACCCCTCTGCCATCCCACCTATCAGTTCCCATGACCTAGACGGTAGACTAAGGTGCTAATTATACAAAGGTGATGGTGTTTTCCATACTCATAGGGAACACTGATTTAAATGGGCATCTGAACTATACTGTACCTTTGGCTGAAAGCAACTACTGAATGTATAAATTATGGCTGTCAAAAAAAATGCATTCATTTTGATCAATTAATCACAGAAAAAAATTAAGCGTTAAAAAATGAACTCTGATTAATCTAGGGCTGCAGCTATCGATTATTTTTGGAATTAAGTATTCTAATGATTATTTTATCGGATTTTTTTGCGTTATTAAGTGCAATTTATTAATATGCACAACAAATGTCATGCTGTAAACTAGCCCTATAGTCACTTCAAAGTCAATTAAAGGAGAATTCCGGTGTGATATTGACCTAAAGTGTGTTGAAACATGATACCGAGTGTGAACGTGTCTCATAGCTCATCTCGGTTTGTCCCCTGCACTCAAAATCTGGCGCTAGTTAGCCGATGCTACAAACAGTTTTTTGATGGGGGTGCCTCGGGCATCGGCCTAGCCATGTAAATAAATCACTGTTTTACATCATTTACGAGGCTCAAAGTAGCTCCATACTTCATTGGTAGACTTCCGAAGGCCTTGACATTTAAAACGAGACATTGAGAACCTTGAAAAAGCACTGGTTTACTTAAAAGACGATTTATACAGACAGTATCGTAGAGTTTAGCGTTTGCAGCCATCTTGAATTTAGTCACGATAAGTCGAGCGACGAGTATGAATGAACAGGTATGATAAGGGATCAGATTCCAAAAATAATTCCGTGGAAATGCATGGATTCCAGTTGCTGCTACTGGAAGAAACTGGAATCCATGCATTTCCACAGAATTATTTTTGGAATCTGAGTTTTGTAAAAGCAAGTACAATGATAGTACCTGATAGTACATGTTGTTACACAGGTTGTACCACTGTACCTAATTAGGTAGGTACACTGTAACAGCGACACATTAAAATAAAGTGTTACCAACCTTTATTTTACCAGGAAGGTACCATTGAGGCACAATGTCTCTTCTGCCAGGGAGTCCTGGTCAATCTACCGAAATTAATTTGAATTGATATATTTTTAACATACTTTCATAGCAAACATTGATGGATGTGATTAATTTAGATTAATTGATCGCAGAGTAAGTAATTGATTAGATTTTGTTTAATCGATTGACAGTCCTAATGTAAATGTAATGCAAATTGAATGTCAGCGAGTAAATTGTTTATTTATTCTATGTAGGCTATTTGTTACCACTGTATTGTGCTGTATTGTAAATATTATGTAAAGTTTTTTACATGCTTGTATGTGTTTTCAGTACTATCTCTCTTCAAAGCTCAATATTTCCTTTTCAAATTCTAACTTTCATGTTAAGTAAACACAGCATATTGTTAGACACTTCCTATCTTACATTTTGAAGGGCAGTGCCTTAAAAAGTATACAAATGTACAACTTGTACAAGGTCTGACCATTGTGTGAACTATGTCCAGAAGTGTTTCATGACATTCAAATCTGTCACAGACTGAGCATTAGCTCTGTGTGTGTGTGTGTGTGTGTGTGTGTGTGTACGTGTGGACAAGGAGCACTTGTGTCACATTAGGTTGCATTTTTGCAGATTTGGTGTGGGATTTCTCAAGTTTCAGAAATGCATGACTGAAATGTAAGTTGAGTGTTCCACTTCCAGAATGGGAGTATGACGGGAGTGCCTGAAGTAGGTCCATATTGTGGCAATATTTACCTCATATAGCCTATCCTCTTCAAGCATAATATTTGTGTAAATTCATTATTGGTAGTACTCGCAACTTCCAGATGCTGATTATGCCGATTAGACCTCTTGAGTTGGGGAACATGTCCATAAATTGCATCTTTTATTTGTTTCTACAGTATTTACTCCTCACTGAAGTCATGTTTGGAATTGTGAGGTAAAGTGAGTGGTAGTTCACTAGGAATGATGACGGGGAATATCATATTTTAAGGTTGTATCAGTGATTTCAGGCCCAAAAAATCCGCTAGCTTTCTGCCCTATAAGCAGGTCGTCAAAAAAATGCGTCTCTGTAGGCAGCCTAGGCTCCGAGATCTGTACACAAAACCAATTGCTACCAACAAGGGTTGGCAACCCACTCAAAGGCAAAATAAAGTGTTTCAACCAATAACTGACCAGATGCGCGTTTAGGAGAGTTTTAATTGCACGCGAGAGAGGGGGAGGAAGTAGCAGGCTAGCTCTCTGTTTTGTTTGAACATCAACAGAAGTGACGTATCCCCGCTATCGCTGATACAACCTTTAAATACTGTCACATAAAAAGTCCATGCTTGTTTTAACCTGTTTTTCCTGATTGCTAACACGCTATGTCCGGTTCCCTTGGCTTTCCCTTTGTCATAATAGAAGAAGCTATATTCGTGAATTGTGTTAACAGTTTATCATCAATGTTTATTTATTTTTTATTTTTTTTATTATAGCATTGTTTTGACAGTGTTTTCCTGTAAGGGTAATCTCTATGATAAATTAAAAAAGATTGTCTTGAATTGACCATTTCAAGAAAAAAAAACTTTGGTAGAAGTGTTTTAATATATTCCCTCTGGTGTGTAACAGACAGTCACATAGTGTGTGTTTTTGACTGTGTGTGTGTTATTAGAGAAAAGTTTAAATGGGAACTGGCAGTTAGTGTTGTTTTGAGAATTAATTTATAGATTTTTAGAAAAATTGTCAGTACAAATTCAGAAAATGTCTTGTTGCTGGGGAATGTATTGTTGTTGAGGGAAAAGCAGTAGTCTCACTTTCTCTGAAGGCCTAGTTTCCCATCATAAGCTGGTGTTACTTCTGTAGACATCACTGTAGTGCTGCAGTTAAGCCACCCTCTCTGTTCTGACATGTGCCTGACTAGTCTTTGAATACACATCAGAATACCAGTTGTACACTCTTGTGTCCCCTGTAATCTACTTGTTAATCTATTTGTGATGTCAAAGCACATCTCTGCTAATCTGAATCACAGTGAAAGTGAGATCACGCCTTGCAACTCCCCCCTCAACACACACGGACATACACACATACACATTCAGTCCATCCTCTGTTGCTTTTTAAAAAAAGGGACTCAAGCCGTGGGTAAGCCTCTCCTGCCTGTACAGCTAAACGGATGACGAGCCTGGCGTGGACCCAGCCCCCTGAACTGCTGACCTCTGTGGAGGGAGGATGATTCGCCACACCTCCCCGCCAGTCATCCCGTCTCTTAAGAGATCTCCCTGGGAACTTGAGGGCGATCCGGTTGAGCTGGGCGTTGACAGGCCAAAGAATCGCACTGCACGTTGTAGATGGTGTGCAAGGGTGGCAACTGGGGTTGATCTGAGGAGACTGAGATATCTGAGCCCGTCTTGGGGTGTGTGTTTAGAAAGTGACATAATCCAGCCCAAGAAGTGCAAAAGACTTACCCAGAGTCCTGTGTGTCACAAGGAATGACGCGTCATGATGACATGATGATCACGATGCGTATTTCTTCCAGGGGAACATGTTAACATGATTTCTTTGTCAGCAGTTCATTTGATCTCAATTGTATGTGCAGCTTTCACTTTTAAATGTGATTATTCACATATTTACCAATGATTCTAAATATCTGAGGTATAGAATGAGGAGAGTGAAACTGTCTGGGTGGGTGGTGTTTGGGAGGGTGGGGGTGGTTGGCTGCTTTGTCGTTTTGTTGATAAAAGAAAACAGTTGTTTCCAAAAAATACATTGTTTTCAATAACAACTGATATGGGTTAAGGTTTTACTACACATCTACTGATTTAAAAAAATGAATTCTGAAATAAAAGTTAATCAATAATTTCCCAGGAAGAATATTCGTACTTCGGTACATTTACACATTATATATCTTGGTAGAACATTGAAACAATGACAGGAGATTTGTCAAATACTGTGTGAGTGAGTGTGTGTGTGCGTGTGTGTGTGTGTGTGTGTGTACTTGTGGACAAGGAGCTTCAAGCTTTGGGAACATTTTGATAGACCCTTTGGGTTAGAACAACAAAGCTGAGTGCCTAATGAGTGCTTTTTAAGAGCAGCCATCGGGTTAAAACAACAGAGCGTGAACCGTGATAACTGCACCAATTACACCAGGCCTGTGTTAGTTTTGGAGCTGCCACCCCACGCCTGTCAAACTGCCACTCATATCAGAGCCCAAGATCAGAGCATCCTAATTTGTGTGCTCAGGCAGATGTGTGTGTGTGTGTGTGTGTGTGTGTGTGTGTGTGTAGTGATGTGAATTGTGAGAGTTCCCTTCTTGGGAACTCTTGGGTTGAGGATAGGGTGAGGTTCTGGTTGGAGGAATCCCCTTCCTGTAGTTAGGTTACAGAGGAAAAATAACAAAAGCAAAAGCAGAGATCTAAGAGATTGCAGTATTTAATAATAAGCAACAGATAGATTCAACTGTATCATTTCATATAGATGTATATAATATGTTCTCATGCATTAGGTGGTAAATAATTCCACCAGTCCCCACCCCCTGGCCCTGTGGGTATTCTCCTGAGCCAGTGTCATCACCAGGGTTAACCAGTCACGTCCCTAGAGATGGAGTCACTGTAAACTCGGAGTGAACCCTCCATCCTGCACGACAGCATTCCCTCTTCTGGAATCCATACCATTTCTCGGAGGCATCGGGCCCGTCAGCCGCTACCTTGGTGGTCATGAACAGGGCAGAATGCGTGGATGGGAGAGTGTCTGTTTCATCCCACGCCTCACCGGGCCAGATGAAAAGGCCCTGCACCACGACCGTCTGGCGGCGGCGGCACGCTGCTCTGATCAAAGGGAGGGAGAGAGTGAGCAGGACAGGACCGCTTTCGACCCAACAACAACAGCCGGCAGCAAAAACAAACCAACGAGCCGATTTATGGGAAACAGGAGGGGCCACCCTCATTCTGAGAGAGAGAGAGAGAGAGAGAGAAAGAGAGAGAGAGAAAGAGAGAGAGAGAAAGAGAGAGAGAGAAAGAGAGTGCCCTGTATCTGTGTGTCTAAATTTGAATGAATGAGAGGCAGTTTGTGTATGTAGCCTACATACTGAGGACACTGACCAGTGTTTATATTGACAGACATCTCACGTCATTTAAAGTCTATTCAGATATTTCCATTAACATTATGAGGCGTCATTTGCAAAATAAGCTTGTGACGTGTGTACATGCACACACACACACACACACACACAGACAGCGTGGGGCAGCCCATTCCAAATATGGTCAAGGGAAAAATGCTTCACCACATCAACATCCTATCAACCGCCACACTCTTAAAACGAATGTGTTGTCCCTATCTGAACACAGAGATGTGTTAAAAACAATGCAAGTTGTGTTGTTTTCAACACATTCGTTTTAAGAGTGCATAAACTCCAGACAATACTGCAGTAAAGCAAGAATCATTCAGGGTCTTGGCCAGTCAGGGGCCCTGGATGAACATGCCACCATAGGGCCAATATGTTGGCAGACTGATGGCTATTTTTCATTCATTCATTCATTCATTTCATTCTTTCATAGCCATCTCAAAGTGTTCTCAACAGATAACACAACAAATACATACAACCCGAAATCAGAAAAAGTTTGGATGTTTTGTAAAATACTAATAAAAAAGGAATGTGATAATATACAAGTCTCGTAAACCCATATTTAGCAGCAAAAAGGACATATGAAAATATTGACTATTTCATGAAAAATATAGGATCATTTTGAGTTTCATGCAGCAACATGTTTCAAAAAACGTTGGGACAGGGAATGTTTACCATTGCACTGCTTCACCTCTTCATTTAATAAAATTCTGTAAATGTTTAGGAACTGAGAAGACCAGTTGCTAGTGTTTTGAGAATTAAATGTTGTCCCATTCCTGCCTGATATAGGATTTTAGTTGCTCAGCGGTATGAGGTATTCTTAATCATGATACACCTAATTTGACAGATCTGGACTGCAGACAGCCATTTTAGCATCTAAACTCTATACTGTATAAATAGGTGCAGAACCCATTTTGCCATTGCTTTCCTGAAATATTCAAGGTCTTCCCTGGAAAATAGTTGTTGGGGTTCGAACTGAGCACTAAAACAAGTTGGATAGGTTGGATACTTGGATAGGCCCTCTCCTCTTTAGCCCAGATGAGTCCATGATTTCCAAATTGCACATTTTGATCGGTCTAACCACAGGATTTTTTTCCAGGTTACTTCAGTCCATTTTAAACAAACTCAGGCCCAGATAAGACGGTAGTGTTTCTGTATCATGTCTAAAATACAATTTTTGCTGTTGCATGATAAAATTTACACTAGCATTTCTGAATTGAGTATCAAACTGTGCTCATAGACAATTGTTATCAGAGGTTTTCCTGAGCCCATACAATTTTCCCAATGATTTTCTTTACAGAAACAGCTCTGGTTTTAATCCAGTGCCATTTGAGATCCAAAAGACCTCGGCCATCCAATGTTGTTTTTCAACTCTATCCCTAGTTTGCAAAGATTTCTCTGGATTCTCTGAATATTTTAATGATATTATGTATTGTAGATGATGAACTCCCAAAATACTTCACAATTTCATGTTAAGAAGCATTAAAATTACATTGTTTCATCATTTGTCCACACAGGTTTACATTTTTTACAGGCTATGCAGAGTGATGAATACCTCCATATCTTTACTTCTAAGAGACTCTGCCTCTCTAGAATGCACCTTTTCTACCCAATCATGTTGCCAGTTACCCTAATTAGTTGTGAAACATTCCTCCTTTTTGTTTTCTTTATCATTCATAACACAACTTTTCCAGCATTTTGCTACCCCTGTCCCAACTTTTTTGTAAACGTGTTGCTGGTATCAAATAATCAAATTTGTCATTTTCAACATTTAAAATGTCGTCTGTGTCCTTTTGGCAACTAAATAATATTATGAGTTTACAAGATTGGCAGATTATTACATTCTGTTTTTATTTACATTGTAGCCTACTCAACGTCCCAACTTTTCTGATTTTGGGTTGTATACATACACATAGTCTTATAGAAATACACACACGAAATAAATAAATACTTGTACTAATGTTTGCAGTGTGGCAACAATTTAAAACAAGTACTCATAATGACCACCAAAACTTGTTAAGTGATGCACTGTGGATTCGATCATCCTTTTTACTGACCACAACATCCTCTGGTCAAAATAGACTGCACCACAAGAATTATTTGGCCACGGAACAATGACTAAGCAGCATCACACCACTTGAAGACCTATGTGTGGATGTATGCGTGGATGTATGTGTGGATGTATGCGTGGATATATGTGTGGATGTATGTGTGGATGTATGCACTAGCTTTTGTCTCCTTTGTTACTACAGTCTATACAAATTCAGCCAGTCTTCTCGTCACATGGTTTGATGTGCTTTCTGCAGGATCAGTGTCATCATCAGGGTTAATCAGTCATACCCCCTGAGATGGAATGCTCCATTAATTTGGAATGAAGCCTGTACTTCTATGGAGAATAGACCATGGATTATGCGATGACGCATCAACCACTTTTCACACTTCAGGAATCAAAGGGAGTAAAATACACAGGGTTCCTTTTAATCTAATCCCACATTGTAGCCTACACATAATATAAACAAACACGCACAAACAAAAAGAGAGACAGATAAACATAGAGAACTCCAGACAGGCATGCAACTAATCCTAACTGTCTAAGTGTCTCTAAGACTCAAAACGCCTGTGCATGCTAGTGTTAGCGGTATGTTCTCACTATTTTCATTCTGGCACTGGTCATTAGATTACATAGCATGTTATGCAACACTGATCACGAGAGAGAGAGAGACAGAGAGCTGAAGCTCTCCATTACATAACAAAGCCTGAAGGAGTTGGCTGCTGCCTGAGGACTTGCGCCTGCAGTTTGGATTTGTCCTGGTGTTCCTGGTGGACACCACCAGAGGGCACTATTCCTCTAAATCCTCCGGAGAGACGGTCCAGACTGCATGGAACTGGAGGGGGAGGAAGCTGAGGAGAAGGTTGTTTCGTGACTTTACTGTAAACGCAGGAGCAGTGGAAAAATACAGCAGCGATTGTCTGTAAAACATTCACCTCTTCCCCGTCTCTCGTGTCCAGCCACTTTGTCCACTGCCTCCAGCGGACAGTGGGGCTTTTCTGTCTTTGGCCAGTGACACTGGCGGCCTTCTGGCGAGACAGAAATAATGTGAGAATTTTAGGATGAGGTCAAAGCAGGGAGTACCGGTAAATTAAAGATGAAGCGTCGAACAGGAAATTGAGGGTGCACCCACACACACGCAAACGGAATCTCTTGAGGAAAATCCCCATTGGAGTGAAGATGCCGATGTCACTCTTCATTCAGTCTCTCTCACACACACACACACACATACACTCTCTGCCAATGTTTTTGTTTCTCTTTCATTTCACTGCACAGAAACCAGGTCATTCAGTCAGCTGAATGACACGTCACTTAACTAAAGCTCTACAGACACTAATAACACATTGTGTAACATAACAGTGATGATTAATTAAATAAAACATGTCATTAAATAATGAAATAATGGGGTTTCCAGCAAAGATTCTAGAACAGAGCTCTGTTCTAGAATCTTTGGTTTCCAGTCCAAGACCACCAAGGGATTATGACGTTAAAGTTTCGCATTCTTGCACTGACTCTGTCCATTGTCATATTTGTGGAATGACCGCAGTTTCCTTTTTCCTTTTTGTCTCTGGTCTTTGTTTTTGGTCGTCATCTGAGCTCATTAACATACAGCGTCAGTGGGACAGACCAGACAATTAAGATTGATTTAACGGCAACGTCAGAGAAACTCTCTCATGATGAAAACCTTGAGGCGGGGGGGGTGGGGGGGGGGGGGGGGTGGGGTCCCTATTTGACACCGAATCCTCAACAAGTTGCCTCCCACCACCGTCAGAGGATTTCATGAAGGGGTTAGGTTAGGGGCCGTCACCATCGGACCCCAGTATCAGGGCCCCCTCGCTGCTCTGACACACAATGCATAGGGAAAAAGAACGGATTGGCTGGAAAGTGAACGTACATCGGGGGCGCCAGAGAGGGGGGACGGAGAGGGGGGACGGAGAGGGGGATGATGCACAGTGTAACTGAGAAACGTGTGAACGGATGAGAGTGGAGAGAGCTCAGACATGAGCTGATCCCTCAAGCATGTTCAAACACACTCCATGAGCGGCCTCGCGTACAAGAGCACACCCTCTCAAACACACACACGCACGCACGCACATACAGACGCACACACACACACACACACATACACACGCACACATGCACACACACACACACACACACACACACACAGACATGCATAGACACACACACACTCTCTCTCTCACACACACATATTCATGTACTCACATAAGCAGTGCACTAATTGTTCATCATTTAAATAAGGACCACTTGTACACACATACCCTCTATATACACACATACACACATTCACTCACACAGACACACACACACACACACACACACACCACTCCACCCGAGTCATTAAAGCAGAGCCATTCCCTTTACAGGAATTCTCTGTATAGAGTTTCACACACACACACACACACACACACACACACACACACACACAGAGGCCTCCTTTCACTTGTTCTGACTCTCTCATTATTAGAGGCTTCTTTGATTATATAGACAATAATGTGTGGAGCCCCATGTCTGGCTTCTCCAGGACTGGACCGCTGGATGCACCCCATCGTTAGATGAAAATATGAGTCAGATGGCCTTTCACATTTACCAGCAATCCTACCGAAAAAAAAAAAAAAAAAAAAAAAAGCCTGCGGAGAGGCTTTCGGTAATTCCGACAAATTTTCAACGCAATGGAAAGTCTTTGTGAACTACTGTAGGGGCAGTAGTCTTTGCCGCACGTGTGTTGAGTTGAGCTGAGTATGTGTTACTGGCGTCACTGAGTCGTGGTCATTCATTAAATAGCTAAAAAGTTTTGTGTTCTGCAACACCTAGCCTTAAAAGGGGTGCTTTATTCTTGAAAGATCTATTTGTTGGTTTTACTGGCTGGCGAGGGTCATGAAGGGTGGTGAGCATTTTTACTGGGATGGTGTGCTGCCTTAGAGTAACACTACGATAAACCCACAGGACAATGTGTATTGTTAAGGTAGCATAGGCAACCTGGTGTTTATTGCATTAGTAAGTCACTCAAGAGGCTTTTCCCAATAGAGGCAAGTCATGTTTGTTTGCTCACAATACCACAAAGAGTGAGCATCTGTGATTTACTCAGAAAAATCTCAGGTTATGTAGCCACATACACAGTGTGTTTGTGTGTGTGTAAGGGTATCACAGGTGACTGGTAGAGGAAAGGGTAATGAGTAACAGACAGGTGTATATATATAAAGTGGTGACAGGTGACAGTTACAGATGTGTGCGCCAGGGTAATGGTGACCGCCGTGGGACCTTTGTAGATAATTTGTCATTCATGTGTAATGGGGTGTGGCAGTTAGTGTTGGCATTCCAGGTTGCTATGGCAGTGTCAAAACAGCATCCATTCATGGACAGACCCTACCAATAATAGGATAGGATACAATGCAAAATCTGCTTTTCTAGTGTTATTAAGTGTTAAATCTAGTTTGTATTGTTTTTAGTATTATGAGATGTACCTACCGCTGTCTCGTAAGTAATTTTGACTGAGTTTAATTTTGACTGAGTCTGAGGTCTTATCAATACTAACTTGCTTGACGCACTGGTAGCCAAATTTGCTGAACACACTGACAGCCTAATTTGTTTGTTTTCTTGATAAAATAACTATGACTCTTATTAAAGGAAAATTCCAGCAATTTCAGAGATTCCAGATCTCTGTTTCTTAAAGAAGCCCTATGCAAGTCTGGTTATTCCTTCGCTGTTCCTGGGTTTTCGCCTGATTTGGGCTCACATTTTTCTAAAAAATTAATCTAATTAATTACATACTCTGTGATTAATTAATCTAAATTAATCGCATATATTTTTTTTTCTGTGAAAGTATTTTAAATATTTAATCATTGAATAATCAGCATTAGTGACATTAAAGTTCAAAGACTCTTTTATTATTATTCACTGTTCAAATAATTGCCATAATAATCTATGATATGACCTAATATGCTGAGGAAATAAATTCAAAAGTGCTTTGGGAAGAAGTTTTTTTTTCTCACATACAAGGCATTTCAGGCCACAGATATAACCTAGGGGACACAATGAAAATAAATTAACACTCCCCTCAATGTCAACACTTATTTCTTTGCATTGATGTGCGACTATAGAGTTGATGTGCGACTATAGAGTTGAGGAACTCCGGTGACATGCAAATTCCTTGCTGCAGACATTGTAGAGGACTTTATTTTCAACACTTTATTTTTTATCAGCACCATCAGGCCGTTTTTTAAAAGTAAATGTTCCAATCAATGATCCAGGCAGCACATTTTCTTCTCTCTCCTTCATTTTACAATTTCTAATGTCTAATTTTTACTGACAAGAACGGCATGGGCTCAAAGGTCATACGGAATCGATTAATCTGCACTAATTTTTTTTTACTCAGTTATTTTTTCTCAAATTAATTAATCGAAATTAATCAGTGTTATTTTGACAGCCCTACATTTTTCACGACATAGCTCCCCCTGCAGCTTCGGTAGCAAGTGACTGCTACGCTAAACCCCCACTAGCTAGCGAGCTAGCCATCAAGAAACCAAGCTAAACACATACAGGGCTCACAATAAAAATCTCTGATTGACCACCTGTTCGAGGGATTTGCAACAGCCTTCCCCAGCTGTTATAACATGTTTGTAGCATATCGGTAATAATAATAATAACAGAATTATTATTACCGGGGAAATATCAGTATAGGGGAAATATCAGTTTCCTAATAGCCTACCCTACTACGTATCTCTTTGGTTCGTATGTTCTTCCTACATCTCACGGTAAGCTATTTCGTTGCTCTGATTGGTTAGGTCTATCCAATTGAGTGCAGTGCCATTCCCCCTCTGTATCTGTTGAAACCTTTCTTTTACTGTCTATCAAAACACGGCCCATAATTACATCCCAATGGAGCAGTATCAGACTCATATTTTGACTAGAATTTGAATAGGCTATGACAATGTCAGGCTAGATTTGAAGTTGAGTATTTTTCAACTAAAGACACAACAGAAGTTATTTATATATTTGTTGTGTTTGAATTTGCAGCCATTTTTCTATTCCTCCATCCATCCATCCATTCATTAATTAATTAATTAATTCAGTCATGCAGAAAAATCTCCACCCAATCTCAAACCATGACATTGATGAAGCATCCCTTCTATATTCAATCGTTTGTGACACACCAAACCAAACTTCTTCAGATGATTAGCTGATGAATGTTTTCCTGAATAAACATCTCAGGAAATCTATCCTGCCCTATCCTGTATAGCTCTCAGTTGATCGACTACAGGCTCGGTCAGTGAATTGGTTCGTGACACACCCACAGAGGCCTGCATGCCTACCTCTCGTTGAGCTACCACCATGATAGGCTTCCTAAGACACTGAACAAACCAACGTGCAACCAGACATGCCCCGCATGATTCACTTTGATTATTTACACAGTGGAAAGTATTCACCACAGCACATGGCAACAGTGCATTACAATATGATGGGTTGCGTGTTGGCTAATTGAATATCATATAACAAAGTCATAGTGTCGGTCGGACGTTGCACAACCTGGAAGCTCTGGAACGCATCCCGAGTTTATGTGGAGCATATCTGTAAAGGTGTTTCAGAACTCCATCTTCATGGGAGAAATGATTCCGTGTTTAGGCAGATTTATGCTGCAGGGCTACAGGTCCACATTCTTCTAATAGGTAAGGTAATGGGTGAGAGCACCCCAACATATCATGATCCCACCTGTATCACGGTGAGAACAACCACAGCACTCCAGCTCGTCACAGCTTTGGGCCTCTCGTCCCAGGACCAGTGCCATGTATGGGTAGACACAGTCCCTCTGTGTCTGTGTATCTGTGACTCAGCCCTGCCATGATTTGGTCCTCCGTCAGCCCTGCTCACTGTAAGAGCACCCCGACTCGGAATCCCACTTCAAGGAACAACTGAGCCGCCATCTCCCTGCATCTAACATGTCTGAGTCAGCATGACGGAGGAGGTCCGTGTCTGCCGATGGGGGGGTCACAGTTCCGGGGGCCGGGTGCCAGGTACGCAGGGGTGCCGTGTGAGGCTTCTCATGCTCTGCTGAGATAAGCCAGCCGAGTATCACTTCCGCATTCCCCCTGCATTCCACACTGCCTGCAATGCAAACACGCAGTGCAGGTTCTCACCGGAGGCGCTTGACCGCTCACTCCTCGAGGCGGTTTTGACCAAAGCCAAAAAGAGAACGGGCAAGCAGTGTCATGTAGGCTCTGCTTAGCAACAGACTTAACAGACGAGGCTTTAAAACTTGTGTGGTGTTCAGGTGAAATTGACCCGTTTTTAATTTTCACTGAAAGAAAAACTATACAAGAATAATGCTTTTCAGCCTAATACTTCATGGGTTTAGCTTATTTTCAGTGAAAATTAGGTAGACATGCTAACATACCCCTGCACATTTGCATCCTTCACGTTTACATCACAAGATGTTCAGGTGAAATTGACCAGAAAAACACAAACACACACACAGACACACACACACACACTCACTCACACAGATACTCTCTCTTGCTCACTCCAAGCCAGAGAAGTTCCTGCTTTCCTGCAGTCTTTACCCTGTGTAGAGTGGAATCCTGATCAATGTTATTCCAAAACATTCTAAACACCCTTAAGTCTGCACCAATAAATAGCTCTACCAGTGTAGTCAATGTAGTATAGGTCAATTCACTGTGCATACAGTAGGCCCTTCAATTACAGTCCTTCACCTGCATCATGAGCAAGAGACTGAAGACAATATTCTCTGTTTAGAAAACCATGGAGTAAGGACTGGACGAGAGTAAGATGAAGTGGAAGAGTATTCTTTCAGAAACTGAGGATAACTTAAATGGAAACAAAATGAGAGTGCAACCGAGTGTGAAAGTGAATTTGAAGATGACCATGCAATAAAGAACTTCTAGGCTAGCCTCGAGAGGAACCCCACAGTGAGTCACTGAAGCTCCTGGAGGATCCCCAGAATACACCACTGAAGGAACCTCACAGTGAGCCATTGAAGGAACCTCACAGTGAGTGGATAGAGGAACCTCAAAGAAAGCTATTGAAGGAACCTCAGTGAGTTTACAGAGGAGCCATACAACTGAACACAGCTGGCTAGAGGAACCCTTCAGCAAGCCACTGAAGGAAAACTAAGAAAAGTTCCTGTGAAATGTACAATAACCTACTGGCTACGGTTGGCCAGTAACTTATATTAATACATTCCCATCAAATTCACTGTATTCTGTGGCAATAGTAATAAGAAACCATGTTGTAAAAACAAAAAGGCATGAAAAGTACAGCGTATTACTAGTGATTGTACACATTATTTTACCCCGTAGGGAGCCATTGAAGGAACCCCATAGCAAGCCATTGAAGGAAAACTTTCTCATTTCATAATTTCCCTAAATATACATGACTCATGCCACCCAAGTCTTTATCAGAGTGGATTTATAAAAATCTAAATCATAGTTTTATCACAAAAAATTAACTTACATTATTGAAGGCGATCTAGTATGGGATAAAGACAATATATATTTAACTAGAAAAGCATTTTCTGAAGGAAATACAGTGCATGAAAATGCAAGAAATATGATGTAAAATATCATACAGAGTAAAAACAAACTATATTGGTTGCTAGGTAGATGAGGTTTAATATAGTTAGAATGACTGAACAGTTAAAAAGGTGGATAGTTTATATGGTTCAATTATTTGCTAGGTAGGCTATGAGGTTTAATATAGTTGGAATGACTGAACAGTTAAATAGGTGGATAGTTTAAATGGTTAAATTATTTGCTAGGTAGATGAGGTTTAATATAGGTGGCTAGTTTAAATGGTAAAATTATTTGCTAGGTAGATGAGGTTTAATATAGTTGGAATGACTGAACAGTTGAAACAGTTGAACAGGATGTGTAGTCTTATATTAAGAGAATGAGACTGTATGCTTAAAGGTCCAGTATGTAGGAAATAATGGAAAATAAACTGTAACCATTCCAAAAATGATCACCATATGGTGTCAGAGAGTAAGGAAACATGATTAATTGAAGTAATGGCTTATTTGACAACATTACTCTACCCCGTAAAACCCATGAAAAAAAAATGTTTTTCTGGTGGAATGTCTTGGAATTTTTCGTTTATGTTTTGAGCGATTCATTCTAGAATAAGCGTATTAATAATGGGCTAGCGTCCTCCTATTTGGGTTGCCAAATTAGCAAAGGCCAACTGTCAACAGCTGTCAGTTGTAGTCATGAACGCCCTACGAGAGGCAGGCAAATTTCCAAAATTTAAACAAGAAACAAATTAAGTGGACATCGGAGGAGCTTCCTGAGATGGTGGCGTCTTAGATCAAGCGAAGAATACCAAGTCTGGACATAGAGCTGGCCATATTTCTCCACAACAGGTAGCCTAGGCTAAACTTCATCTGCATCGCTAACTTCAGCTAAATATGTTACGTTGGTTAGAGAGGTATTTTTTGTTTTCACTGTTTCCGTAATGTGTAGCTGGGTCATGGTTGGAGAAGCGTTAAAGCAGCTGCAGGTCAACTAGCGTTAGCTAAGTCTTAATTACATCTGGCAACCCAGAAGAGGCTCAGCGTCTGGTAGTCTTGAAGCGTTCACCAGTGTTTTGATTTTGGCCTGCAGAACGTTCGGTAACAATCCTACAAATCGCACCTTTAAAGCCTGAGAAACTGACCGTTGTTGCAGGTGGCCTGGCCACCTGACACAAGATTCTAATTGCTGTGATGTCATAAAGACCTAATAGTTTTTAAATTAATCTTTAATTATTAAGTTGAACTGGCTTTTTGATGGGGCCTAGATGAGCAGCTGGAAGTTGATACAGGTGCAAATCAAGTTAATTAGCCCACTATGATGTCATCAGCCCAATGTTAAGTCTATGGGGAAATTTTGAGTAGTTTTTAATAAATAGTTTAAAAAGTATAAAAGTTACAAAGATGAAAAATACAAAGCCCAGATGTCCTAAGTAAGACCTACGTAACATAGTTTGAATGAAGTTTCTACATTAAACGGTTGAAGCTGCATTAATTGCGTTAGAAGAAGAAGAAGAAGAAGAAGCCTAGGAAGAACAGTACAGTGCATTTTCATGCACTGTAATCATTTGTGTGTGTGTGTATATATATATACAGTATATATGAAGAGTTTGGTTCCAAAATGTTATATCCTCCATTTTATTGAATTTTCATAAATCAATTTTTTACATTTTGTTTTCCAAGTTATTTAAGTAGAACTGTAATTGGGTATTGTTGCTTGATTTATCTTTACTGATATTACCTGAAAAACACAATTAAATGACATGACATTTTAATGTTTTTAAAAATGGAGATATAGCATTTTGGAACCAAACGCTCATATATACTGATATATATATATATATATATATGTATGTATGTATATGTGACCAGGCATGGCAAAACCAGGCACACGTCTCCCCAGAGACATTTTGAGTTATTCACAGATTCTGAAAGTGTAGTTTCAAAGCTATCCAATGATGTATCACTCATGGAGATCTGATAATATTTGAATAAATTGTAGCCATTTTAAAGTACACATCTCAAAGCTTCAAGCTGAGAAATCAGGCTTTTCAATTAGACTACTTTCTCCCTCAATCCATGGGAGGGGAAAACAATGGTCCTCATTTACATGACATTAAGATCAACCCTCCCCCCTGTCACGGTCACTGATCTGTCAGCCTGCAGTGCATCATATGATGCTAATGACCCATTGAAACTATCTGTAATGGGTTACAGAACCAGCTAGTAGCAATGGATAAAGTAGTCCAAAACAAACATGAGATCACGTTTGCAAACCATGTTATTTTGAATTAACACCCAGTGCAAGGCACCAGGTTGGCAATGGATTTAGCAGGTTTAGCAATGGATAAAATAGTCTAAAACGTGAACTAAACAAACATGAGATCACGTTTGCAAACCCTGTTAATTTGAATGCACCCTGCCATCAGTCAAAACAAGACATTCTTGCATTATTCAAATTAATTGCCCACCAAAACTCTCTGTAATGGGTTTTAGCTAGTAGCCTATGGTGCCAATAGCTACCCAGTAAACAAAATAAAGTCCTGGCGGCGTCCCCTAAAGGTCCCCTGGCGAGCGTCACCTCCTCGACATTGTGTAGGGTTCCCTTCGTCCCTTGGACCTCTGTTGGGAGGTCTAAAAGCGTCCACGAGACTTTGAGAGGGCGTCCTGTAATGGTCACCCTTGGCGTTATGCGGCATAGCGTTTATATTTCAGCGATGGTAAAAAAAAACAAAAAACGATTTGGTATGGTTTTACATCCTGTAAATCTCAGCGTTGCTGGGAGAGAGGTAGACGGAACATGAACACACATTAATGACTTCAACTTCACTCACCTCATATTTTCCCGCATGTATGAAATCACGTCCTCCGAATGCATTACACTAATGAAGAGTAGACATGGACATTTATACCGGGCTAGGATGTGCTGCTTTCACATCTACGGTGTCATTTTCTTAATAAACTAATACAGCGTTTTAATGGGTATATCCCGTAGCATATTGTTCAAAACATCATCAGAGTAGGCCCAGGCTAGCCTAAGATAAATTGTTTAAACCATATTGTTTCAAAATATTAAAAACTAATAATAGCCAAAAATACTAAATGAATCGCAATGCATGCTGGGAAGCAAAACTCAGCATGAAATAAAGTACATGAAACATAACTAGAATGCATTGACGTTATTCACTTTATTCCGCGCGCAAACATGGGGGGCGCTAGCTTTGCCCACATTGTCTCCGAACTTCCGATTGAGCAGTACATCCATTGTGATACATTGAGATAGCAGGGCTCTATCGAGATGACTGGCATCATATATTATGGGTCATCCTAAAGTTAGGAACGTTTATTTAGGATTTTGGTGACTTGAGACATTTCTGTTATACAGCTTTCCTATCTGAAGTTAGGAAAAATCTGACTTTGGAGCGGCTGTTCTGTAAGTTAGCCTCTCTATCCTCTTCTGCCGTGTTATCCAATGAAGCTAACTAGACGTAGCTAGCCGACAGGAAGTTTAAAGACAACGTGGAATTAAAAAAAATGGGCGGGGCTGAATAAGGTGAATATCCACTCGTTTTCTTGGACCTGCTGTGATCAAACAGGGACAGCCTATAAATGTAAGCCTTTCTTCCTGGAACATTGCAGATAAAGAAAAATGTATCATTTTCTCTAGGCTATGAATGCTCTTTATAGCCAACTTTAAGATGAAATAAATAGATTCGGATGTTTCTATTCTATATCATTGTTTTATTATTAAACAGTAAGGCTCTAGTGAGGCAGAGAGCTTCTTCTCCTCGTTAGAAATCTAATCGGATATGTGCACTCTTTGCTGTTTCCACAAGGAGCTGCTGTAACATCGGGGACAGCTAGGCCTATGCGTGACAGTTTTAAACACGAGCATGCGTCAAATAAATTACAATGACATTTAAACAAGTCATGAAGAAGCAGTATCCTTAATTCTTCTGCCATGTAGAGCTAGATCGTTTTGCTTTACAAATTAAGTTGCTAGACAACCCTAAACAAATGCTACGTGGTCTGTTTTTAACATTTCTCTAGTTTTATTGCATCGTAGGCTATTCAGCTCCAAAAAGCCGGTTCAGTCCCAATTCGGCCGTGTGTGTGTTTCTGAAAATAAAACAGATAATAAGTAGCCTACGTGACTACGTTAAATAAACCACTGCCTATTTAGAGCATGTTACATGCATCACGTAATGACAGTTATCTGAAGAAAAGCGCATTGTAGGCTAAGCTAGAAGCTAAGAACAGCGACTTTGCTAACGTTACACCAAGCATCACATCAGCTAACATTTTGATAAAATCCCTTCCCTAGTTTGTAACGTTATACATTAACGTTAAACTCAAAATGTATGTGCTACATAATTCAGCATGTTTGCATGCAGACATGCTGAATTATGTAATTATGTAGCACATACATTTTGAGTTTTAGCGTTAACCCCTTTCCCAGTTTATGAAGTTGGGCGTATATGAGCAAAGTAGACATATGGTTCTACTTTGCTCATAGGCGCACAACTTCATAAACTGTATGATATGTTGCCTTAGACTACGGTAGGCTAATGCAGCTACTGCTAGAGACTAGATAGATAGATACTTTAGTCATCCTCAGACGTGTAACGGATGTGATGTCTCCGTCCTGCAGGCGGTAGCCAGAGCGCTCTCAACTCCGCTGCCATGTGTGAATAAACAAACGTCCCCCCCATGTCCCCGGTATAACGTTATTGTCGGGTCCTTAGGAGGTATTTAAAATGACCAAATGCAAATGTCATCCGAGGGACCTGACGGTGACGTCCCCAGAAAGTCCTGCACCGGACGTCACG
This sequence comes from Alosa alosa, assembly GCF_017589495.1. Lineage (NCBI taxonomy): Eukaryota > Metazoa > Chordata > Actinopteri > Clupeiformes > Clupeidae > Alosa > Alosa alosa. The sequence goes on along the minus strand of NC_063197.1, from coordinate 28,017,436 downwards.
CAATAACCAAACGATAACTTGCTCCGGACGTCAATAAGGTCACCGGAACGTCCGCTAGAGAACATGACGTTCGGGACCAATCGGGGACGTCGTGAATGTCAGCATGAGGTCCGGGGGACGTCCCGTGTTTGTCGGGACGTTAGCTAGTAGCAATGGATAAAGTTTCTAACACACAAACTTTATCCCCGTCAAATGTAACTGTGGAAATAGCATCTGATATCTTACGATCTAGCTCCTCTGCTGCCAGACCGAGAGATTCTTCCTCCTTGTAATTATCATCTTGTAATGCAGTCGCCTTCATCATCAGATTTAGCTCCTCTGCAATCCGCTGTGCTTTGTCCATCTCCATTCCAATAGTAAACAAACAGCATGCTGGTTCAGTAAGTAGACATGAGGTTACTTCTAGCATACAGCTGATTGGCCGGCAGAACAAAAGAGCGCTTATAGTCACGCCCAATTCAAACACTGGTTTACTTCCTGAAACTTAACCATTTTCAAAAAAAACTTCAAAGTCGTTTTTCGCGACTTGCGTCTCTGCGACTTGAGCCTGGTTTTGCCATGCCTGGTCACATATATGTATATATATATATATATTAAAACCATTACTGAAAGGGTGCAAAATCTGAACATCCTACAAGGGTTAAAACAAGGAGGTCAGACAGAGGTGAGCACAGCGTGGAAGTTTCCTTGAGTCAGCGTCTTGCTAGGAAGGGTCTTGGCCTGTGCAAATAGGGCTGGGGGAATATTTATGCCAAGTGTTGGAGCGGAAGATCTGAAACAGACACAGGGAAGTCAGTGTTTAGTCACTGACCCAGACTTTATGATCTCTAGACAAATATAGACATGCACATGTATACACACACACAAACACACACACACACACATGCACACAAACTCACACAAACACATGGTGGTGTGGTGGAACTCACTCTCCCATATCCGGAAATCTCTTTAAAATTCCATCAACGAAAGTTAAAGCAGTGAAAGCGCAGAGCTGAATGGAAACAGATGTTTATCACATTCAATCCTTTTTTCTTCATCCTTCATCCCGATCCAAACCCAAATACCATTCCACCTTAGCCTGCTGTAAATCTGCATGCTAATTTAACCATCATCTTCTATGCGTGATTTTTAAGCAGGTCACAGTAAAATACTTCACACTTGGGGGAGCCGTGGCCTACTGGTTAGGGCTTTGGTGTTGTAACCGAAGGGTTGCCGGTTCGATCCCCGACCAGTTGGAAAAATGTGGGCGGGGAAGTGGTTGAGCACTGCTCTCCCATGCCCACATCCAGGGCTGAAGTGCCTAGAGCAAGGCACCTCACCCCTCACTGCTCCCAGAGTGCCGCTGTAGGCAGCTCACTGCTCTGGGTTAGTGTGTGCTTCACCTCACTGTGTACTGTGTGTGTTTCACTAATTCATGGATTGGGATAAATGCAGAGACCAAAAGAGTCTATATACTTATACTTATTTTTATATGGGAAGAAATCATTCCATAGTGTTTTCTCGGTCTCAAAGCACCTCATTTGCATGTTCAGGCTTCCTCTTCTATCAGGTCCAATCATAGCAGCTGTACCAACATCATTATGGCAACACTACAGTCCACATTCGAGTTTGACAAATTATTAACCAATCAATGCCACTGGGTGTAAGAGAGTTAGTTCAGATGTCGATTAAGCATTCATGCGAATAAAGACTAAATCATGTCAAACACCAAGAAATGAATGGTGGGTAGAGACAGCTGGCTGTTTTCACTCAGTGGGCTGAACAATGCATGTGAGGGAAGAAAGAAACATTTGTATTGAAATGGTGGCCATTATGTAGAGTGTAAAAGAGAGCGCAAACCTCCACCAGGAGGCAAAAGTGAAACTAAGCTTGTCAAGCAGCAAGCTATGTTTGAGAAAATGTGTGTGTGTGTTTGTATTAATATAAGTTACTGACACTATGAGTTACTGACACTATGAGTTGGAGTCACATCAAAAATGTAACGAATTCCTATTTATCCCACATACCTTTCCACCAAGTTTTATGAAAACTAGGTTTTTTGTAAGCCTCCATACATCAGACAGACAAACAGACAAATTGAACTGGAAACATTTTATTCTCTGTTTTATTCTTTGTTGTCATTGTGTACCTTTTTTGTGTACCATTTTTGTGTACCATTTTTTTCTTCTAGATGTTTCTAAAAGGAATCCAGACTATCCACTGAAAGTGTTCATATGTTGTATAACAACACCACTGGATGACACTTGTGTATGGATATATTTGCTTGTGTAATTGTTTGAATAACTGAAGATGTGTGCTTTTTCAACTATTTAGGGACAAATGACAAAACTTCCGTGAATGACTTCATGGAATACTCCTTTGTGAGGGGCTTTTGCTGCAATTAAGGGAAGACAGCCAGCAACAGGAGGTGAGTGGGAGTGACTGAGATGTGGTGGGATCCGAGAAATGATTGTGGGTCAGAATTGATCCCAGTTCCCCATGAGCATCTAGTCCCGAATGTCATATGGACGCCACCGCCCGTGCCACTACTCCCTCTCCATGGAACATTCCGCAAGAAGAAAAAAAAACCCTCACCCAGCTTTTTTTTTTTAAAAAAAAAAAAACAAACAAAACAAAATAAACTTTTCTTCAGTCTCTTCTGTGTTTGTCATCAGAAAGATCCACGAAGAATCCACATTATCTCATTCCAGTGCATCTGGCAATATCCTGTCTGTCTAGCTCTGTCTCTCACATTGCAATCTTATTCCCTCACTAACTATGTCAAAAAAGTGGAAAAGCCGCACTATTCCTCATCCGCTTGTGTATAATAAAGTATATTTTCCATCCAGCATGTCATCTTGGATAAAGGCTTTTTTTGCATGACCAGTCTGTTGTATTTTGGCAGTCTCTGAGATCATCATGTATGAGTTCGACAGGGACGTCATTAGTTTGCTACTGACTAAGAGTTTTCAATTCACCTGAGCAATAACACATTGCTATATGCTCACTCTTTCATTTAAACACACACACACACACACACATTTTCTCATAAGTGAACACACAGCCCAGCTGGCTACTAGAATAGACCACTATCGAGTGGTCTGATCCACTATAAAAATAGTGATATTGGACTGAGCACAGCACAACCACTCACTCTCTCCCTTTGTTGACACACACACACAGACACACACACATCATCCAGCTGGCCAATAGATCTGGCTACAGCCCATTATAAATAATGCAGTATTACAGTTGTCCAGTCAGTGGCATAGTCATGCACAAATCCGCATGCACGCACGCACACCGCTGCCTGTAACTTACGTGCACTAGAGCAATTAGGGGCAAGTAGCATACCAGCACCCAGCAGCAGCAGCAGCAGCAGCCCTGTGTGTTAGTGTGCATGTGTGTGTGTGTGTGTGTGTGTGTGTGTGTGAGAGAGAGGGGGGGGAAGAGTGAGAGAGATGCCTGAATAGCAGACTCTTTTGCTGGAATTCCTAAACTCCACCAACTTTTCTCAACTAACCCCAAATATGTTCTGTGTCTTATCTGCTGTGTGTGTGTGAGAGTGTGTTTGTGTGTGTGCCTGCCAAACAGCGCTCAGCTCTGTTCAGCTTCCAATTAGACAGACTGGCTTGGTGGCAGCAACCGCAGGGGTGACGGGGGGTTCACGCTACTCGGGCAACCAAACACGTCAATCAAAACAAAACCTGCTGAACTCCCCAACGCACCCTGCTACCGGCACTGTTCAAGGCAGCTCAGATTGATGTCCTCAAATTAGTTTGTTTGATTTCCCTGCGCTGAACTTTGTGAACTTCATTTAATAATTTATTCTTTTTTTTTTGCATAATCTACTCCACCTGGTAGTTTGTCTAGAGGCAAGTTTGTAGTTTGTCTACTCTCTCTCTCTCTCTCTCTGTCACACATTAACACATGCACACACACACACACACACACACACACACACACCTTATCGACATATGTATGTAATGTATTATAATGTATTAATATGTATGTAAATGTATTATTATTTTTTTTATTATTATTAGTATTGTTATTATTATCATTATGTACACATACAGTATGTACACACACACGCACACAAACAACATTTCTAAACATTTTCTAAAAGGATCTATCTATCTATCTATCTATCTATCTACCTACCTACCTATGTATCTAAACACACACATTCACACACAAACATATTCACACGTTATACACATATACACTTTCACACAAGTGTATGTGTACTGTATACAGACATGCAAATATCTCTGAAGCTAAACCAAAGTACATGGCAAGAGCAGGACACCACAAGCATCCAAGCAGCCCTCGGCATCCCTACCACACACCCAAACATACAAACATAAACACACGGATACAAACACATGTGCACACACACACACAAACACACACACACACACACTGAAGACATCAGTGATATAAGTCATTACAACACAACATCCTGACCCATACATGACTTCTGGGACAGCATACACACACACACACACACACACACACACTCACATTACAAGTATGAAAATCATCATCTCATGTTGTGGCCTGTATGCTTTCATAATGAAATTGTGCTTGCATTTTTTTTATCAGTACAGTGAAAGTGTTTGTCGTGACAAGCGAGCACCTCGCGAGCAACAACTCACTCACTCACCAGAGACACGCATGATATGATGCAGACAGGAAACCTAATATTAACAAAGCCATGTATGCTGTATGTATTGAATGGGAACAGCAATCTCCCCACCTGGCTTCAAACCAAATTCTATGGGGTAATAAAGCAGGACCCTGATGGCAACTTCAAAGGGTGTACTTCATCGCGATAGCAATTCATCTGGGTGGCACAAGTACAGTGCCTCAATGTAATGACCAGAAGTTTACACACAGCCCAGACCAATTGATACAGCCTGCCTAGACAGGACAAACAAATACAGGATACAGGATTTTATATCATTTGCTGTAGCTTTATTTTATAAAGAACATGCAGATTTTTGTGTTTTATCATTTTGTGTCTGTATGTTATTTTATGTATTCTATATTGCATTTATTGTCAATCTTTTGATCTTTTGGGGTGTTGAGGTTTTTGTGGATACTGCTGTCTGTACTACAAACTGTCCCTTTTGGGGGACAATAAAGATATTCTTGATCCTTGACTGAAAATAAACTCATAATAAAATGCTTTGATTACACTTTACTTGACAAGAAAAATGTCTTCACTAATGTTTAGGGTAAGGCGTACTGTAGGGTTTGGTCACAGCTTAGCATTCTTCAGTGACTGTATCAAGTTATCAATCGAAATCAATGGGAGGTCCCCACTAAGATATCGGAACGTCACATATTACCAACCGTCCCGTATTTCCAACCTTGAACGTGTATGTGTCACTTAATATTCATTTCTATACAAACCAAGACGGCCGATTCCTAAAGAAACGCAAGCACCCACAGCATAAATGTATCTTAATTAGCTATGTACCAAAAATTACATTTTACCATGACTCGAAGAGGTGTAAACAGTCTTGTAAGGCTGCGTGTACAAATCCGCTTGGAGCTCGGAGCTCCTGCAACGAGAATTCTCAGGCTAACCGTTGATGTGCCGTGAGAAAGGTTGAGAATAGGCACCCACCAGCCCAGCACTAAACTCAGAGCGTGGCTATGGCTACTGGAAAATGTAAGGTTCATTTATCAAATGTTATTTTGAAGTATTAAAAAACATCATTGTTTTAGAATTTTCGAACGAAATGGTTGGTTATTAGCACGTTTACGATATAAAGATAGACATCTGTGTGTGTGTGTGTGTGTGTGTGTGTGTGTGTGTGTGTGTGAGAGAGAGAGTGTGTGCATGTGTAAATGTGTTTTTTCTTAGTCACACATATGTTTTTTATTGTGCAACATGTGTAACAGTAGCGGTTAGGCTATTTCACTGAAAGAGAAAGTCCCATATTAGTGGTCAAAATTCAATTCTGGCATTCCTATTGGCCACTCAGGAACAGGAAACATGGTCATTCCACTGTAGTTGTGCAACGCGCACACACACAGACACACTCACACACACACACACACACACACACACAAACTTAAGGCGCGTAGCAGAGCCTAAATTATTCCACTGTGCTTGCGCAACCAGTAAATGACTACCCCCACATACATGCCTCTCTGCTGGTGCCCCCCAAACACACACACACTTCACATGCACACAAGCACACACACACACACACACACACACACATTCATGTACACACAGGGGGAAGAAATAAAGAGAGAGGTAGGGAGATAGAGAGTGCCATGATCACTGTAATGCTGTGGCCACTAGGGGGTGCTGCCTGAACACTGTGTGGAGAAGTACTGCATGAATGTGTGTGTGTGTGTGTGTTCGTGACCCAAGAGGTCTTTCCGACAGAGAGCCCAAAGAAAATAATTTGCGGTAAAAAAAAAATGGGGAAACCCTATTACTGAGACACTGCTCTGACATGGCTATGAGTGTTTTTCTCAAAAAGACCATTGTGGGCCTGGGACCCAGTGAGAGTGCTAAGCAGCTCTTTTAGAAACAGACTGCTGTACCCATCTTGTAAGATGGAACGCTACCACAGGTCTTCATCCCATCTGCCATCAGGCTCTATAATACTGCTGTCATAAAGCACTGCACTGTTATTATTTAGATTCTGTTTGCACTAGTCTATTCTTTTCAACAATTTATTTCTAATTCTTGTAACGTTTACTATTTCTGCTATTTATTCTTAATATTGCTGGATCCATCTTCCCTGGCTGTTGTAACAAGTAAACAAGTCTCTTGACACTCTTCACTCAGATCAAAGCTTATGGTCACAAAAGGCTATTTTGTTTGTGCTGGGCTGTGCTGATGGTTCCAGGATAAGTCCTCCTCAGTCAATGACTGATCGAGCTATGTTTAAATCTTGCTAACAAGGCCCCTAAGCTGTTCTAAAATCATTGGGATTGGTCTCTCAGGCTTTTTTGCTTCAATTTACATTTGTACATAATCTTTTTGCTTACTGTTCTGGTTTAGAGTGGTGAATAAGAAAACAGCGTCACAAATTTCTCATTGAATAAACAATGAAAGCCATTTGAATTGTGATAAGAGCACTTTCTCATTACCTGTGTGTGTGTGTGTGTGTGTGTGTGCTCATATTTGTTTGTGTGTTGGTGTGGGAAAGCTGTCATTTCTGTAGGCCTATTTCTATGTCCATATGTGGGAGTGTGTGTGTATGTGACTCCACAAACCACCTGTCTCGTGTTTAGTCATGGCTAACCTGATTCCCATTCTGCCAGACTTATGCTAAAACCTGTGACTTACCATGCTTTGACCACAGTCATCAGTGTATAATTGTGTGGATGCATGTTGTTCATGTTTGTGGGTGTTTTTATTTGTGTGCATTGTGTTGGTGGGTCACTCTCTCTCTCTCTCCTTCTACCTTTCTCTCTCTATCTCTCAGAGAACCACCTGCTGACTCAACCAGTTGATCCTTGCAGGTGTCCATCACCATGCACCCGAAACTGACTTCACTGCCATGACACAACACTCTAAAGATGACATATGCTGAACATTACACATGCCAATAAACACGGCCATGTCAGTAAAACGAAAGTGTAATAAGCAATGTCTCACTATGTGAGCAAGAGGATCACAACATACAACAATTATAGCATCTTCAAAGGTGTGATGTTAAGTGAAGTGACAATGTCTTTTTGACATTTTGTACACATAAGAAGCAACATGTACAATAAGAAAATACATAATGATAGGTATGGCAGGTATGGTACAAGATATGGGCACACATCCAAAAGGCACGCATCCTAAAATGCCCATGGCAATATGCAGTCCCATGTCACTACAGGTTGGATTTTGTTGGGGCATGTGTGTGTCTGTGTGTGGGTGGGGGGTTGGGGGGGGGTTGGTTTCCATATTGAGTCACCCATTAAATATGCCCTTTCAACACTCCATGTATGTTATCTGGAGATGCTGTTCATGGGTTTGCCTTAATTACAAGAGCACATGTGCTAAAGTGCCTAAAACGCTCAACATAATTTACAGTCACTTAAGAGAAGTCTTTAAACAGGTTTCAAAAGGGAAAGAATGACATGGATTTTTTTTTCTTTTAACCGGGCGGGGGGGTTTGCAGGAGGTTGCTTGTTGAGTCACCCGTTAAACATGCCCTGTCCACACTCCATTTACCTTATCTGGGGTAGATTTTCATGAGTTTGCCTTGTGCCCACGCTCTCACTCAAGGGTCTACCCCTCGTTTTGTGTGTCCACGAAACTGGACATGTCCCGCGGGCCAGTCTGCCCGTGCCCCACCGACACCATCCAATCAGGTTGCGCGTCTCAGCGCCCCCAGGTCCAAGTGGGGAGTGCTGTGACGGCATTTGACGGGAGGATTTGAATCGGGATGAAAGGCTGATCGCGATGGCAGGCCTATCCTCGCCGTAATCGCATCAGAGTCGCTCGCCCGTGCCCTGTCCCTATCACCGGCTGTCACACACTCAGCCAAGCAGAAATTCACACACATACATGCACACACATGCATCCACGTATGCACACACACACACACAAACTTACAGACACACACACACACACACATACAACACACACATCCTTGCTAAGATCATTAGAATATGTTAATGCTTGTGTTTACTTAAAGGAAAATTCCGATATTTAGCACTTTGAGTCCCTTTTCTGGTTTGTTTTGGATGAACTAGAGTGGTGGACACCGAAATTTCGACGATTGGTCCCGTCTCGACTTTTCTGACTCATTTTGAATCACCTTTGACTTCTCAGAGTGGCTGCAAACAGGCATACTGTAGGCTACTCAAACATGTCCTAAAATAACCCTTAACGTTCGTTTTCAAAACTGTGCAACTCACCGAGTGGTAAGGGTTGTTTTAGGACATGTTTGAGTAGCCTACAGTATGCCTGCTGGCAGCCACTCTGACTAGTCAAAGGCGATTCAAAACAAGTCAGAAAGGTCGAGACAGGATCAGGTAAAAATTTCGGTGTCCACCACTCAAAGTGCTAAATACCGGAATTTTCCTTTAATGAGTAAAGCTTGTATGAGCATGCATGTGTATGTAATAGTGTGTGTATAGGTTTTGTATAGTCTGTGGTACATGTTTTGTTTGGGATTGTTTTGGGGCTTTATAAATTGTACATAGTTTATCACTTTTCATAAGTGGAGAGATGAATAGAGATAAATAAGGGTCTCTATGGTGGCCCAGAAGGACACACACACACACACACACACACACACAAATACAGACACTGACATGGTGCAGGCTGCGGAAATCCAGCGTATTTTCCATGACCAACACTCGGTGCTTCCTTGTCCACATAAACATTAGCAGACAATACCTTTGCCATATGAGGGGACTGCCATTGGGCCTCTGTGTTTACATCATATTGATGTCATATGACATCACATTTCTCCTGAAATCTGACAATGTACAGATATCCTCTTCAGCTGATTTCTAAAAAAAAAGAAAAAAAAAGTGAAACAAGGTACTTGCTGCCTCTATGTTTAAGGATAGGTATGTATAAGGAGGTATGTGTATGAGTCTATGTGTGTGTGTGTGTGTGTGTGTGTGTGTTACTTTTGCATGTGTAAATTGATGTGTTTAGAAAATACAACAATCACACTTCTGCTATACCTTGTATTCAGGGATGGATTACTGCACAGGCCTACCGGGCCCAGGCCCAGGGGCCCAAGGGGTCAGGGGGCCCTGAAGCCCAAGCCTTTGCATGGAATCATTGCCTCAATATCAACAAATCAGGATGTAGGCAATGAATCTGATTGAATTTAGTATTGGCCATCCCCAAAATGCATCAGAATACAGGAAATCACATCAAACAAATTAAAAATGTTCTGGGGGAGGACCCCCAAACCCCCCCTCCCACATATACGACAATAAGTGGGGGGCCCTTAATACATCTGGGCCCAGGGGCCCGAAAGTTCATAATCCGCCCATGCTTGTATTGCTAAAATCCCATCTGCTGACAATGTCATGAGTAATGATTCTCAGAACAGTCTTTGAGCTGTCCAATACCTGAGGCAAGGCAAGACCCAAGGAATCCAGATCAGTCCGGCTGTGTGCTGTGTCAGTGTCAGCACCTCACCCAATAACAATGCACCTGGAACGGAGCATTCCCCCTGAATGAATTGCCACTAAATAGCTATGATGCAACATTAGATTTTTTTGCTGGTTGCCAGCCCGCACCAGGGATCATGGGAAAATAAGGCAAGGCTGGCAAAGACCTGTTGACCTGAACGCTAATTAAGCACAGGCAAAGGTCATCACCAGTACTCATCGCCCATTACTCTTGCCTGTCCGGTCGTTCTAATCTATGTGACTAATATTGTTTGTACAAGTTTGTCTGTGTCTGTGTCTGTATCTGTGTCTGGGTGTGAAGGTGTCTCAACACAATAAAAGTGTCTCACCACAACAAAAGTTCTGTAGAGAAGCTTAAGTCACAAGCTTGCAAAGATGCACCACATATTCAACCACACCACATATTCAACCACCTCAAAGATGCACCACATATTCAACCACACGACACAAAACGTGATTGACATGAAGGGAAACCAGAGGAGAAATGCGTCCTCTTTGTGTGTCTCTAAAGCACACACACACACACATGTCTGGAGCCTCACATGTATGGAGCCTAAAAGGAGAGATGTGTTTATCATCCACATGGAGTTTTTAGGGACTCCACACAAAAGTTTAACACTTTTTTCATTTCTAAAAACACACTTGGGTGGCGATCAGACAGGAGGCTTATAAAACGCGGCAACGCGCGAGATGCACTCAGAAGTTTGAGAACGAGAACTCAAAAATGTGAGGCACAGCAGGTGCAAAAAACGTCAGGCGCTCTGGTTCTTGGTTCTAAATACTAACATCAGAATAAATCATCTCCTTCCATGTTACAGCCTGATATACACTGTGCAAATCACTAGACTTTCATGGTCGATAAACTCCTGTAACCTGGATGCTTTCAGGCAGGACTGGCATTCTACTAAATCAGCATGTTATCATGACCTGGATTCAGGTAGCACTACTTGTTCTTCAGCATTTCTCCAGGGATGATGAATAGATGCCTTTCTGGGAACAAGTCATATTATCTCTCCTTACGACCTGTACTTCAACGTACCTTGGACAACTTTGCTTGTATTTTATGACATGCTTTGAGCTCCTACATAGGCCTCAGTTTTCATCAGATGCCTCAGCCAACCGGTGGATCCTCTTACAACCTGATCTCAACCTTGTCATTGTCCATGACTCCACACTGTCTTCGACCAATATTACTCCAGGCTAAACTAAAATTGCAACCACCAGGATGACAGCTGTTACATCACATTCCTGTTGAAATTTAAAAACATATGTTAAAGATAATGTTTGCGATTCAGAGTTGCAAACGCAGCATAATACAGCTTTTTATTCACTTGTTCATTTACTTTCTTGTTTTCTTATTTTGCATTGAGATCATTGCTGATGCAAATCCTGATTGATTATTCACCCACAATGTGGATACTGTTTTTTAGAATTGATTTTGATTAAGTTTTATTTGGTATAATTTCTATTTTGTATATTTAGTATATTCTTTATCTTCTACAGTCCTTATTGCTTAGTTGTGTTTTTTATATGATATACTTTTAATTACTTTTTCTGCTGTTATTGAATGTGTGTGTGTGTTGTCTGTATGCTACTGTGACCTTGAATTTCCCCTAGGGATCAATAAAGTATATCTATCTATCTATCTATCTATCTATCTATCTATCTATCAAATCCAATTTTTGTGTTCGCTTTAAAAAACATGATTTTGGCATGATACAGTGTTCTTCTTACCATACAAGATTTGTGTGCCAAACCCAAAGAAAGTGTGACATTAAAAATTCCTGTGCAGATTGTGGATTTTGATTAGCCTGACCTGGGGCATGTTTCAACCGATGCAGGGGTGAAAATGCCTCTGCACTCAATTAGATAGACTTTACCAATCAGAGCAACTAATTGAGCAACGAAATGGCTTACCGTGAGTTGTAGGAAGAACACCCGAACCATCCTGCTTCTCCACAAATGCCTGAACATTGTTTTCTGGTCGTTTTAAAGTTACTGTGCTGTCAATATATTGTACAACACGTGATAGCAAAATCTAAGACCACATTTATACGTAGCAGGGTAGGCTATTCGGAAAAACAGATATTTCCCCTCCTTTGTTTTAAAAGATAATTCCGATAATAAAAACAGCTGGGGAAGGGTGGCGCAAACCCCTCGAGAAAACAGGTGGCCAATCAGAGATTTCAAACAAAGTCAAAATGCAAAAACGACGTTTTCCCCTGATTACATGCAAAAGTGAAACTGGAGTTTTCCCACATCTCCACTTTGGCCGGGGTTTTCAGAGATAATTGTTTTCAGATATAAAACCTCTGTTTTCGTGTAAATGAAAGGCCAAATATGCGGTTTTATTACGTGTAAACGGGCTCTTAGAAGCCACCTGTCTAGCTTGTAGGGACAGCGTTGTAGTTGCGAACAAAATCAATCAAGCTCAGATGACGTGATAGATGAGGCACTGTTGCTCATCTCTCCATCATCGTACAGTTGCTCCTCAACGGAACAATTCTTAGACCGAACATCTCAACCTCAAATGTTGTGGGCGGGGCTAGTTCGGCTGGCATCCAGGCTACAGTTTGATGGCACTCACAACATCATTGTGTAACTGGATGTCTCTGTGTTTGTGTGTATGTGATTCTGTGTTTTGTGGGGGAGAAGTTTGCCATTAAATGAATATAAACAGTAAAAAGTCTTTTATTCCTGTTTGTATCACCACAAACCGCACATGTCAGTATTTGACATTTGTAGTTTCCATACTAGTGTATGAGGATAGGAGGAGTGCACTTATGTTAATAACACAGCACAAAGAGGTACAAGATAAGGGTGTTTTTCTGTTCTTTTCTGTGCCTTTAAGTGATAACTGGGGAAATCCCATTCCTCTCCCTGGATCATAGTCATAACAATGGGCATTGGGGCAAGATTGGACCTGTGTGTGTGTGTGTGTGTGTGTGTGTGTGTGTGTAGGCAAAGGTTTACACACAGGGGAAGAACCCTGGTAAGAATGTGGGCCGGGACTCGCGCACACCAATGCCCACCACGAGGCAGTGGGCAAACAGCAGGTTGTTTTGTATGTTTGCATAGCAACAGGCTAATTTACCCGCCCACAGATGAAGGAGTGTCGCAGGATGGATGTAAGAGTGTTAATGTATATTAAAAATGACTCAATGCCATTACATTACATTATTTGTCAATTAGCTGACACTCTTGCACAGGGTAGTCTGGATTAACATCTAACACATTATAGCAGCATTATATTATATTATATTATGCTATGTTATATGATATTATATTATGTGAATGTTAAATAATACAGTATATCTAAGTCCTCACAGAGCTGCAAAGGTCAAGCTAGCCAGGTTATGTGAGTGCATCGGTGACACAACAGACAAGACAGAGACCTCTCCCACACGGCACACTGCTTCACCAGTTTTTCCCACACAGTAGCAGACTAATTGCATTTATACGCCATTTGTCACAGACGGAAGCACTGATTTATCTGCATGCACATCAGGCTGTCCTGAGAGTCTGATGACAGAAATACTCACACTTCTTTCTGTGTGGCGACAGTGTGAGAAAAGGGTGTGTCACTGATAACGTTATCTGCTATTATTGCCTGGTGCGAAAACAAGCAGAGATGAGTGGGGTGTGTGTGTGTAGTGAGTGTACATGTTAGTGTATGCATGAGTGAGTGTGTGTGTGTGTGTGTGTGTGTGTGTATGGACACTGTCAGTGTGATGGATGGATCATGGTGACCTTCTTAGTCGAACATGTAAAAAATGTTCTGGATTTTTCCACCCTAGCCCTCATCCACCATCCCCTTTCATGTAAAACAACCTCAACAAAGGCAGCGCAACGCATGTGATGGCACCAGAAGGTGTTGGGTTTTCAAGGAGACCTTTACTTAGTCCAGACTCATGCTCTCAAAGCCTTTATTTTGTAATGTTTCACACCTACCACAACTGTCCCATCTGACTGTCAGGTGCTTGCAATTTTCTGACGTGCTAATTATGTGTTGCACTGTTCATATGTCTCACCTGATAGGTAGTTTTCCCCTGCCACTTCAGACCACACCCACAGGAAATGGGTGTGTGCTGGAATGTGCTAGACAATGGCGCCACGTTTATGAGGTCACATAGAGAATTTTGAGCCATGTTACACTTGCCTGGTGTGTAAATATGAGGGCTTCCGCTTCGGCTACGCCTTACACCACACATGAAAAAGTGCTAAGGTGTGGGTTTTTAAAAATTCTAACAGAAGATTCCGCAACAATTTAAGGTTCTGAAATTCTATGTTGAATTCAATAACGCAAGATATTATTTAAACGTTAAACGTTCATTTTCCAACATTCCCATCACACTGGTGTGACGGTACACCTTTAAGGGTTAAAGATGTACCTTGTATAGACAAAGACAAAAAAAAACAAACACTGGATGGTGTGACCTGTCATGCTAAAAATAGACATCAGCACTGACAGTTATGAAAATCGGTGACATAATGGTTCATGTTAAGACATTTGCAGCCACTGTAAAATGCCTCTGGCAGTATAGTTTAAGGTTGACTCAGTGTGTACAGTCTTCAATTATGTTTTGTGGAAGGGGTACAACATGTGACTTGCACACCAAGGACTGACAGCTGTTTAAGGTCTGAGAGCAGTTTGTTGCTAACTGTCAGAGTTGCTACATCATTTCAGGTGTAACATCCGTGTCATGTGAAATGAGATGGTGTTTGAGAACATGTCCATTGTACATTTAACAGCTTTAGCATCCAGAAAGGATGTTTTGGTTTTGGAGAGATTGGTATAAATATTAAACTAATAGCACATTTCAGAGCATGGCCCCACATTGTATGAAGACCAAAGTCTGCTGCATATTAGGCAACTACAATAGGCTCGTTAGGTCTGCTGCATATTAGGCAACTACAATAGCATGTCCTATTTGCTGTTAGGCCTTATTGTAAATTTGCAGTAAACGACACTATAATAATAGCTAGCAAGATAGCAGTAACCCACTGGCTCTGAGCTTAAGTATGGTAACCACAATCAAATCAATTTAGAGAGGTTCACTGAAATAGTCATACCAAGGCTAGAATGCTAGCTGTAGCAGACTGTTGAAAAACCAAGGGGCAGATGTATGAAGGACACGTAATTGTCATGGGTTAACACCAGGTCTTGAACCCAGGTCTCCAGAGTATGAGACTGGGAACAATTCCCTAAACCACTCTCAAGTGTCAGAATCACGGCCAAAAATGCAGAGGAGTCAAAACAAGTTTGCAGTGATTTTACTTCACAAGGAGCTTGCACACTGCTCCGACAAATACCAACAAACTCCAACATTCTAAAGTTGGTAGTCTTTAGAATGTTCATAAAACCAACTCAAATGTCAAACTCTAACGACTCCATTCAACAAATGTAAACAAACACAGACGGCCGGCCCACACTGACCCAACTGTTGGTGTTTATATATATAAATATAAGTATGTAAGTATAAGTATATATACTCTTTTGATCCTGTGAGGGAAATTTGGTCTCTGCATTTATCCCAATCCGTGAAAAGTGAAACACACTCAGCACACAGTGAAAACACAGTGAGGTGAAGCACACACTAATCCCGGCGCAGTGAGCTGCCTGCAACAGCGGCGCTCGGGGAACAGTGAGGGGTTAGGTGCCTTGCTCAAGGGCACTTCACGAAGAGAGAGAGAGAGAGAGAGAGAGAGAGAGAGAGAGTTTGTTGGAGCAGTGTGCAAGCTCCTAAAGTCAACAATCAAAGTCAGCAATCTAATCTAAAGGCCATTTCTTAGTCACAAATAAGTGGATCAGAGAGATAAGAAGAGCAGTTTGTCAAAGTCCGTTTTACAGTAAAACAGTCCAAAAAGAACATAGAAGATAACAGGCCAGGATTCTTAGTTACACAAACGTAGCTCACTTACATACACAGGTGGCAGACTGGAGAACTTTCAGCAAATGTAGACATGACTAAATACGAAATTACACAAAAGGTACAAGACTGGGACCTGACGATTCCAGATCAATCAGGATGTGAAAATCCCTGATCAAGATGTGATCTATGATATTCCGAGCACAATAGATTGAAATAAAAAAAGAAAAAAAGGTCTAGTTCTAAAGCCCCTCTCATGTCTCATTAATAGTATGGAAGGTATAACTGAGTACATTTTCACCACTGTGGTTAAAAGTGGGCTAAATGAACTGTGTTGCAGACTCTCATTCAGGAATTCAAGGCTAGTTTGACCTCAAGGCACCAGTGATGTTTCTGTGGTAATCCGTGTTTAGTCTGCTACTTATTCACACACTGCACTTACACACACTGCACTTTTACCCCCCTCAGCAGTTGACTGCTTCAGAGGTCTAGAAGGCCTGAGAAAATATCCCATTATTATGATGCACCACACACACACAAGCACAGACAGGCACTCACACACAGGCATGCGCACACACACATGGACACACAGAAGCGCATACTGTATATACACAAAAGCAAACACACACATGCACACACATACTGTACATACACAAAAGTCACAAGACTAGGGGATGAGTAGGAGATGGAGACAAATTGACGTGATTTATTTTTGCGGAGAGAATGTGCAGGACTGAGCGGTGGTCATATTTTGTACTGCTATGCGGTACATCTAGTTCTTTAAATGCTCATGGGAGTCGAATCTGGCAAACCAATCCTGGAGTCACCTCTGAGATTTGTTTTCACAGTGAACGATGCTTAGTGTGACAGGATGTTTTCTTTCCCTGCAAAACTGGGGTGTGTTTCCCGTACAACTACGGAGGTTAGCTTTTTACTAACGTGGTACGATGCATCGTTCAACTAACCAACATGTAAGTTACGACTGTTTCCCAAAACCGTCGTACTTACATAGTACTTTGTTAGTTTGAACCATGTTGGTTTCAACCTACGACTACAATGGTTGCAGATGTGTTATAGTCCATGAGCCACAGGCCCAAAAAGGGGTGTCACTACCACTTGGGGGCAAATTCTCACTACATTTTTCTGAAAGCTACATATCTCTGGAGTATAAAATGATAGCAAGTTGGATATTGTAGCTTTGTGGCTGTACAGGCCTTCAAAGTTGACCTCTGATTTGAAAAAAGAAATTCCGCTTATTGGCTTTTTTTTGTTAAACCACTCATAAGAGCCCAGAAAATAATCCAAACGTCATTATTACTGATGCATATGTGGTGTTTAATGTTGGCATACATATTTTGAATCATTATGTGATTTTGCCCTTCATTTTGGTTGATAAAATTCAAGATTTATGTGTAATAATGAGCAAATCTACGTTTTCAGAGACACAATGTGTTGCAGCACTAATTGAAATGGCCACTACCTCATTAATCAATGTATTTCTACCTTCCTACCTACCTCCCAGCAGAGACTTGAAATACAAATGATGACATAGGTCTGCATTGCTATGCTATTTACTTGTAAATGTACTATTCGGAAACATCCCCCCAAAATTCAGTAAAGTAGTATTTTATTGAAACTAGCCATAAGAGACAGGGCAGATGAAATACATCCAGTACTTTCCTATGTATTAGCCGTATTGTGAATAAGCCACAGGACAGTGTTTTATGCAAGTTAAAAGAAACAAAACCATATACCATATTAACTGCCCTCCGTGTATTAACCTCATAGCTAAAGAAATTTTGCAAAATCAATGTATAAGCTGCAGCTAATAGTTGGGAAATTATGGTAATTGCATCACAGGTGCTAAAATGATCTACATTATACATTTCAGTTGTACTTTTGACTAGTAAGAATGTGGGAATGAGATGTAGATGAACTGGTTGGTGAAAATATTCATACTTTACACATTGTTATCATGATCTACAGACATTTACAACAGTTTTAAAAAATTCTACACAGTTAGATCTGATGAGACAGAAACTGAAATCGGATCAATCCATTTTCAGAGGAACATAAGTTAATTTGCATATCTACAGCAGGCAAAGCAACACAAGATGTTAGGGATGATCTAATTCAGGCTCATACTACAGGGAAAGATGCAAGTTCAAGACATAGAGGCTGGAGTCAGATACACCTAAGCACAAATTCCATGATACATTGACAAAGCAAAATTTAAAAACATTTACGAGCATGAGTCAAAAAAGAAAACACAGACACATGGCAAGACCATCATGTTAAAGACTGGACATGAGAGAAGTCTTTTGTCACCCTCTTGGACCTTAACCATGGTCATTGGCGACACCTGAAGGGACCCCAAGGAAAATCTCTAAAGCAGCACTTGCAAAGCATTTGCAGAAACTTGCATCACTATCAGATAATCTTCCAGATGAATATAATACAGCAACAATCATTGATGGAATGTCTCTGGTCCAGAAGGTCAATAACAATGTCTCAACTTTTTCAGACATTGCTGCTGCTATTCATAGCATGATCCGTAAAGAGGCAAAGCAGAAGCATATATTTTTTTAGATTAAATTAGATTAGATTTAACTTTATTGTCATTGTGCGGAGAACAAGTACAGAGACAACGAAATGCAGTTTGCGTCTAACCAGAAGTGCAAAAAAGCAGAAAAGTGCAATATGATATACACAGTATAGGCAGGTTGTGCATAGACAGGACAGGAAATACAGTGCAGTGTAGACAGTAGTAAACAGTTGTTTTGCAGAAGGTGGTTTAGAGTAGCATAAATTAAATATAAATATGTGCAGTGTATTAGCAGTTACCATAAGAGCAGAATAAATATGGCTATGTAATATGAACAATGTATGAACAACATGTACAGGTATGTGCAATTTAGTGGCGGTACCATTATAGTAGTAGTAAGAACAATATAGATATATGCAGTGTATTAACAAAATATATTACAGAAAAACTGAATAAATATGCCCAGGTAAAAAAAAAAACTATTAAAAGTATACTTTTTGAAAGTGTACTAAGTACCGTTTGTACTTTTTTCGTCAAATCCAAGTGTAATTAAGTGTACTGAATTATGTATTAAGTTCAACTTAATACCAACTTGACTATACTTTGAGTGTACTTAGTGTGCTAAAATGGAACAACTTTTTTCAAACTTTAAGTGTTCTTAAGTACATTATACAAAGAGATTTTATGAGCATTCGAAACACCGTCGCAGTACAATTTTGTAACATCCCAAGTGTATTGGAAATGTACTTAAAAGGCATTACAGTATAACTAATAATAGTGTAGTAGTGTATTTTGAATACACTCTTATCCTCCTCATTTCTATTAATTTGGCATGCTTCTGTAATATTTTAAATTAACTTCAAATGTACTTCCTGACTACAATAAGTGCCTTGAAAGTTTGCAGTTATGTTAATAAAAGTATAGTCTTAAGATACTTTAAGCATTATAAAGGCATACAATTTAAGTATAATATTAGTGTGATTTAAAAATGTACTATTAGTACTCTCCTACCTATTCTGTTACATGACAAATTACACTTTGATTATGAGAAAAACATTTTATTGACATGAATGACAACAAAACATAATATTCATTCATAACAAAAGTAAAACATTTTTCTGAAAGTTATGGATCTCTTGAGCATATCTTTTCAAGTTGGATGTGGTAACGCGATAAATCATGCATTTGGTATTATATTATTTCACATGCATAGATTTTTCGAAAGTGGCTGTTTGGGGCTGGTCAGATTCCTCCTGCATTTCGCAGCATTTTCTTCCATGCTTGGGGAGCAGTTTCCTCTGAGTGCGCACGCGCAGAGAGAATTTGTGCGCACACATTTAATATCTGTGTGTGAAATAATATATAATATAATACACCCGAATGCATGTTTCATTGTGCAAGTGCTTTTTGCCACTATTGTGTCGCGATACTCTACAGCCTCATTGGTAGACCATCAATTCAAAATGCAGATTTCATGAAAAACAAAAGTTGTTTACCCTCCTAGGTGAGAGAATTTGCCCTCTAAGCTTGAAATTGTTTACTGGAGACCCAGCCTACAAGCCAACAACTTAACAGTCTAACATGGCTAAATTTGTAAT
The DNA here is from genome assembly GCF_017589495.1 of Alosa alosa. NCBI lineage: Eukaryota > Metazoa > Chordata > Actinopteri > Clupeiformes > Clupeidae > Alosa > Alosa alosa. The sequence goes on along the minus strand of NC_063197.1, from coordinate 27,997,310 downwards.
GCATGATCATTTATTGCTTATTTGTTTGCAAAGTCTTCTGGCCCAGAAAGAAAACCATGGTGGTTACGGACCATGGCTGAGGAGGAAAGGTACAGTTGGTAGAGTTGTGCAGTGAGTGAACTTCCCTCCCAACATTGAGATGTGGTGGCAAAGGCTGTGGTAGCTAGCTTCCTTACTAGCACACCATCTTCCAGTCCAAGATGCATAAAGTTTTCGGTGGCAACCCGGGGCTGGACAGCAGTCAAATGCATTGACCTTGGTATTAGAGAATTTGTCTCTGTTGTCTGTGAACAGAAAGAAGATGGACAACATTTTACAAGATAAACAATATTTTACACAGAAATCCATTGGCAATGATGAGATTAATACAGATTATCTGTACCTATTTGCCATTTACTTTTTATGGGTCAAATTGTTATTGACACCATCTGTTTGCCATCCTGGTATGGGTAGACCTGGCCAGGTAGTCTTTCCTTAAAGCGTTGTGCACTTTGGCACCGATATGAGTGCAACCACCCTGTTTTCTGCATTTGATTACCTTAGATTCCTTTGTTTGTCCAATACAACCGTATTATCGTTTTCGGGTCAAATGGCATTTTAAATGGGAGTCGTAGGGGCACTAGCCTATTATTTTGATGCATGAATCAAAATCATCATGTATCAAAATAGTTCTGCCCCTACGACTCCCATTCAAAATGGCATTTGACCCAGAAACTATTTAATTCACCCCTTGCAGACCATTGACTTAAGTAAGGAAAAAAACGTTCTACTTAATAAAATGCATGTAATTTGTCCTGTAGACTCATTTTAAAAGATGTCTCCACGATTAAAGAAAAAAACAGCTACAATGTCATTAGCATGCCTAATGAATGTGAAGTGTGACTAGCCTGGCACCATCCTCCTTTCTGTGAGTTAACTTAGCCTACACTATAATATTAAAGAACATTGGTGAACTTTAGGCAAACGTTGCTTTATAAAGAACACACTTTCTTCCATCATAGTTTGTCTAACGTTAGTGCTAGCCAACGCTTATCAATAATCCCACAAACACAAAGCAGGCAAATGTAACGTTAGTTTTCTTCTTGATAGGGATCTGGTCGACGTTTATGACGTTAACGTTAGCTAACGTGATCTGGCATTTCTAGCTTGTACTAGCAAGGATAAAACCAAACTCTTGAAAGATTGCTAAGCCATCAAATTTAACTTCTCCAAAGACTACCGAAGGTCATAAAGAGTAAGCTACATCAGAATCATTTAACAATAGGCTTTGGGACTCACCTGATAACGAATAACTTGGCACTTTAGATCCAACTGGCTTCAGCCCTTGTATCTCATCTTATCTCATATGACGAGTCCTTCTGGCTCTGTAGGACCAACGTCTCTGGCATGACTAGAATTTATGGTATCTTTAATTTGGACAAACCTGTAACCTTATACGGACCGTAAACGTATGCATTTTCTGGTCTCTACAGTCCATCTGTCTCGCAAATAAAGTTACAAGCATAGACTGTATAAAATAACGTTAATGTTTGCTCACACCACGTTTTGCTCGAAAGCTGCACAGATCCGCCCACTCCATTTCAAATTCAAACAACCATGTTATTGGTCAACTGGACTGCCTACATTTAACTGTGTTGCCTATAAATTTAACAAAATGCCACATTCATCCTCTCACAACCTCTACTACATCACAAACGTATAGGCTACTACCTTGCTAAGACACAAAATCAACAAAAGAAAAAATAATATTTGATGACCAAAACTGATAGATCAATGTGTCTAGGCTAGGTTATTGCACATTGCCATCCATGCGGCTGACATATCAGGCCTAAAAGCTACACACATTAGTATTTTATTAAAGGTGAGATGACTATGAAACTATGCAAACAATGTATTAGGCCTACCAAAAATATATACTTTCCATAAGTAGACTGTATTACAACTCTAAGTATTAGCAATTTAATACACTTAAACTAAATAAACTTCTTTACCATTTAAAATACACTAACAACAAAGTACACTTTTAAAAAGTATATTACAAAAACACTTTGAATATTGCACAATAAGTATATTTAATTTTAGTACACTGAAGTTGAGCTTAATACTATGACTATGAAACTATACAAACAATGTATTAGGCCTACCAAAAAATATACTTTCCATAAGTACACTATATTACAACTCTAAGTATTAGCAATTTAATACACTTAAACTAAATAAACTTCTTTACCATTTAAAATACACTAACAACAAAGTACACTTTTAAAAAGTACATTACAAAAACACTTTGAATATTGCACAATAAGTATATTTAATTTTAGTACACTGAAGTTGAACTTAATAACATCTACTTTGAAGTATACTTTCTAAAAGTACACATTAAACATACTTTACATAAATTACAAAAAGTGTAAGCATACTTGCTTTATACTTCATGTACTTTAATCATATTTCTACCACACTAAAGTATCCTACTTTTTTACCTGGGTGGATATTTAGTATGAACCATATAGACAGATATGTACAACTATGCTGTGTGGTAACAGTACCATTGTAGTGCAGAAACAGTAACATTTCACTAGTATTAATAATAAGTGTATGTGCAGGATGAAAAGCAGTAGAATATGGCTATGTACAGTATAAGTGTAATTACAGTATGTACATTTGTAAATAAATAGACACTATGGGTGGGATAGGGTAGTGCAGTTGTGGGGGCTAGGGGATGTCCACCTCCTTGTTGTCCCTGTCAAGGCTGCCATGGTCGTGGACACCTCAACAGGCATAGGCAAGGAGGCATCAGGCGGGGGCGGGGCAGGGGGTGATGGGGGCTTAGTTTGTTGGATGTCACCGGGATGTAGAGCTAGAGTTCAGTAGGGTGACAGCCGCAGGAAAGAAGCTTCCTCTGAACCTGCTGGTTTGGATGCGGAGAGACCTGTAACGCCTCCCGGAGGGGAGTGGGGTGAACAGTCTGTGGTTGGGGTGAGAACAGTCTTTGATGATGCAAGCCTTACGCAAGCATCGCTTGCCCTGGATGGTCTCGATGGAGGGGAGTGAGGAACCGGTGATGCATTGGGCAGTTTTCACCACCCTCTGCAGTGCTTTCTGGTCGTGGGCAGAGCAGTTGCCATATCAAACAGTGACACAGTTGGTGAGGATGCTCTCGATGTTGCAGTGGTAGACGTTCACCAGGATCTGAGGAGACAGATGGACCTCAGAAAGAAGAGACGCTGGTGAGCCTTTTTGATCAGGGTAGAGGTGTTGAGGGTCCAAGAGAGGTCCTCAGAGATGTGGACACCCAGAAACTTGAAGCTGGTGACACGCTCCACCTCAGTCCTGTTGATGAGAATGGGTGTGTGTGTGTGCTAGCTTTAGACTTCCTGAAGTCCACAATGAGCTCTTTGGTCTTCTTGGTGTTGAGAGTCAGGTTGTTATCAGTGCACCAAGATGTTAGGTGCTGGACTTCCTCCCTGTAGGCCGTCTCATTGTTGTTGCTGATGAGCCCAATTACCGTAGTGTCGTCTGCAAAGTTGACAATGGTGTTAGAGCCATGTACAGGTGTGCAGTCATAGGTGAAGAGGGAGTAGAGGAGAGGGCTCAGCACATATCCCTGTGGTACACTGGTGTTCAGGGTGATGGTTGAGGGGGTGCGGTTATCTAACGTAACAGACTGAGGTCTGTTGGTTAGGAAGTCCAGAATCCAGTTACAGAGGGAGGTATTGATGCTTAGTTCACTGAGTTTGGTGATCAGTTTGGAGGGGATGATGGTGTTGAACGCTGAGCTGAAGTCAATGAATAGCATTCTTACATAGGTGTTGCTATTGTCAAGGTGGGACAGGGCAGAGTGAAGTGTCATAGAGATGGCATCCTCTGTGTTCCTGTTCTGACGATGATGAATTCAATGAATAGATTTCTTCCTTTGTACTCGTTTCAGCTACAATAAAAAAAAAACATTTGTACTGCAGACCTATGTCACCATTAACATTAATGTCATCTCGCAATTGAAAGTAAGAAAGGTAGAATAGTAATGATCAATAAGGTCTGCATTCAGGTATTGCCGTAACATGTTGCTTTGAAAACTCAAATTAGCTTTTTTTGCACATATATCTACCAAAATGAAGAGCAAAATCACACAATGAGTCAAAATATGTATGCCAACATCAAACACCATATATGCATCAGTAATAATAAGGTTTGGATTATTTTCTGGGCTCTTATGAGTGTTTTAACAAAAAAAGCCAATAGGCGTATAGGAATAGACGTATAGGTCAACTTTGAAGGCCTGTACAGCCACAAAGCTACAAGATCAAACTTGCTATCATACCATTTTATACTCCAGAGATATGTAGCTTTCAGAAAAATATAGTGAGAATTTGTCCCCCCAAGTGGTAGTGACGACCCCCTGTGGCTCATGGACTAAGAATGTCGGGCTATGTCGGTTAGAGCCGAACACATGAAGTCACGTAAAAGTAATGAAATTTGACATTGCATGACGTTTCCTGGTCCCAGCAGTTATAATATAATTAATAATAATAATAATAATAATAAAATGATAATACTTATTACAACAATAGGCAGTAATTTCAATAGGCCCTAGGCTATGTATGCTTTTAAAAAATATATAGGCCTATATTAGGCTATTAATAATAATAGGCATAATAATGATAATTTTAATAATAACGTCACAGTCTATTGAACGTAGGCCTAGCCTACTATTTAGCCTAATCAGTGAATCATAAAATCGCCAACCGAGCAAATGTGAACAAATAAGTTACACATTTAATGAAACACACCGAATTGCCTACATATAGGCTAAATACTGGCCAATATTTTCATTTGTTGTAGCGTGACAAGGTGGCGTTAAAGGATAGACCTCTGCATTTTGGATCTTGTAGTCGTAGGTTCGGGCCTGGATAATGATGATCCATAAATAACAATGGTGTTGGAATCCTGGATAGGCTCAATCACTGAATATTCCTATGTTCGTTTAGAACCTGTAGTCCTAGTTTTAACTACTGATTGGAGACCATACGGTTACTAGCCTAGGCTTAGGATAAATGTATATTATGTTCTATGAAAATTGGCATGGATAGATTTGATTCAACTTTATTGTCATTGTGCAGAGCACAAATACAAATACAACCAAATACAGTTTGCATCTAACCAGAAGTGCCAAAAAGGTAGAAAAGTGCAATGTGATATAGTATAGACAGGTGGTGCATAGACAGGACAAGAAATATAGTGCAGTGTAGACAGTACAGTGGGTTTGCAGAAGGTGGTTTAGAGTAATATAAATGAAATATAAATATGTGCAGTATCTTAGCAGTTACCTTACAGCAAGATCAGAATAAATATGGATATGTAATATGAACAATGTTGAACAACATGTTGTTGTGTAAGTACTTTGGGTTTCACTCTGTTCTAAAAGCGCTATATAAATGAATACTTTACTTTATGATTGCCCTTCATTTCACTGGAATATTTTCATGCCTTTATGCAGCATTTTTCCAATGTTGCCCTTGTTATGTGTTTTCATTGTGACACTGAAAACTGAATACTGTTACCACACACAAGTATTTCATGATATTTTAAATGCACAGATACAGTTTTTTTACCATTACTTTTCATCCATTGTAGTTATGAAGTTGTGTGTTGAATCACAACCACAAAATGACAGTTCACATAGCACAAATGTTTCAATGCTCAAATGGTTGAAGGATCTGCGCCATTATAACACACACACACACAGTGTTACTGTAGGTGCTGCTCATGTTGTTGCCTTCTGCTGCTGAGATAGTAGCAAAGTCTATACTGTTGTTTTCAAATGCATGTCTATATTCCCTGAGTGCACTGACATTTCAAGACCTACTTTATTCCATCAACCCCCTATGATAATACAAGCATGTCAACTGCTCCATCTAGGAGCCCAACAGCGAGGCAGAGGCGCGGTACAACAATGTTTCCCACCATCACTTTCTCCCCATGATCCCTCCCACACACACACGTTTCCTATGAGCCATGACATCAAAATACATACACAGATTGAAAGGTCACAAAGCAAAGGCAACTTACCATTTTTCTGCCTCCCATGACAGGACTACCCATACCTGGGCCATGAAGGACAAGTTAAATCAGTGAAAATTATGTCACATTTTGACACTGACCACAGCACTCTGCATGCTCACGTATCCGCCAAGTCCCAGAGGTCTTAAAGTTCTCCAAGCGAGAGGCTACTCAACTTCACAGCAGCATTCTCCAATGTCATTGTACCAACATAATTCAGCTATGTGTTCAAATATCAAGATCATACAATAACTAAGAGTAGCCTAACTTATACACCCGCTAAACATAGCTTGTGATCAGACAAGATACAACACAAACCCCACTACAGGCATACTCACCTCACACCCATCGACTCAGTCTTGAACCCCTGACCTCTCTCATGTAAAGCACACACGCTACAGTCTCTGCCACAGCACAGTCACTTCACCACATCATAATGGGCTGTAGTAGAGTCCATATACCGTTAGCTATGTGTATGATTAGCAGCTTCATCTAAACACACTTAACATACGACTACAATGTAACGTTATCCTTTTATAACAATTACAATGCTAGCCTCACATAACAATACCGTTGGCATTCAAAAGTTTTATCACCAGATAACTTATCGGGTGTTCGAAAGAATCTGTGCTGACACATTAGCATTAGGCTACATGTAAATTCACAAATAATAACAACACAGATGATTGCGGTCACCATAACACTTCACCACAGTCCGCTCTGTTGTAGGCTCCACAACACTTCATTTTCCACTGTAACACATACGTTGTCCAGTAATGTGCAGTTGTAGCCTCCAGCAATGCTATGGTATGGTATCCCACAGCAATGTTATGGGATCGTTTAATGGCTACCTCTCATCCATCTGTCCGCTGCGTGTTCCGTCATCAGGGTTACGTCGTCTCCAGCAACTATGGTTCTTACTACATACTACAGGTCGAGAGGTGTAGCTGTAACTACACAACTTTACGATAGTGGTTGCGAACGTTAGTTGCTACTATGGTTTTGGGAAACACTGACGCAGTGTAGCGATGCATCATTACTATGTAAGTTCCACCACCATAGTTCACACTATCGTTTTGGGGAACAGTTGTGTCGTACTTACATAGTTGCAACCATGTTAGTTGCTACCGTAGTTAGCAACGATGCTTTTGGGAAACGCCCCTGATCTTTTCCTCTCTTGACTTCCTCTGTGTGTTCTTTCCATCTCTAACTTTCCTTCCTTTATTCCTTCATGTAAGAAAGTATCTGTGTATTTGCCTTATGGGAGAGCGAGCCTTGTGAGTCCATCCAGAGTGTATATATATATATATATATATATATATATAACGCTTTTATTACCGTGACAATGATGCTGATTTTTCTGAATAAAATTGTAAAAATAAAATACGAGCGTATTTATAGGAAAAGGGTGTTTCTTCGGTTAAAGCTGCAGTTGGCAAGTCTGATTGAGGGGACTTAGCCAAAATTTTGAATGTTTACAACTCTCATGCCCCTCTCTCACTACCACAGAGCACCCTATCATCGAGTTTGTGCTCATCAGTGCGCATCAGACTACACCAGACTGTGATTGATAGTCAGATCTCACACAGCCCTGCTCTGATTGGACCAGAAGAACCAGGAGCTGCGGATTTTTGCCAATCAAATAACAGGCTATAGGTGGAGGTAAAAGTGCGTTTTTTTTTTTTTTTAAACCGGCTGATTTATGTTGTTCTGTCAGAGCATAGGGTCCGTTTCAGTAAATATGATCAAAAAAATCTTGCCAACTGCAGCTTTAATGCAGCTTCAATCTTTATTCTAGTGAAAAGCAGTCACAAAGCACATGAAAAACATATAGTACTCAAAACTCTATTTATTGTTTCAAAGTCCCTCCTACACTCTAAACGTAAATTAGTAATGCTACTTATGGGCCTGATGAAAAAGCAAAAATGAGGTGGTGTTGTAACACACACACACACACCCACCCCCGCCAGACTGGACCGCCTGCAAGGATGGTATGGTGGACACAGTTTTCTGTGAATATCTTAGGCCTAGTAGGACCACATTTTTTCTGTATGTTGGTCCTTGGTCCTAAGGGGCCATGTCAACCCATCCCATAACCACTCATTTGATGAAAAAGCAAAAATTTTGGTGGAATTCCGTTCATGGGGAGCCATACAGTACATTAATTTATGTGTACGTTTAGTGACTGTACACCAACTGGCCTGTAGATGGTCGAACAGTTTTCTGTGAATATCTCAAAAACCACAGGACCTAGGATGCCCAATTTTTTATATTTTTGTATGTTGGCCTCCAGGGGCCATGTCAACGATATCCACTCATTTGATATATAGCACCAACTAGATAAAATCTAGTAGAAGATAAAATCATAGAAGAATGAGAAGGGAGGAAAGGTTAAGCCATGGTCGGCCTTGTACTTGAAGCCTTGAGAGAGCCACTTTTCTTGGAGGTTGTGTGACAATTTATCTACAATTGGTGAAATACCGCGAGCAGTGTCCAGATAACTTAGGCCGGGGAGATCGCTAAGCTCTCGCAGCTTTACTGGTTCTTTGCTGCTAAACTTTGGGAAGTTTGAGAGTCTGTCAAAGAGTGACTTTTCTATTATCTCTGGCGACCCAAAGCATTCTTCTAAACGCTCCCAAGCCTTTCTTAATCCAGTAGAGGGATGACCGACATGCACATGACATGCGAAGGACCTGGTCTCTGCAGATAACTTTTCTGTATCTTCAGCTGTTTGTATTACCTCCATCATTCAGTGCTGCTGTGAGCCAACCATAAGCAGTGATGAAAATGATGAGAAGTGTTGTAACTGAAGATCACTGTCCTTAGTTATGCTCGATGTATGTGCAGGTTGCTTTTTTACTGTTCTGTCCTTATTGCGCGTCCGTTTGCCCAACTAGACAGACAGCTAACATATTCAAAGAATATCTGAGGCAGAAGTAGATATAGGTTTTACCTCATTCTTCAATTCAGTGAATTTCAATTATGTAAAACTGCAAATAAATGCACAAGAAAATGTACATTAATGTGTCCTTTCTTATTTTAACAAGCCTCTACATCTCATGAAATGCACAAGAGCATATGCAAATAACATTAGCATACTACCATGGTAATTAGATAACCTACAGCAATTACTAGCATAGGAAACGCTAACAGGCTATTTGGATATGCAGCACAAGTTGTACAAAAGGTTATTCTGTTCAAACGAACATTTTAACAACATATTACATAGCTATACGATGTACAAATACTTGTAAATACAGTGCTGTAGTTAATACTTACAAGCAAAGCCTTCTCAAAGCAAGAACGTATTTTATAGGAGTGTTTACCAGTGTGAAGAAAACTAACGTGGTTTGAACGATTGCAAGCTACTACTTCCTTGTTTAACTTGAACTTTGACCAGTGGCGGATCTCAAGGCCTTCTCTGAAGGCATAACTATTTTCAAACGAATGAAAAATAATAGTGTCTTTAATAACATTTTACTTTACCATTTATTATTATTATTGCTTCTGCTTCTCCTTCCGGATCGTTCTTGACTACTACCATATCCTACCGCTTTCCGCTATGTTATCTGATTGACAGATTGTGTGAACAAATAGTGAGGGCGTACGATACATTTTTATCCAATCGCATGTCTTCCCTTGTTAAGGCCCGCATCAGGCCTTCATAAGGAATCACTGCGTTTTCGGTACCTAAGCAACCATTAGAAATCATATATTTGGATTCAGTTTGATTGATGGCTACATCTGACAGATTATCCAATCAAATCAACCTATTAAAACGAGGTAGGCAGGTCTGACTGCTGGTGGGCCTGCAATGTTCGAAAAGAATACCCAGAACAGTTCATCGATCATCACGAATATTGCCGCTAGAACTATTTGTTTTGACGTGAGGTAAACTTCGAGCATCTTCTGTCAGACAGCCACAGGATATGTACGTGTCATTGAAATTTGTCAACTCGCTCTCGCTTTCTTTAGGTGAATGTTACACTTTGACAGGTCAATGGCGCTATCTGCAGGAGACGTATGTGATTTAGTTTCCAACTTACTGTCAGTACCATTTTCAAGGAGAGATTTCACTGAGAAGATGGAAATTGTGAGGAGAGGTCGACCAATTCCTCAGTTAGCACTTAGCCAGCAAGGTAAAAACTGCATGAGACATTTCCAGGTAAGTAATTACGAACGTTACCCGTGGCTTACTGGATCAAAGTACAATACTCGACTGTACTGCTTTGACTGCCTGCTTTTCTCCAATGACCGTGGTGTTTGGAATTATTCAGGCTTTTCTCATTTAAGTTGTCTTACAAAGGCAGCACTTAGACACCAGAATACAACTAGCCATATTCAGGCTACAGTATCGACAGCGACATTCGGCGATAGCAGGGTCAAATTACAGCTTGATGAGCAGCGCCGACGTGCTACTGACCTGCATAACATTCAGGTGAAAAAGAATCGGAAAATCCTTAAGGACCTGATCGACTGTGTTGTCTTTCTGGGGAAACAGGAGCTATCAGGGGCCACGACGAGACCACCTCGTCTACTAACCGTGGCAATTACGTTGAGCTTCTTTCTTTTTTAGCGGAACGCGATCCTGTTTTGCACCACCATCTCGCTACCAACAAAGTTTTCACTGGGACGTCAGGTAAGATACAGAATGATTTGATTCAAGATGTTGCTGAAGTGATGCTGGGTGACATTAGGTCCGAAATTAGCAGGGCTCCATATGTAGCGGTGATGGTGGATGAAACCACCGATGCGAGCAATGCTGCGCAGCTTTTTCTGGTCCTCCGTTATGTGACAGATTCAGGTGTGAAAGAACGCTTCATTAAGTATGTCGATGTGACTCGGGGCAAGAGGGCAGGTGACATCGCTGCTCTAGTTCTTAACTTCTTAGAGGAGCACGACTGTTTGCATAAGGTTGTAGCACAGTGCTATGATGGTGCTCAGGGACGTGCACAGGGGGGTTGCTCAGGTTGCCTGGGGAACTGCCCATATGCCCTTCTTGACTCATGTTGCCCTTCCAATAGGGAAAATAAATAAATAAATCATACAATGGATGGAGAATTTCACGTAGGCCTAGATAAAAAAAATCGCAAAGCCTCAGTAACTTCCATTCGGGCACCGAAAGTGAAAGTCAGCTAGGGGATAGGCAAACTCTGTTTAGCCTACGTGGCTGCAGCGCTGCACGCGACCGGCACCTGAGCTGAGACTGCATAAGCGGCCCTAGAAGGAGATTGTCGCGGTTGTCGTATGAGACGACTCAACGTTGTCGGAAAAGGTGAGTTTGTGATGTATAACAAACGAACGATCATCGTCATCAAGTTTTATGAAATGAATTAAAATCTTCATAAATCCATGCTGAGTTTTCCACGTTTAGCCTAAATAATCAGAGATAGCTTGCAGAGAAGCAGCCCGTTATCACATAGCCTATAGGCTACAATTTTAGGCAGTAGGCGAACTAAACTACATGTCTGCTGATAGTTAGTTTCTCACATTTCGTTTTAGCAAGAAGAATGAATGATGGAAGTAATGCATCACATTAATTATTTTATTCAAAATGGTTAAATGCCTATCACTAGTATTTTGGGTATTGTTTGAAGCCAAGATGCCCACTGAAAAGAGTCAGATTCAGGAGAGGGAGAGACAATTCAGGGAGGCAGCAATCACTGCAGGGTTGGCTGCGAAAAAGCCAACCAGCAGGTGAGACAGAGACTTTGCACTGTGATAAAGATGACATGACACTGTGTAGACGAATTCTACATTTTAAAGATCAGATTTTCTATAATTTTAAAGATCTTGCCTGAGCAGAACATAAATACCATTAGTGGGCATGAAAATAATAATGATAAGTTAAGGTGATTGAGTGCTGTATTTCAGTGTTTTACTTCTTTTTGTATATATTATAAAAAAAAGACGCTGTTATTCTCAGTCCTGCATATAGCCCGTGAGGTTTTTTTTTTTTTTGGGTGGGAGGGTGCCCTTTTTTCAGGTCAGAGCAACTGCCCCTCAAAATTCCTGTGCACGTCCCTGATGGTGCTGCTGTAATGGCATCTGGCATTAACGGCGTTCAGGCTAAAGTGAGAGAGCGAGCTCCAATGGTCTTGTTCATCCATTGCCATGCTCACACGCTTAACCTTGTGTTGACACAGGGTGTGTCGAAGATACGAGAATGCAATGTGTTCTTCTCACATCTTTCAGACTTGGCGTCGATCGCCGAAACGAACAGAATTGCTCGACGAGATTTGTGAACGGCGACTTCTTCGAGTGGCACCGACAAGATGGCAGTACAACTCCAGATTAGTCGGGACAGTCATGGGGACGAGAGAAGCTCTTCTTGATGTTTTCGAAACGATTCTTGAAAACCACGATGACTATGATCAAGATGCTGTGCGGAGTGCAGATGGATACATTAGTCTTTTGTGCTTTCCGCTTTCTCTGGTGTGTTCACTCATGCCGACGTTCTGTTTGACATACTGCAGACCAAAACACTGGACATGCAATTCTGCCTTGACCTGGTGAATGAGTTTTGTGACATTGTTGAACATTTGTTGTTGAGAAGGAGAGCTTTGATAACATTTATGCATCCACTATGTGTGAGGTAGGGGCACCGAGAACGCGCAGAGGTCACCCAGACGAGAATGTTCGCCACCGATACAAGCAACTCCATGGCCAGATTCTTGACAGCATCATGATGCAGACTCGTTTCAAGGATCAGCAGAGGCTTTCATTCCTCTCTCTTCTTGATGCCTCAAAGTTTGCAACCTACCGAGCAACATTCCCAGAGGCAGCTTTTGACAGCTTGAGGGCGAGCCATGGACCATTGTTTGACATGACCCTCAGTGTGATGTATGGTATGGCAGACTTTGAAGGTAAGAGCCCATCTGATGTTTGTACCTCCAGCAGAAAGCATTACAAAGGAGCATGCACCAACTGTATGCCCTTGTTTGCTTGGCTGTTACCATCCCTGTATCCACTGCTTCAGTGGAAAGGTCCTTTTCAGCTCTGATAAGAATAAAGACTTATTCTAGGAACTCAACTGGACAGGCACGGCTATCCTCTCTTGCACTAATGGCCATTGAGACAGAGCTGCTTTTGAATTTAAAGGCAAGAGATGTTCTGCATGACCGTGTGATTTCATCATTCACAAACAAGGAAAGGCGACTGGATTTCATCTTTAAATAATCAAATGCCATATTGCCATGTTCAGAAAGTTGGCATGCTGGTACACATACTGTATTTTACAGTATATATCTTCTTGATTTTGGCATATCTAGAGCCTGCATTACGGGGCATGGGTATAGCTGAGCCACCAGAAGATAGTATCTTCAGGTAAGTAGATTGCAGGTAGGTATAGTTTCCTCTTGTTTTAATTACATTTTCACAGCAGAGAGCACCAATGAAATACCACCAACCCTGGCCTATTTCCTGAAACATGGTTCAATAAGATAAGTACCTTTACTTGGTTATCAATATCAGTTTTAATATTCTATTGTATTGTGATATGTGATTTAATACCTGTTTTTCTGTATTTTCCAGTTTATTCCTGTCCGTTCTATTCTGGCTGTTAGATTAATCTCCTCTCATCTACACAAACTCCTGGCAGCATTTCTGGATATCAGTACAGTTTCGCCAATGGAATGTATGTACTTTCACACAACTGTAGTTAAGAACACAGTAGATGTAGTAAAGACAAATGTTTCACCAGTAAATATGTTGGTGTAAAAGTAAAAGTGTTGGTGCAAACCAAACATAGCAAAGTTGATAGCATCAACTCATTTATGTCTTAAGAAGACATAATGTCTTCTTTTATGTTAGCTATTGTAAAGAACACTTTCAACTAAAGTTTACACAATATGTTGTTCTGTTTCTCTTTCAGGGTATCTTCACAACACAGGTGACTGCTCAGTGGAAGATGGGGAAGAAGTCAACACCAGCTACCAATGGCTGTGAAGATCAACTTGTGCACTTAGTTAACTAAAAAATGTTCCTTGATTTTAATATCCAATTTATTCTCTGCTGTGTCATTTCATCCAACATAGTTGCTGACTGATAATGTAGCCTACTTAAAGTACATGAACATAATTTAACTTACTGTACATTGTTATTGCATTTTAGTTAAACTTAGTTAAACTTTTAGCCTATAGTATCATAAAATCATAATCATAAAAGCCTAAGATTAAATAAGATTATCCTCTTAAAATCATCTCTATTGCTCTCCCCGTCATCTAAAAATGAAAATATTTTAAACTGCGTGTCAAATAAAAGGGTCCATTGCGAGACTGCTAATTGAGGCGTGTTTGCACTTCCGAGTGCGCTTGGTGTTTACTTTCAATATGACATGGGCTATGTACACAGTCTTGTACCTTTGACTTTTTTTGGATTTTCTCTTAGTTTTTTCACTCAAAATGATATGTTGTATGCTTATGAGTTATGCCGTAGCTGGTTAGCCTAAGATATGCTGTAAAACTCTTTAGATACGGATTTTTCCAAACGTCAATGGGACAAATGAATGGGAATCTTACATCCGGCACCTAACCGCATTTTGGCTGTGGGCGGGACTGTGCAGCTCTACTTGTTAACAGCGGTACTCTGCCTCCGCCCCTCGAGTGCCGGGAGATACACATTTTCACAAGCCCACAGTGAGACCGAAGAAAGATCTTGCCGAAAACACGCGGAAATCACCGGTTCATGTATAATGCATGTCCGCTTAAGCATTATCCACACAAAATGCTCTGCAAACTGCAGTGTCAAAGTAAAACAACAAAGGTTTTGTTGGGTTTCGAACATGAGTCTCCCGGAGGCAAAATGTACATTGCAATCAGCACTACCACTACACCACAGAGAGACGAGCAGTCACTTCAATGCCATCATCAACCATTACTCTAGTGCTAGTCTACTAGCTAGCTACCTAGCTATTGATATCCTGATGTCCATGTTGAATAATGCAGATTAATTTTGCCTCACATACCAAAACAGTTACAAACTGCATGCATGACCCCACTTCAGACGTTGTTTTTTGGCTGTGACACTGTAAGTGCATTTGCAGGTCGTGGTAAAGTGTCAGCCCTAAAACTTCTTCAGAAGAATGAAAACTTCTGTGAGACCTTTCAGAAGGTTGGGGCAGACTGGACAATGTCACATGCGTTGTATGCAGCCTTACAGGAGTTAATGTACAGCTCCAAGTCCAGAATCACCAACATCAATGAAATGAGGTATGCACTTTTTTGTGCAAAGAAAGGCATAGAATCCTGGCAGTTACCTCCATGCTCAGATTATCTCGGGAACACTGTCTCAGAGCTAACTATAAAGGTGCTATCTCAAAGTCAAAGTCTGCTTTATTGTCAATTTCTTCACATGTCAAGACATACAAAGAGATCGAAATTACGTTTCCCACTATCCCACGGTGGAGACAAGACATATTTTACCAATTAGGTCCACAGACAAACATAACATTCAAGTAAACAATATAAAAAGTAAAAATAAGAAGGCACATACAATGAAGAAATAACAGCAGCAAAATTTGGGTTGAAATTGTGCATACAGTAGACAGTCAATATAATAGTGCAAAAGTCAGGCCAATAAATGGCTGAGGTAGTTCCGTTTGACCTAAGTATGCAAGTGGCATAGTGGTGCAAGTTATGTAAGAGCAGCAGAAGTGTGTTCAGAAGTGTTTTCAGGACAACAACAACAAGTTGCAAAGTGTACAAGTGGAGTAGTGCAAGGCAGCCATTGTGGGTCCAAAGTCCAGGATGTTATGTAGCTGAGGGTGGAGGGGGGAGAGAGTTCAGCATCCTAACAGCCTGATGTATGAAGCTGTTGGTGAGTCTGGTGGTGTGGGAGCGCAGGCTTCTGTACCTCTTCCCAGAGGGCAGTAGATCAAACAAATTGTGAGCGGGGTGATTTGCATCACTCACAATTGTGGTCGCCTTGCGGGTGAGGTGGGAGGTGTAAATGTCCTTCAGGGAGGGGAGTGAAGCACCAATAATCCTTCCAGCTGTGTTCACTATGCGTTGCAGGGCTTTCCTGTTGTATTCAGTGCAGCTTCCGCCCCACACAGCGATACAGCTGGAGAGGATGCTCTCAATGGTGCCTCGGTAGAATGTGGTCATGATGGCTGGTGGAGCACTTGCTCGTCTGAGTTTCCTTAGGGAAGTACAGGCGGCTGAGCTTTCTTAAGCCAGTGATGCAGTGTTTGTGGTCCAGGAGAGGTCTTCACTGATGTGCACCCCAGGAATTTGGTGCTGCTCACTCTCTCCACCACAGCACCGTCGATGGTCAGTGGCAGGTGTTGGGTGTGACTTCTCCGGAAGTCAACAACAATCTCCTTGGTCTTGCTGACGTTCAGCAGGAGGTTGTTGTCCCTGCACCACGTGGTCAGAAGGTCGACCTCCAACCTGTATTGAGTCTGTTAAGCCCCACCAGAGTTGTGTCGTCAGCAAATTTCACTATGTGGTTGTTGCTGTAGATTGCAGTGCAGTCATCGTCAGCAGGGTGAGGAGCAGCGGACTGAGCACGCCTGGCCTTGGGGCCCCGTGCTCAGTGTGAGGCTGCTTGAGATATTGTTGCCAACACGTACTACTTGAGGCCTCTGACAGAGGAAGTCCAGTAGCCAGTTGCAGAGGTAGGTACTGAGTCCCAGTTTGTGAAGTTTGCAGATGAGTTGTTGTGGTATTATGGTGTTGAATGCAGAACTGAAGTCTATAAACAGCAATCTCACATATGAGTCTCTTTTTTCCAGGTGAGTGAGGGCTGGGTGGAGGGCAGAGCAGATTGCATCCTCTGTGGACCGTTTGGCTCGGTATGCAAACTGGAAGGGGTCCAGGGTGGGGGGGAGAATGGATTTGATGTGTGACATGACAAGCCGCTCAAAGCACTTCATGATGATGGGTGTCAGTGCCACGTGGCGGTAATCATTGAAGCAGGATGGAGCAGTTTTCTTCGGCATCTTCAGGTATGATGGTGGCAGCTTTGAAACATGATGGGACGATGGCTTGCTTCAGGGAAGTGTGAAAGATGTCTGTGAAGACATCCTTAAGCTCCTCAGCGCAGTCCTTCAGCGCACAACCTGGGATGTTGTCTGGGCTTGCTGCCTTACGAGTGTCGATAGCAGCAAGTGTCCTCTTCACGCTGTCGGCAGAGAGGCACAGGGGCTGCTCGTGTGGAGGGGGAGGGGTCTTCTGTGGGCAAGTGCTGTTTTGTGCTTCAAAGCGAGCAAAGAAGCGGTTCAGATTGTTGAGCAGAGGGATGTTGCTCTCACAGCTCTGTGGCGCGGGCTTGTATCTGGCACTGTTTCTGTTACAGAAATTGACCAAAGCTTGCGCGCTGTAGGCTATACAAACAGACAGAATAGGCTACAAAAATGGCTAGTGCAAGGAAACCAGAATTGTTTGTGTAGACTATAGTGAACTGTCAACTGTAGTCAACTGTAAAACTAATAAACTTCATTTTTACGGTTTGTGAAGGCTTGAGTCCCGTCCTTTATTTGGCTAACGCAGGTACAAATAATCTCCTTTACTTTCTTTGGTTGTAGGATAGTCCGCAATTCACATTAGTTTTGGCTATCACTGCAAGTGCATAGGCTACTAAACGCTAGGCCTACCCAAGTTCTAGGCTATTCCGTCGCCACATTTATAATATTGCTATAATAGGCTACCTTCGTTAGTAACAGTCGATACTTTTGCCTGCATCAAATCGTGCATTTGCATTTAGTGCGCATCAACCATAGGCTTAACATGAGTTCTAAGTGTCTTTGCTCATATCAGACTTCACTAGACTATGAATGCATTTATTTATGTTGTAAGACATGTAAAATAAATGAATGACACCGGCACTACGCACAACTTACACCGCACTTTCCTAATAACTTCTGACTAATTCTCTCGCGTCACTGACAGTAGCTAGAATGCATCAAGAAAACAGGGAATACACTGTTCAGTCCACCAAGTCATGAGCTATTGGCGCTGGGCAGCACCAGTTGTGATATTTATCCTACTGAGTGTAATCGTAGGTAATGTATGAAAACTAGTATTGTTAAGCAATACTATAAGTGTCAAGTCCAGGGCAGCTAAGGTGTGGCGATGACATCATCAATACGGAAGTATGCGGTTTTGCCGTCCGAACGAACCACGGTTCTAGGGCTACGGTTTCAGATTTTTCAACCCTGGGACCAGGTTTCAAAAAAGTGCAGTTTCGGGCAGTGCTTTTACAGGATTCTTTTGGAACGATCGGCCAAGACGATGCAAAACCTGTGCGTTTAACCCAAAAAGCGTCTCCGTGTGGACGGGGCCTGTGTCACTCCATCATGTCAGTGTGTTGCCAACAACTTGGCCTGCACTAACCTATTTCATGCAAGACAGTGCAAAAACCAGAAGGATGACTTTGCTGATGAGAAACAATCCTATTTCTCTGATGAGGATTCCGACGAAGAGTTTGATTAGTGTCGTTGCCTTGAATGATGCAATCTGTGCAAAAATGTCATAAAATGTCATTGACCTTGCCTAAAGGTCATGACCTTGACCTTTTACAGTAATGGCAATGTCATAATTGGATTTACCACACCTTAAAACATAGGAATCCATGTCTCATCTGTTATTTGTTATACTGTTTTTAGATTTTCAGCCAGTTTCATGTCAGTGTTCTGCTTAATTTATATGCATTATTTTCTCAAACGCCATGTCTGACATAAGACTGAAAATCACCCCCTCCAGATCAGATAATATGGGTAAATGATGCATTTTCTGAATCCTTAGGGTCATGCCAGTATTTCAGTGTTTGGATTGTTGTTTCTCTGATGCTCCCTGGTGCCACAGGATTAAAAGACAAAAGATGACTTAGATGAAAGCTCAGAGTCTCCCCTTTAAAATGATACCAAACATAACAAAATAAAATGATCATATATGTCCAATATAGATTTTCAGCTATGTCAGTGTTCTGCTTGATTTATACACATTATTTTCTCAACCTTAGTTTACATTATGTGTGATAACTCAAAACAGCTACTCTTGTCAGATGGTCATCATACATCATTGAAAAGCTGAGATTCCAGGCTTTCAGAATGTAGGTATGGTAGCCTTTGCCACTTTTTCGGTAACGACCAACCACTCTGGCTCACAGACACTGCATGATAAGTGTGATTTTCGTCCCCGTAAACGACCGGAGATCTCCCTCATTTTCGGTAGTTGACGACAATTTGCAACACGCGCTTGTCGCCGTTTGTCTGTGCCATAAATTGTCGGAAACAGACAATGACGTATGTGGAGAGCTTTCAGAGTGCTAATAGCCCTAATTAGCATATGAATGCAGCGAAACCGCGGCTGGCCAGGCCTGGCTTGAATATCCTTACTCAGTATTGGATGAAACCACTACTTTCAAACAAGAAAAATCACTCGTGATTGGCAGCAAAACCACACCTGGCCAGGCCAGGCTTGAATTTCCTTACTCAGTATTGGATGAAACCACAACTTTCGAACAAGTAAAATCACTCGTAATTGGTTGGCAGATCCCCAATAATTATGTATGTATATATATATTCATATTATGCTGTATATTCATGTTATCCTATGTAGGCTACTACACTATTATTAGGCTACCATCAAGGACATGAATGAATTTATAGAGGAAATGAACATTTGCCAGGAACATGTTTATGCAAAGAGCGAGCTTTATTAAAACAAACACAACTATATACAAAGCGAGGATCTGCCCACACATGGGTAGAGGATCCAAAAACTACAACTCCGTGAACTGTCCGTTTGCCTCCTCGGGGTTGTAGGTAACTGGCGGCGTTCTTTCCGAGGCAGGTCCGTTATGCAGACGCCTATTGTGCGTGGCTCTGTACTTCGGCATCGCCTCTAACCGGGACTGCAGCTTCGCACAGAGTTCAGAGAGCTCCGGCCTACGAAATGACGGCGACCGTACAATCCATCCAGAGACCCCGCCAACAACGCCATCTTCTTAGGCCAGACATGAGGTCTACGGTGGCGGACTTCAAAGTTCCACCTCGTCATCTGCTAGCACACTCTGTCTCGATTCCAGCAGCTGTAAAAACAATGAATCAGTACTGTGCGATCGCGATGCACTGCGTATGGACACAACACATCTATCAATGCACCTGAAAAATAGTCACCAAATAAAGTCTTACCCTCTTTCTTTCTCGCCGACTGAAGCTGAACTCTTCGCGAAGCTTCCACCGCAATGAGTTTCTGGCTGGGTATATCTAAAGCTCCCCGCGCATCGCCTCGTAATATGTCTTACAGGCGGCTGGAAAACAATTAAATGAGAGTGGTATGAATAAAAATCAAACGCAAGTCACAGTAACATTAAACAAGGAAGGAGAAACAGTAAAAACAAGTCACTTACACACAATGTCGTCTTTATCAACATCGTGTAAATCTGGACTTCCAGATATTGCTCCGAGCAAATAGGAGGTCACCGCCTCATTATGAGGCGAGATTAATCTGTGAAAACAAAATGTACAGTTATGATCGGTATCTATCCTGTGGTCTCTATACGTATCCATTTCCTTATAGCCTACAGCAGAATGAAAGCATATTCTTTAAATCTTACCCTTGCTCCGGTTCGTAGCGCCTGCAATTTTTCTCCGAGTTGTGAAGACGGCGTACTGCTTCCTGTAAATGACGACACAAAAATATACACTTTAATAAAGCTGGTTCTGCTCACTTGTTCTTTTGCAAGGCTACTAGGCTACTCTTAGCTTTGGTTTTAGGCCAGGGTACTTTTAGCTTAGCTAGCAGTCATCGAACATATTCTTACCGCAAGCTTGGGATTGTGCACCAGTCTTCTCTTCTTAAAGTTTGTCTCTCCCGCACAGTTTTTCGACTCCAGAGCAGCCAACCGGTCCTCTATGGACAGCAACCTAGAGTTTACCTAATTGCTTGAATGACTTGCAGACAGCTCCGAGCAAAGAGGAGGTCCCCACCCCATTAAGAGGCAAAGTTAGTCTGTGAAAACAAAATGTACAGTTAAGATCTGTATCTATCAACGTAGCCTATCTGTTTCCTTATAGCCTACAGCAGAATGAAAGCGTAGTATTCTTTAAATCTTACCATTGCTCCGGTAGCGCCTATGTGTCTCCGAGTGAACCCTGCTAGGCTACGGCTGGCTCTGATTTTCCGAAAGCAGATGTCCATTCTCCTGGCGAGACAAGTAACCACTCATCTGGCACTAGATCCAATGCTCTCCATTCTTCCAAGCAAAAAGGGAAGTGCTCATTTAAACTAAACTAGACTAGACTAGACTTAGTCTAGACTAAGGGTCTTGTTGAATATTCACTGATTTTATGCAAATATCACCAGTTAAACTGCTCACCATCTAAACTGGAACACCGGGTCATTTACCCCCCTCCCCCACCTCCCACCAACATTCTAAATCAATTGTATGCACCATATTGCTATGTAGCATAGTAATGTTATACACCATTTCAAAGCTTTGACTTGGGAATCCAAAAATGCCAATTTTTTTGATGTACAATCTGTATAGTGCCCCCCTCCCCCTCCTCCGCTTTTGGTGCTACTCTGACTTCTGGCTGCAGTGTAGCTGCAGCACCATATGTAGATGCAACATATTGGGTACTGAAATATTCACAAGAATCTATAGAAATTGAATCTTCATGTTGTATCATCCAATATTAGTTGTACAGATGTGTATTATCCAATATTAGTAGTACAGATGTATAGTTTATCTTATACACAACCATTGAACAAACAAAGTAAATGCAAAAATAGAGACTTTTTCCATATTTTGTGTAGTCAGTCTATATCAGAACACATGACATACAATCTAAATAGTCCACAAGAAACCTCAAAGTGATACCTTTCATTTGAGACCAGGATTATGCTTCTACATCAAGAGGTTGCCACACAGTAAGCCTTTTATTGTCAGTGTGCATTTTGGGAACCCAAAAGTCCTATGGGCATGAGCATACCTTGGCAAATAATGGTGCAAAGCAGTCATTTTTTATTCTATATTGATCTACTTTTGCACACAGCTTCACAAGACCTGGTGCTAGGGCTCAGTTGTGTTTCTAAGTCATCTCAAGTGACCTAGAGGGCTGAAATGGTGGTCAGTTCAAAGATATTTGTTATCCGGCAGAAATATAAAACAGTATTCTAGCCTCTGTCCCAGTACTTCCCACAGCTATTCTTGTTGTCAAAGAAACTACAGTGTCTAAGCTTTCCAAAGACATCAGGCATTTGATTATAGGCCAAAGTATGTAGGAGCAATGATCTCCTAAGTAGATGATATACAATGCCGGGCAAAATACTCAAAATGGGCCGTATGGAAATTCGTGACTGATTTCCTATTTTAAAATAATCCACAAGGTTGCACTAAAATACAATGTATAAAATTTATGCCATGACAAATTTAGTAAAAATGAGTTCACATTTTCTATTTGTGTGAATGGCTAAAATTTGTTTGATATGTCAGAGATCACAGAATGAGAGACCAAAATATCAATAGCTTACAATAGTTAAATAGTGAACAAAAGCATTCAGTATTACATTTTTTCTCAGTCGCTTTGGTGCTTTTCTCAGCACCAAATGATTTACTATTAGTTAAACCTCCACAACATTTAGTCATGTGTGGGTCCGTGTAACGCTTTGCAGTGCTTTGTTCTATTTGCTCCATCCATCTGATCCAAATAAAAAATGTGTTCAATAATCCAATTTTCATTTTTTTTAACTGGTCAGCAAATAGATCTTTGCTGCTATTTTCTACATTTGTCATTAGTCACACAAGATAAAGAAAAAAACAGAAACTGGATTGAAAACAAAAGTAAAATTCAGGTAAATATTCGATTTTTGCCTTTATTACCGTTTTTGTCGGGCTGAACCATAAGCATAGGGGGGGTGACCTTATACATATAACAGAGCGTGCGGTGTTGGTGATCACATTTTATCAGCGGATGTAGAGATGGAGGGCTATCAAACACAGTTCAGCTGGCATCAAGGTGCCAAGCGATTGATAATGTCAGCTCGAGACCAGAACTTCAGATGCAGAGGGAGACATTGCTGCGTCCTGACACTTATGAGTAGGCTAGCCTACGTGTTCTACTCATGTCTCATAGGTAGAGAATAGCTGTTCTGGGAGGCTTTGGAGACCTACATGAGCATTACCAATGGACTTGAGCCGTAGTAGCCTACAGGCCAATGTAGGCTATTTGCTGTTGAAATTAATGGATAAACTGATAAATTATTCACTGTTGTGTCTTCGTTTAATGAACCTAGTCTAGTGTAAAGTGTTAAATAAGCAAAAACGCCAAACATGTCAAACAGTTCTTGGGGTAGCCTATAGGCCTGTATAGCCTAAAATACTGTAAAGGAATTGTTTGCTATGGTAGGCTATGGCATGGCCATGGTATTCAAATATACTGTAGGCCTACTGTTCAACATAGGTTGAAAGTTACGTCCCATCTCCCAAAAATCAGCGAAGTTTTATTTATTAATCTCTAAAGTAATGAGTAAACAACTTCAGGCGGTGCTCTCGTCCACCAGCTAGATGGTGTTCTCCCCTCGGTGCTCGTGGTTCAGTCCAACCACAAGCGCAAAAAAGGAAAATTAGAAAATGACGCATTATTTCAATTTTTAACTTCTGAACAGAAAACCATAACTGTGCTCAATTCTCAATTGAAAATCAAAATAAGCATCAATAACCCCTTTACTGTGCCGTCCTAAAGAATGGATAACAGATTTTAAAGCCTATTTTTATGTTTTTTCATGTGAATTCTGAAAATAGAACACAGCACTGCAAAGCGTTACACGGACCATTGTGCACATCATAGTAGCAATTTTTCCTTCCTCTGAACAAATTGCAAATGCTTTTGAACATGTATCAGTTGCTTTGTCATGTCAGTCAAAATTAACTATACTTATGGATGCTGAATAGTCGTTATCAATACAACTAATAGTCTTCATTTCATTGCTTGAGTCATTACATACAAAAGTCACTGAGTTCTGACCTTTTTTTGCATGGGAAAACACTGAGAGCATAAAGTGTCGTAATGAAAACATGACAAAGCCATTTGACTATCTTGTTCATAAACGATGGTGTCAAGACTTCTAATTTTGATGACACTGGCAGTTTCATTGACATAAATACTTGCTTTTGAGGAATGGACTATTCATTTTTAGTCAAAGGCTGCCATTGACATAATGCCTTTGGTGTTGACATAGCCTACCTATGAGAGAAAACATTTCCTGCCTCTGCTTCCAATGCCCATCTCACAATATTTCAAAACCAAATTCTACTGGTTAGAGAGAAGGGGGTTGCGAAACTTGGCCCATGTCTTTTGGGGGCTCACCAGACAAAAAATTTTAAGAACCACTGATGTAAGGGATAAAAATGTAGGACATAGCAAAAAAATACAGTAGTGAGTAATGTGTAATACATTTTTTTTGTAACGACCCCAACACTGCACATCAACTAAATTTTAATTTGCTTCACTGAACAAAGCAACTGATATTTCAATATACACAGAGGCACAGATGAGTGCACACAGACACACTCACACATACATATCCTGGCACACTGTCAGGGCACACCATTTTTTATAGACACACACACACACATTTATAGACATATACACAGGCAGGCACACACACTACATGCACACAGGCTCCTTTCCATTACGTTTGAGTGGTAGGAGACACCAACTCACACTTTTACCAGGTTGAATAGTCATCTTGTTTTCATAATACTCATCTTGTTTTCATTAACTGTTTCTATTCCTTGGCTGTGGGTCACCAGGGGGGCCTGCTATGACGCAGCCCTGGCTGGGAATCTCCTGTGCACGTGTTTGGAGATCCAGGGCTCTTCCAGCGGCAGCAGCAACAGGCTTCAGTGGACCCTCCTTTCCCCCGGGGCTTAAAAGTGAGATGGCTACAAAGGAAGATGACTCACACACAAACCGCAAACACACACACACACACACATACACGCACACACACACAGAGGGAGAGAGAGAGAGAGAGAGGGAGTGCTTTCTCAGTCTCGACAACTTACATGTTTGGGCAAGAAGAACAATTCCCCACCCTCTCACCCTTCTCTCTCTCTCTCTCTCTCTCTCTCTCTCGCTCTCTCTCTTTCTCTCTCTGTGTGTATGTTTGTGCACTACTAAATGCCTGAATGTGGAGGTAGAGCATCAGATACATTACACTAAAATTGTAAAAGTGATGGCCCAATAACACCAACTGCCCACATTGCACCATCTCAAAATGTTTAGCTGCATTGATTTCCTTCTTCCTGCCTGTAAGAAGAGCTTCCTGTGTCATTTGTTTTCAAATGACAAACACAAACCATCATATGAATAGACATTTATAAGAACCAGTTGAACACTGACACTAAATGTTCTTCATTAAAATACAGGGTTCATAAGTATTCATACCCTTATTTTACAGTTTTTTTTAACTGCTTACACACTAAATCTTTGTTTGTCACACAATTTTCTAAACATGTCTTCCAAACATCATAACCCCACACCAAATCTGCAAAACCACACTAATTCTCAGTGTTTGACCCAGTTTTCAATTTACTAAAAGACATTTTGCAAAACACCACACACAATTTTCTACTTTTTCTATACAAAAATCTAACAGGAAATAACTTTTTATTTTTCAAACACAACCCATCAAAATGCCACACTAAATCATCAGTGCTTCACTCTCTCTCTTCACATGTGTAAACACTTATTACTTTACTGAACACCATCCAATCATTGCCTTATTATAGGCATATGTACAGTAGGTATGGACCCTTTCAATCTGCTCCTAGAGGATTTCCGGTTGAGATATTCAGAACCAATGCAGATACTTTGAAGGGAAAATTACAGTAATCAGACTTTAGCTTACAGTAATGTTCTACAAAAAGTCAACTTTATTTAAAACTTTTTTACTCTACTTTTGTTTCTCCCTAAGTTACCATTGGCTCAATAAATGTTTCTATAGACCTACTGTATGAATACATACACAAACCCCGCCCCCATACACACACACAGATACACACACACACAGATACACACACACACACACACACACACACACACTTTTCTTCGGAAGAAGAAAGTAATTTAATAGTAGTCAGTCATTTCCGTCTTAGACCAAATCAGCTTTTTCAAAACTCCATGTACATCTGACATTCAGGTCTATGGAACCCATTTTCAATGTTTGCTAAACGAAAAAAAATATGCTATTTATTATTTTTTCAAACAGACTCATTGGCCTTGGCTCATTTTCTGTGAAAAACATACAAAAATTGAAAAATGTATTGTATGGGTTTGCAGAGTTGGTGTGGGGTTATGGTGTTTGGAAGACCTGTTTAGAAAATGGTGTAACAAGCAAAGATTTAGTGTGTAAGCAGTTGAAAAGCCTTTGAAGGGAGAGAGAGAGAGAGAGAGAGAGAGTGTGTGTGTGTGTGTTTACGCGTATGGGTGTGTGTTCATGTGTGTGTGTTTATGTGTGTGTGTACTGTATGTGTGTGTGTGTGTGTGTGTGTGAGAGAGTGTGTGTAAGTGTGATTGAGGGTGTGTGTGTGAGAGTGTGTCTGTGAGAATGTGTGAGTGTGAAGGAATATATTAAATAGAGAGACAATAGAGTATTTTTAGTATTTTCAAAATTACAAAATGACAGTATTTTTTATTTTGATACATGGCGTGACTACTGTATTTTGTAGTTTGTTGTGATACATTTAAAATTAAGGTATTTGATATTTTATTTGAAAATACATTTTGATGTATTTCTGCCCATCCCTGTGTGTAACCCCTTCAATAATGACTTCTGGTGAATTTTGTGGAAACAAATTGATAATTTGAGATACATATATTTCATACATTTTAGCAATACAATTACAATACAGTCTATTAGGCCCAAAGAATACCTATTACAGTATATTCAACTCATTTATAGAAGAGCAAAGTAGCCTATATACACAAGACTGAATCAGGGGTGAAATATCAAGGCTATCATTATCATTTTAACTCCAACACCCCCCCACCACCACCCCAATCTCTCCAACGGCACCCCTGTGTGTATGTGTGTGTGTGTGTGTGTGTCCTTGTGTGACGATGAGAGATATTTGTTATTCACACACTATTATTCATGTTCATATTATAAGTCAACACAGACAGACTTATGTGGTCTTTCGGGCCTGTAGATTGTATGTTTGTACTGACTATACATGACATTTTGTGGTGTTGTGACTGTGTGTGATTCTCTCTCTGTACTTTTGTCATATTGCTGCATGTGTATGGAAAGTTTTTGTGTGTGTGTGTGTGTGTGTGTGTGTGTGTGTGTGTGTATGTTGGCACATTTAGTGTGTGTGTGTGTGGTCAGCATGTGTGTGTGTGTGTGTGTGTGTGTGTGTGTGTGTGTGTGTATGGTCAGCATGTGGCTGTGTATGTGTGAGTGTGTGTCTGTGAGTGATTGTGTGTGTATGAGGGCACATTTAGTGTATGTGTGTGTGTGTATAGTCAGCATATGGTTGTGTATGTGTGAGTGTGTGTGCATGCTCGCTGTGTGAGTTTGTGGTTGTTGATATGTATCCAGTTCTCACATAGCGTTGTTAATCTAGCTGCTTCCAGTGCATTGGCTTTACCTGAAACTTTGCACGTACCCCAGGCTCAACACTACGCCAGCAGTGGGCAACTCTGAAAAAGAGGAGGGAGATGGGACTAGGGAAAAGAGCACTTGGCCAATGGGAAAGTGCGGAGTGTCTGACGGACCAATCACGGGCGACTGGGGAGTAATCTCCTGACGGCATGGTCCAGCTTCGAGGCACTGGCATTTCACGCCAATTACCCTTCCACAATGACCTTCCTGTCCCTGGCATGGAGAGGACCCCCAGAGAAACCACGTCACTGAGACAGATGGGGGATGCCCGACTTCCCCTGCTCGACAGAAGCATTGGGCAAGGGCCGATGATGAGTCACCACCTCACATAGACACATACACACACATTGGGTCAATGCATACCTCCGTGACCATATTTGATTGTAATTGCATGCTGAGTGCTTTTATAACGTCTGCATCTATGTATTTCTGTGTGTGTGAGCGTGCGGCGTGTGTGCAAATGCATTTGTTTGTTTATATGTGTGTGTGTGTGTGTGTGTGTGTGTGTGTGTGTGTGTGTCTGTGCGCAGGCATATGTGTGTCGGCGCGTAGGTGTGTGTGTTCAGTGCTTGGTGGTGCATCTCATCAGCTCAGACAGCGATTAGATGGCTTCTTTGTCATCTCGCTGTTGGTGCTGAGTCAAGCCATCCTTCCCGTGCCGTTCTGCACGTCGGCCTTCCCCTCTCCCGCCCTTTCGCCCGTTCATACTGTCTCCCGACGTCAGTGTCTGTGCCCGCCGCGGCTCACCCACTCTCTTGCCAGTTTCCCCTTTTGTGCAAGTGGTGTGTGGTGCAACGAAGAGTAATTGATGCACTTAAATCCCCCCAGAACAACTCCTTGGATTAAAGTAATTATACTTGATGATGGGTATACCCTTTGATGTCATGAATCGTTTTTTATTGTGCATTTACATTAGAAGAAATGCAGACTTACAGTTGTCATGTTGTGGGAACTTTGTTAAACTTGTTAGTACGTCTTTTGTCCTGAGAACACAGGATGTTTGAGTGTGTATGCGTGTGTGTGTGTGTGTGTGTGTGTGTGCGTGTGTGTGTGTGTGTGTGTGTGTACATTTGTGTGTGAACAATTAAGGCTTGGCTCAGAGCATGGATTTCTTAGAACAGGTTATCTGAGCATATGCAATTGTAAAAAGGTGAAATATAACAGCAGTTTATTGCCTTCATGAATCAATGGTTATGTGGTCAACCTCCCGCAAAATCTGTGAGCAAAAAACATTATCAAAATGCATTAAACTTTTTGAAGCATGAAAAATGTGTTTGCTCTAGCTTGTGTGTACTCACACCTATTGAAAGTAAACTATTTATGCATGATAAGATTTATAGCCTGCAATTCAAAGGCGTCGGCCCACTGCATATGTGATTTCCCCTTGCCAAACCACAGACATTCCAGTTTAAATCACTTTATTGAGAGAAAGTTTCACACACCTCCCAGTGCACAATATCAGTAGTTAAAGGTCATACATTCAATTACACTTTATCATGTTGGGAACTGGGCTCCTATCTAGGAGAAATGTGATACTAAAACAACATACTGACTTTGTTGATAATAATTAATTAGTATCGAGAACAGGCTTCTGTCACTAAATCATATTTATTAGGGGGCTTCTTGCGTGTTTCTTTTTCCGAAAATGAAGGGTTGTAGAAATATCGTTACTCTAAGAGTTGGTTATTTGATTAATTGTTGTCATGCCCACAGATAAGCATTAGTTGTTTGTTTGTTTATTTGTTGTTGTTGTCATTGTAAATAGATGAATGACAGCAGAAACCACTTGTTTATTTGTTACAGTGAGAGACAGCAGAGAGCAGTATTGCCTCCATCGATGGCGTGGAGACTCTGATTCATCTGTTTTATAGGCTGCTACTCAGACTGATATTCATATCGCTCATGAATGGTCACGTCAGGCTTCAACAGTCGCAAAGCAACTGCATCTTGTTTGCTTTCGCTTGGTAACAGTTGTTCACAGTTGCTTGTTAACTTGCCTGTGCAGAAACGCAACGCTAGTAAATCTGTTGTCACATTTTATAATGGACCTTTTTATTGGTAAAGGGAGGCCAAGAGTATTCATTGTTATGTAAAACTTTCACCAACTTCTATTTTTATTGCAGCCATCAGATATTAAAACATCATTCTAATCCATGTAAAGAACAGTCCTGTATATGTTTCCAATGACGAGAAACAAACTGTACCTCTACTGCTATGAAAACTAAGAAAATGCTAAAATCCTACTTAATACGCCTTATCCCAATTAGTGATGTCTGTGGTCTGGTGTTTGTTCTCTCTCCCTCTGTTACGTTAGTGTGTGTACTGCACGAGTGCTCTTCAAGGGTGTGTTTACGTGTGTGTGTGTATGTGTGTGCTGTGCTGAAATACTGACAATGAAAGAAATGTGTTTTTCCTCATATCGGCATAAGCCTGGAGTGAGACATCTGTCAAGCAGGTTGTTAACACAACACGTCACACAGGTAATGACTCTCAAAGGTAAAACATTACTCCCACACTTTTCACAATGAATACCACCTCAGAAAACAATTGGCTCTCCAAGTACCACCATCTGGCATTAAAATACAGTGATTGTGTCGTTAAGTTATATATATATTATATATTATATATATATATATATATTGATTGATATAATTTGAAGTGATTATTTCATCTTTATGAAAAAAAACATCTCAGAGATTTGTGTATTGACAGCACAGGTTTTTTTTTCTTCTTTTTTGTTCTTTTTTGTACTTACATGACAGCACAGGTGATCATAATATCATAAAGTAATATGCAAGTCATAGTTTCAATTATTATAAGTTATATAATATAAGTTATCAATTATGAAGTGTATAGACAAACATGTTATTCATATATTTGCAATTTAAATGGATTACAAAATTAAAGCAAACTAATTTATTCACGCTTTTTTCTTTTTATCAAAAGAACCACAAAATGTAATGCAACACATATGTATGTCGTCTTTGGTAGTAGGTGCACATGTTTTGCCAGTAGTATGATATGCTTGTGTTCTAAAGCATTTATTTTATCTAAAAAATGTTTAAGGTATATATAATATAATAGATCCAGACCAGCCTTACAGACGTATGACTCGCAGAATTTATACTTAGCCACAAATCATTTGGGAAGCACGTCAAAACCTTAAGGTAGAGCTTAAGGTATAATTCAAAAAGGGCGTAACGTTACATAAGAAGTTTTTCGGGAAACCCAGCCCTCTACTCTTGGCCATTCTCTGGTGGATCCGAGACAACTTACCCAAGTGACCATACTATAGTGTGGATTAGGGAGATGTGTGGATCCGAGACAACTTACCCAAGTCACCATACTATAGTGTGGATTAGGGAGATGTGTGGATCCGAGACAATTTACCCAATTCACCATATAGTGTGGATTAGGGAGATGTTTGAGTCAATGTGTTCCGTGTGTTTCTGGCCTTACCTGGGATCAGACGTTTGCCACACACCCTGATTCGTTTGTGTTCTTTCAAAATCAATTTGCTTTTTTTCTAGCATATTCTGCTGCTGGAATCACTGCATGAGCAGACACAACTGTATACATTACAGCACAATGATCACAACGATGGTCAACAACGATCATTACGATGAACTTGAGGCGTGATTGATGATGTTTTCAATGATCCGGTTTCAATGATCACCTATTTCTTTTGTGTGCCATGCTCAGAGCCATGCACAACAAGCCTGAAAGGAATTGCTCTTTAATATGAGCCTTGCTTGAGTCAGAATGCATCCTGGATAGGACAGTTTCAAATATTAAGTCTGTGACATTGCAAATTCTGTCACCTTGAAACATCAGTCTTTGCTTGCACCTTTATTAAGACATAAACGATCTATCTGCTCCAGTGAGGCATTCTATTCTGCCATCAAAGATAGGCCAGAGGAAGTGTTCTACTGTGTGAAAAGAGATTGCAGATGGAACATTAATGACTAGTCAATCATCTTATGTCCAATCTAACAACCTTATCAGGAAACACCAATGCATCAAACCAGTTTGCTTTATCAGTTTCAGTTTAGCTAGAGTATGACTGCAGTCTGCACTATAAAGTGGAAAAACAAATATGACACAAAGTTTGTTTGTTTTTAGTTTGTTTTTTTACCATTGGCTTGACAGTCTGACAGTCTACTTTTGGATGGCAGTTATAAGGTGGAATTTGCATAGTTTTGTTTACATATTTCACTCCAGAGCCAGCCCAGCGGGGGTCCAGCATTGACTGAAAATGATTCATATTCCAGATAGTTCAGTATTTCATACCTTAATGTGTGCCAGTGTTTGGGTACCATCCTAACTCTGCCCTCTCCAAACAGGACCTCATAAGTCTTGCCAAATAAGATGGTATGTGTTCTATGCTGTACCTCCCATTTATCTCAAAGAAGAGTAGTTTTAAAAAAAAAGATAAACAATTATTGGAAGTCTTCTCAAAATTCTTCTCGGAACTGCTGTATCAGACAAAAGAAAAAGCCATTCATATCAACTTCAAAGACATGATAAGATAAACATGTTTTCATCCATAGCATTCTATCTGTCATGTGTTGCTTTTAGAAAAGGCATCTTCTCATGTAGGTCAGTTTGCTCCATCTGTTTACTCATCAGTCTATTATCAGATCTCAATACAAGCCTATCATGCCCCATTTTATCTCGGTGCATAGAATGCATAACAAATAGATTTTATAGAGAGTGTAGATAGAGAGTGTTGGTGACCCAGTGCCAAAAGAAGATATACAATCTTGTTTTTTTTTCTCATGAAATGTTGCTATGACAGTAAACAGTGCAGCGTAGAGTTCAATTGGTTACACTTTACTTGACAGTGTCGACATATGAGTGGCATGACACTGTCATGAACCTGTCATAATCAAGTCATAAACATTTTATGACATTATGACATGTTTCTGTTATTAAGTGACATTCAGTTTTTGTCATAACAAATTAGGGTTAGGATTAGGGTTAGGTTTCATGTGTCATGACAGTGTCATGTGTTCATGATAGTGTCATGTCACTCTAATGTCAATACTGTCAAGTAAAGTGTTAATGTTCAATTTAATTATGTGAATTATGTCTGTCCTGTGTTTCTTACCAAAACAAGGTAAAGTAATAAGAAGCCAACTCCTTGTGTGAAAATGTGTGAAAACATTACAAGGAAGTATACAAGGAAGTGTACAGTCTTAATTACCCATTGCTCAAAAGATGGTGATGCACCAAATGGCAAAATTACTGAAAT